>NC_080095.1:39940201-40247701 GCF_950005125.1 Chionomys nivalis | reverse complement strand
TCTACCTACTATGCCTGGAAGCACGAGTTGCTGGGCTCTGGTGCCTATTCAGCTCTGGTCCCGGCTGCTCCCCCCACGGAGG
This sequence comes from Chionomys nivalis, assembly GCF_950005125.1. NCBI lineage: Eukaryota > Metazoa > Chordata > Mammalia > Rodentia > Cricetidae > Chionomys > Chionomys nivalis. Next base: position 40,247,619 of record NC_080095.1, on the reverse strand, counting down.
CCCTGGCTGTGCCAGAGCTGGAGAGTCTGCCAGGGAAGAAGGCTGCCGAGGGTCTGGGGTGTTCCCCAGCGGCAGCAGCTATGTCAAGCCCTAGCATGGTCTTAATGCAGCGCGCCAAGTCGTACCTGGAACATTGCATCTCTCTGAACAAACTGGTACCCTATCGCTGCTTCAAATGCAGGTTCCCTGGCATCTCGAGGTCCACCTACTATAACTGGAGGCGGAAGGCCCTCAGGAGGAGCCCCAGTTTCAAGCTGGCTCCAGTTCTTGAAACCACTGAGTCTCTACCCCCAATAGATGTTGGGGACGAGGCCCTGCTCTCTTCGAAGGGTGAGGTGGGAGAAGAGGGGACCGGGAAAGCAGCAGCTGGAGGCCCTCCAACTTCCCAGCGGCTCATACCCGCAAGGATGCCCCTGTCTCGTTGGCAGAGGCGACTACGCAGGGCTGCCCGCAAACAGGTACTTAGTGGGCACCTGCCTTTCTGTCGCTTCCGCCTCCGCTACCCTAGCCTGCTACCCTCCACTTTTTGGGTATGGAAAAGTCTTTCCCGGGGATGGCCCAGGATGCAGGCCTCCTCTCTGGGTCGAAGGAGGCAGAAGCCAAAGGATTGGCAGAAGCCAGATGAATGGCAGATAGAAGCTGTTGAGAATGTAACATCTGTGATTGGTCATCAGGTGGAGACACTGCCAGTGGTCGCTTCTTCAGAAACCTCCCCAGAAGATGCCCAGAGAGAGCCTTCTAGAGAGGGGGCCATTCAGGAGACAGCTATGACCCAGGGCCAACCCCACAGTGGGTCCCTGTCAGGCCAGACTGTGGCAGCGGCGGCAGCGGCAGGTGGCAGAGATGGCCAGGTGCTGGTGATGGACATGCTGACCACCACAAGGTTCAAGGCCCAAGCCAAGCTGTTCCTGCAGAAGCGCTTCCAGTCCAAGACTTTCCCCTCCTACAAGGAGTTCCAAGCTCGCTTCCCCCTCACTGCCCGCTCCACTTACTATATGTGGAAGCGGGCACTCTTTGAAGGCCTCACGCTTGTTGACGGCTGACAGAGAGGTGACACAGAGCCTGAGAAAGGGAGACTTGAGGTGTCTCCTGGCTTGGCCAGGATGCCCTTCGCTTTGTCTTCCATAATTTCCTGGCTTGGGTGGAGAGGAGGAAATGGACCACCTATTCTAATGAAAGCTACAGAAGTATCAATTGACTCTTTGGTTGTTGGCTGGTCATATATTTTTATTGCGTTGAGTTTTTTTTTTTCCATTAAGGTGGGTTGGGCAGGACCCCCTTGCCAGTGGTTGTGGAAGTTACGGTTGTGCCACGGCTGCCTGTAGCTCTTCCTGGTCCCACAAAGAGTATCACAGCATGGCCATTATCTCCAATGAGGCACAATATATCTTTACTTTTTTTTTTTTTTTAGGGTGATATCCCTTTTTCTCAAGATGTCTTCCAAAGGAACAAGGGATTTGAATGTGAGGCTGGTTTGTGGCTTTGTCTCATGCCGCCAGTGGAGAAGGTGCCAGGCTCTTCATGATCATCAGCTGGACTTCATAGAGTAAACCACGGTGGCCTCGAAGCCAGGGAAGACCCCTAGGCACTGGAAACCCTAGAGAAGGGCCTGCTCTGCTCTCTCTGCTGGGGGTCTCAGCTGGTTGCTGCCAGCCTGGCTCACTGTTGGGGACCTGTCCTGGAGCCAAGCCTTCTCAAACACTGAGTCACGTCTTGGGCCAGGAGACACAGGGTTACAAAGCTGATGGGAGACTGAATTTTCTTTGTCCAACGGCAAAGTTGGAAAACCAAAAAAATAAAGTGATGTCTTGCTCTCACACTGCCTGAGGTCTCCGGGATTTGTTCGGCTAAGATGTGACTGCCTATTCCCAGGTTCCCCTTCAGTTTAAGGGGTTTCTATCTTCTGAGAGTGCATGCTTGGGACCACGGCTGGTGGGACTCTTAGGAACTGGATCTAGAAGTGACAATTTGGCCTGGCTGAATAAAACGTGTCCCTCTCCACATACTAGGTGTGCCAGGCAGGCTGGGCCTAAGGCGGATGAGGGCTTTTGTCTCTTGGGCATGAGGGAGAGATTTTCTTTGGGCCTCTCAGTTTCTTGCAGCTGCTGTCACTCATGTGAACCTGACTTGATTTTCCAATCCATCATGAAGTCCTGCCAGCTGTGGTGCTGGGAATGGAATCCAGGGCCTTGTGCATTACTGAGTTACATCCTCAGACCCTTTCTTAAAATCCAAATTCTGCTGGGCAGTGTTGGCGCACACCTTTAATCCCAGCACTCGGGAGGCAGAGGCAGATGGATCACTGTGAGTTCAAGACCAGCCTGGTCTACAGAGCTAGTTCCAGGACAGGCTCCAAAACCACAGAGAAACCCTGTACCCCCCCCCCCAAATCCAAATTCCATTCTGAATCTTCCCTTTTTGTTCAACACAACTTTCCTCCTTCCCCTCCCATATGACCTGATCTTCAGAGGGATTTTGATGAAATTAGATCTTCCCGCTGTCCCGTGCCTATGACTTCCTTTTCTTCACAAAGTTCCTCCCTTGAGAAAGGCTTTATAAAGTGGCCCCCACCTCCTCCCCCCTTCACTATGCTTGTGCTCCCCTGCTGTGTTCCTGTCGCACTGGCTGCCTCTGATGTGAACACGGCTTCTCTGTTTTGCTCTGGTACTTCCCACGCTTGCTCCTTTGGTCTAAAATTCTCTTCCCCCTCCCTCTTCCTCCTTGCTCCTTCCTCTCCTCATCTTCCCTATCTTCCCCCCTTTAAAGTCAGTTTTAGACACAGTCTTACTGTGTAACCACAGTTCCGTAGACCAGGCTGGCTTTGAACTCAACAGAGATCTGCCTGCTTTTGCCTCCCGAGTGCTGGATTAAAGCTATTCATCCCCAGGCCCCTTCTGACCATGACCTCAGCATCCAGAACGCTGGGATTACAGGCGTCCACCACCACGGTAAATTCCAATTCCAAAGCTTTCCCTGTCAGCTACACAGCATCTCTCAGTCACTATAACATATAACATCACCTTTTGCATTCTCTGGTAGGTTCTTATTTCTGCTGTTGCTTTCATGTTTGGATACCCCCATTAGATTGAAAAACCTTTTTTTTTTCTTTTGCTAACAGCACTGAGTTCTATAGATGATAGATTAATTCTAGGCACATAGTAGGTGCTAATATTTGAAAAGAGAAAGAATGGAATGGGGTTTTTCTTTTCTTACTGTTAATCCTGTGAGATCTGGTTTTTGCAAACCTAATCAGAAATATTTAATACTTCTCATAGGCTAGTTTTTTCCCCCTCCATCTTTACATCCGCCCTGTTAATCTGTGCCGGCAACAGCTTGCCTTTACATTGTTTTGTTTTCCAAATCGACTACCTCCACTCAAATTCCAAACTAGTAAGGGCCCCCAGAGTTCAGCCCCTGTCTACCACTGAGCTTATTCCTCACCCGAATGACTCTTCTTTCTCCCGTATGCTTCTCTCTCTTCCCACAGACTCACCCAAGAATCCTGTTATTTCTCGATTTTACGCTCTTGATTGAGCTCTGGGCTGTCCACTGAAGCCCTGCCACGGCTGAGGATTTGGTGAAAGGACTGGATCAGGGGGAAAATTTAATCTAACTTGCAGTGGCAACCTTTAGCCAGCAGGTGGCAGTCCAGTGCAATTCATTTTGATCATGAAGTAGCCTTCATGAGATGGCCGAAACTCTACATTTTCTTGCTTACACTAGGCACCAGAGCAGGCCCTTTGAGGTTGGGAGTAAAGTATCCTCGTGAAATCTAAAAACATGGAATTTTGGATGCAGCTCAATGGATAACCATTTACCCAGTGTGGGCGATGCAAAACATACCCGGGGATTGCTACCCGGAGGAAAGGGGGAGGGGCTTGTCAGGAATGTGGATTCCAGATTTCCACTCAGATCTACTCACGGTATAGTAGGCATCATCCAGCTCCCCATACTAAGAGATGAATTAGGAGCCGCTCCCAGTCTGAGTTCTCGAGGCGTGGAGGGTGGGCAAATGCCTGAGGCGCTTGCTCGGGGCTACTCTCCAGTAAGACACACTAGGGTCCTGAGATAGGAAGACAATTTTATCCAAATCCAGCATGGGTCCCTAAACTTACAGCAGAAATTTTAACTTCTGTTGGGGGGAAAAATGCAAATAAGGTGTCGGCATCATTGGGAAATGACTGTGCCTGCAGAACTCCGTTTATTAAGGTGCTGAAGAACCTGTTCCCCTTCGAATCTGCCTAGTAAGGCAAAGGGACCTAAGCCACATTCACGCTCAGTCTCACTGTACAGCCCTGCTTGTCCTGGAACTTAACTACGCAGACCAGCTGGCCTTGAACTCGGGGATCCCTGACTGCCTTTGCTCCCAAGTGCTGGGACTAAAGCCGTGCACCACCACACCAACCAGGCTTCATGCTGGTGTGAGGATGAACATTTGTTGAAATTACTTGTGGTTTATTGGTGCCACTTTCCACCCTGACTGAATACCGATGGAGGAAAATAAAACCTAGTGCAACATTCTATGTGGCTCTAAGGGAAAGTTTTATTTTGTTTATTTAAATTTATTATTTTACGTATTTGGGTGTTTTGTCTGCATGTACGTCTATGTACCACATGTCCACCTGATCCCCACAGAGACCAGAAGAGGCTGTCAGGTCCCTTTGGACTAGAGTTATAGACAGTTGTGAACCACCACATTGGTGCTGGGAATTGGAGCCCCATCCTTTGGAAAAGCAGCCAGTGCTCCTAACTGCTGGACCATCTCTCCAGTCACCCAGAAAGAATATTTTAAATATGAAAGTTTCCCCATCCCTCCCAAGGCAGAGGCAGGTGGATCTGAGTTTGAGGCCCACCTTCAAGGGGATCTCTGTAGGTTGCATGCCGGCAGGGCTGTGTAGTGAGACTCTGTCTGAGAAACTTTGACCCTACGTCAGGTGAGATGGCTCCGTCAGGGCACTTGCTATTGAGGCTGAGGGTCTGAGTCTGGTCCCTGGGACCCACGTGATGGAGAGAACCGACCCCGACAAGTTGTCTTCTGGTCTCCACACGAATGATGTGACACACGCTTACAACCACACCAATAAACAAACAAATGTAATTTAAAAATCAGCCTAAAGATTAACGGGATTAATTTCCCTTTTATTTCCGCATTTCCCTCTGAGGAAATCAGTCTTTTCACGGAGATTATCTTGTCTGTCATGGCACACGATTTGCGGCTCAAATAGTTCTCTTTGAGAACGAGCCAGGTGTGGTGGTATATGCCTGTAATCTCAGCCTATGCGAAGCAGAGGAGGAGGCAAGCCTGGGCTACATAGATAAGGATACTCCATCTCAAAAGAAAATCAGAGGCTGAGAAAGCCTTCCTTGGGATTAATGGTGGCTCTCAGGCCCTGAGTGACCGCTAACTTCCCTTCCTGGAAGGCTCAGTTGTGCCTTGACCTCACCAGCTGCCACTCAACTGTTCATGCTCTCAGTCCCCGCTAAATCGCTCTTCTCTGGGTAATCTGCTCTATAGCATCCAGATATCGGTTGAGCTGGCCAGGGGCTAGCCTAGTCTATTCTCTTCTACTTCTCCATTCCATGTCTGTGGGAGCAGCACAGGCTTTGCCAGATACCCAGAGAATCCTTTCTTTTGTCTATCCCTGCCCTTTCCACTGAGCAAAGGTCTTATATCACTGGCCAGCCTGTCCTGGCAGATATAATCCATCCAGGGATCTCTGGAGAGGTCACTTAGCTTTAATTTCTCCAAAGCTGTTGGCAGGCAAGCCTCTGTGGTTGGCAGGTCACATAGGTTTCTTTCCTTTCTTGCATTGGTGTTTTACCTGCATATATGTCTGTATAAGGGAACCATATCCCCAGAAGTAGAGTTACAGATACTTGTGAACTGCCATGTGAGTACTGGGAATCGAACCCAGGTCCTCTGGAAGAGGAGGCGGTGTTCTTAACCACTGAGCCATTTCCCCAGCCCATAGGTTTCTATATGAAATGTGCAAACTGAGTGAGTTCACCAGGAAGCAGGTGTGGGTTTTGCCTGGCTTCTGGGTTCATCCTGATCATCCCAACCTATAGCTGCTCAGGAGGCTGGGGCGGGGGAGGTGGGACACTGCAGTGTAGCTTAGTGGTAGAGTGCTTGTTTAGTATGTGCAAAACACTGACTTTGACGCCTGCTCAAGCCTGACTTCAGTGTGCTGAGTATATATGAAGGCTGCTAATCCGAGGGACAGCTCTGGCACAGCGGTCCTTGGGAAGGATCAGGAAGCTAAGAAGCCAGGCTTAGTGCATGCAGAGAGAGGAGCCCACCGCAGCACTGCGTGCTGTCTGCCCCACTTCTCCCAGCAAGTCACCTGATCTACTGATGCCAGGGTTACCTGTAGGGTGTCCAAGCAGGTTCCTAAGTGTTCCGATTGCTATTTACCTCATGGACGAGGAGGAGTGGAGCTTTTAGGGAAATAAAGAGCAGCAGAGAGTAGGTTTAATGGTGTAAAAAAAATTTTCCACAGAAGATGACTTTGAAAATAGCATGGAATCCGCTTAACTCTGGCTCAGAGCTGAGCAGAGTGCTGGGGGCATCGAAGGCTGCTAGGAGGAGACTCAGGAGATGCTCAGAAAGTCGTCACTCTGCCTGGGGTGACCACGGGGGTGGCTGAAGGTAGAAAGGCCACACACCAAGGTCTTCCCCAGTGCTTCCACCATGGTTCCAGATATCAGCCGCCATCAGTATTGGGACGGGGGCTGGGAGGAGGAAAAGCCAGGTTGTGGGAGTTGGGAGTGATGGAGATCCTGGACAGAAATGAATGATTTTGGGTTCCCTTCCCAAATTCCCCAGGCCAGCCTGGATCAGAGATGAGCCTCTGCCTTCTGTGACTTGTGAGTTTTGATCATTTCTACGTTCCCTGATTTTGGCGGAAGTCAGAATTGGGGACACGACTATGTTGTATGATTGTATCCATGTCAGATGCCGTGGGTTTGCACTGATCTTCAGAGCTCAGCTTTGTGAAGACAGAAAGGATGCTGGTGTCTGTGGGCTTTTAGGTGCCTCATTTGTTCCATCCGTGGTTACCAAGTAGGGGTAGGACCCTGGATGTGGCTCGGTTGGTGGGCTGCTGGCTGAGCATGTGCAAGGCCCTAGGTTTGCTCTTCAGGTCCGTAAGAACTAACTGGGTGTGGTGGTGAACACCTACACTCCAGGACTCAGGGAGTAGGGGCTAGAGGGTCAGGAGGTCAAGGTCATCTTCAGCCACACAGCAATTTGAAGCCAGCCTAGGATATACGAGACCCTGTCTTAAAAACAGGGCCAGTGAAATGACTCAGTGGTTTTTTTGCTCGTTTGTTTGTGTTTGTTTTTCATACAAGGTTTCACTGTGTAGACCTGGAACTTCCTATATAGACCAGACTGGCCTGAAATTCAGAGAGATCCGTCTGCCTCTGCCTCCCAAACATAGAGATGAAAGGAATAAACCTCCACACCCACACCCAGCTGGAACAGCTCAGTGGGTAAAGACACTTGACCTACAAACCTGAGTTTGATCCTCAGAACCCACAAAAAGGTGTAAGAAGAGAATAGATCCTATAAAATTGTTCTCCGCCTACCACATGTGTGCCCCCTATTAGTAATAAAAAAATAATAATTAGTTCCAGAAAAGAATGAATACAAAAGAGTCCTGATCGGAGGTCGCTGCATAAAGACAGAAGAAAGAGGGGCTGGAGAGATGGCTCAGAGGTTAAGAGCATCGGTTGCTCTTCCAGAGGCCCTGAGTTCAATTCCAAGCAACCACATATTTGGCTCACAACCATCTATAATGAGATCAGGGCTCTTGACTGGTATAGAAACAAGCCTGCTGGGCTGGAGAGATGGCTCACTGGTTAAGAGCACTGCCTGCTCTTTCTAAAGGTCCTGAGTTCAATTCCCAGCAACCACATGGTGGCTCACAACTGTCTGTAGTGAGATCTGGTGCCCTCTTCTGGCCTGCAGACAGAATACTGAGAATACTGTATACATAATAAAAAATAAATTAAAAAAAAAAAAGAAAGAAACAAGCCTGCTTCTGCTGGGAGTTGGGTAAGGTTTCCAAAGACTTAGCAGGGGGTGGGAGGTAGAGAGGCCCATGGTTAAGAGCATTGTCTGCTTCCAGAAGTCCTGGGTTTGATTCCCAGCATCCGCATGGCAGCTCACAACCATTTGTGACTCCAATGCCTCGGCCGTCATATAGTAGCACACAGACATACAAGAAGACAAAACATCCATAACCAGAAAATAAAAACTAAAACTCAGGGCAAAGGCTGCTGTAGAGTGCTTGTCCAGCACAAGGCTCACAGTTTGGTCCCCAGCACTAAAAATAAAACCCACAAGCAATGTGCTGATTGGGGGAACTGAGGAAGGAAGGAACTGAGAATGTAAGGCCTGGTGGAAAACCCCATGAGGGTGAGACTGTTGTATAGAGATTTGTCTCCAGTACTTACAGGCTGCAAACAATTCAAAATGTCAGCTTTCTAAAGATTTATTTATTTATTATGTATACAATATTCCTTCCATGTATGCTTGTATGCCAGAAGAGAACACCAGATCTCATTATAGATGGCTGTGAGCCACCATGTGGTTGCTGGGAATTGAACTCAGGATCTCTGGAAGAGCAGTCAATGCTCTTAACCTCTGAGCCGTCTCTCCAGCCCCTTGTTCTTTGTATCATGTTAAAGCAATCTTTTGCCTTCTTGCCCCCTGCTTTTGGATTGGGGTGTTCACTGACTGATCACACTGACTTCTCCCTGTGGGAGCTGTGGTTGAGAGCTGGGAGGAAGGCCTGAGAGACACTGGGCACTTTCCCTGAGGATGGTGTAGAACAAGTGATGGGCTGTCCTGCCCCTCACCTGTAGACAAACATAATCACCAGGGTGCTTTCAAACCTGGCGCTGTCCAGGCCGACTGCACACCAATTAAAATCACAATCTGCAGGGTCTAATTAACGTGGCTATGATTCTTACCTTCTAAATATAGACTCCATCCTTTCGTTTCATCGTCGCATTAGACCGGGATGAACTCCCAACTAATCTCCCCCGCATACACACTAGACAGGTCCTTCTCTCCTCCCTCCCTGCCTCCTTCTCTTCTCCCTCCTTCCCCCCACCCCTCATTTTTCCTTTAATAACTAGGCCTTCAGTCCTGGGTGGTGTACATTAGGCAAGAACTTTATCACTGAGCGGAGCTATGCACCGCCCACCCCCAGTTTAGCCCCTTTTAATAAAAAACTATTTTAATTTTTAAAATTTATTTATTTTTATGTTTGGCCTGCATGTGTGTCTGTGCACTATGTGTGTGCAGTGCTTTCCGAGGCCAGAAAGAAGCTGTCAGAGCCTCTGAAATGGACTTACAGATGGTCGTGTACTACCACGTAGGTGCTAGGAATTGAAGCCAGGTTCTCTGTCAGACCAACAAGTGTTCTTAACAGCTCAGCCATGTCTCCAGCCCCTAATTGTTTTTTTAAAATTATTTGCATATGTGTGAGTATATATGAGTGCATGTAACCACTGAATGATCCCTCCAATTTATTTAAAGGTTATTATTTTATTGTATTATTTTATACGTAAGTGTGTTTTGCCTGCCATGTATGTCCATGTACCACATGAGTGCAGTGCCCATAGAGGCCAGAAGAGGGCGTTGGATCCCCTGGAACCAGAGCTACAGATGATTGTGGGCTGCCCTGTGGGTGCTGGGAATCAAATCCCAGTCCTCTGGAAGAACAGCCAGTGAACCATCTCTTCAGCCTGCTGTGTAGAATTCTTGCCAGAGATTTGTGTTCTCAATTTAATCCTGAGAAAACACCAGCCAAGCTGGGCATGGTGGTGCACACCTTTAGTCCTAGCACCAGGAAGACAGAGGCAAGTGGATCTCTGTGAGTTCGAGGCCAGCCTGGTCTACAGAGTGAGTTCCCGGAAGCCAAGGCTACATAGTGAGACTTTGTCTCAAAAACAAAATGGAAATATCAAGATCATGTAGAACAAAACTGAGAAACTTTCTCAGATTAAAGGGGACTATAGACACTAGACAGCTTGGTAGGGTGTGGACCCTGGATTCGATGCACAAAGGAAAAAGGACATTAGGAGAACCTTGGTGAAATATGGGTAAGTCCCACAGGCTGGCCGACAAGATTCTGCTGTTTTTACCTCACCTCAATGATTCATTAACAGCAGAGGAAACTAGGCAAAGGGCATTCTGTGTACTTTTTAAAATTTTTTTTTTTTTTTTTTTTTGGTTTTTTTTGAGACAGGGTTTCTCTGTAGTTTTGGTGCCTGTCCCGGAACTAGCTCTTGAAGACCAGGCTGGCCTCGAACTCCCAGAGATCCACCTGCCTCTGCCTCCCGAGTGCTGGGATTAAAGGCGTGCGCCACCACCGCCCGGCTTTAAAATTTTTTTAAAAAATTATTTATTTTATTTCATGTGCATTGGTGTTTTTCCTGCATGAATGTCTGTGTGAGGGCATCAGATCTTGGAGTTATAGACAGTTGTGAGCTGCCATGTGAGTGCTAGGAATTGAACCTAGGTCCCCTACAAGAGCAGTCAGTACTCTTAACTGCTGAGCCATCTCTCCAGCCCCTACAATTATTTTTTGTAGGTTTAACAGTACTTAAAAATAAAAAGCTAGGGGCTGGAGAGATGGCTCAGAGGTTAAGAAAGAACATTGCCTGCTCTTCCAAAGGTCCTGAGTTCAATTCCCAGCAACCACATGGTGGCTCACAACCATCTGTAAAGGGGTCTGGTGCCCTCTTTTGGCCTGTAGGCACACACACAGACAGAATATTGTATACATAATAAATAAATAAATATTTTAAAAAAAATAAAAGCTAAAAAGAAAGTGGTGGGGGGGGGCAGCACTGGAGAGATGGTTCAGGTCTCGCAGAGGACCTGGATCTGATTCGCAGAATCCACAGAGGATAGGTGACAACCAACTGTAGCTCCTATGGTAGGGAATCTGACACCCTCTTCTGCCCTCTAAGGGCACCAGGCATATACCTGGCACACATTCATGCATGTAGATAGGCAAACTCTTACACACATAAAATACAAATAAGTAAATTCCTTAAAAGGACAAAGAAACATTTTTAGGGCTAAGGCTGGTGTTTAGCAGTGCAATGTTTGCCAAGAATGCCAAGGCCCTAGGGACAGACATCAGCGTGGAAAAATAAGTGTGGGATTAGCAATCTCTTAGCAGTGCTGGTGGCACAGTCCTGTAATCCCAGCACTTGGGAGGTGGAGGGAGGAGAATCAGAAATTCATGGGCAGCCTGGGCTGCATGGTGAATTAAAGACCAACCTGGGTTATAAGACATCTTCTCTCAAAGTCAAAATAAATAAATAAATAAATAAAACAATTAAAACAAACAAATGAACCAGGCAGTGGTGGGCCGTGGTGGCAACACTGTTAGTCCCAGCACTTGGGAGGCAGAGGCAGGAGGATCTCTGAGTTCAAGGCCAAGCTGGTCTACAGAGTGAGTTCCGGGACAGTCAGGGCTACACAGGGAAACCCTGCCTCAAAAACAAAACAAAACAAACAAACAAACAAACAAACAAGCAAGCAAAAACCCCCGAAAATCAACAGCCAAAAATCAAACAAATTAAACTTCCCTCCCCAAAATGTTTTGCTCGGGTATTTCCATCACAACAGAAAATAAAAGCCCAAACTGACACAAAGACCAATACCCATGTAATTGTGTTTCCAGACCAGCACGGAGCAATCTGAAGAGAGAATTTAAAAACCAATCCAAGTAAGACAACAGTCAAAAGATAAACTACCCGGAAGTCGGTTTCTGCAGGTGGTTAAGGATTTACCCACCAAAGAGCGCATAGTGATGAGGGACGGAAAATCACCAGGTGAGCCGCCACACACCAGGAATCCCAGCACTCAGAAGAGGGAGGGAGGGGCAGGAGTTCCTTGGGTTATCCTTGGCTACATAGTTAGAGGTCAGCTTAGTCTAAGTAAGCCTGGAAAATTGGAAGTTTTCCCATTTGATGCTATGAAGGAGTCTGTGTGTGGTGGGACTCACCTGTTGTCCCAGCACTTGGAGGCCCGGCAGGGTGACTGTGAGTCCCAGATCCACAGGGAGACCTGACCTCAAGGAAACAAACACACAAACGAGGGAACAACTTAAAAATAACTTTTAAAAAAATCCTAGGTAAGTGGAAGAGAATCCAGATTCCAAAAATAGGTGCTGGGGAGATGGCTTAGTGGTCAGGAGCACTAACTGCTCTTCCAGAGGTCCCGGGTTCAGTCCTCACTATCCACAGGGTGAGTCACAACCATCTGAAACTCTAGTTCCAGGGATCCAATGCCTGATTCTGGCCTTGGAGGGTACCAAGACTGCCTGTGATTCACCCCTACACATAAATAACAATGATAATGCATTTAAATAAAAGGAGATTCTAAAAGCAAACCGTGAGTATCTCTCCAACCAGTAGGCTTTTTTACAAGGGTCATGAGAGTATTCCAAGAGGAAGAATAGAATTTGGTTCTTTTGTTGTTGTTGTTTTGCTTTGTTTGTTTGTTTTGATAAATGATGCTTTTTAAAAAAAACCTGGACAGTTACTTGCAAAGACTCGACTGGGACTCCTACCACAATCCCTATATATATTAACTCAAAATGGATCAATAACCTTACTGTAAAAGCTAAGATTATAAAGCTATAACCACAGATGTGGTGATACATTCTCAGATTTGACACTTAAAATGTGAACAACAAAAGAAAAACCAGACTGATTATACTTTATACAAACAACAACAAAAAACCCAAGGGGAGATGGCAGTGTCTGCCTGTAACCCTAACTGAGGTTGGCCTCAGCTTCACAGAAATTTGAAGCCAGCCTGGGCTACATGAGACTTTGTGTCTCCTAAACCAATATCAAAATAAAAAACCTGAACACTTTTATGTATCAACTGACAACAATAAATAAGTCAATAAATAAAATGCAGAAGAGGGACTGGAGAGATGGCTCAGCAGTTAAGAGCACTGGCTGCTCTTCCAGAGGATCCGGGTTCAATTTTCAGCACCCACATGGCCGCTCACAACTGTCTGTAACTCCAAGATCTGACACCCTCACACAGACATACATGCAGGCAAAACACCAAGGCAAATAAAATAAAAATAAATTATTTTTTTAAAGAAATGCAGAAGAACAGGATGTGGTGGCAAAAGTCCTTAGTTCCAGCACTTGGGAGGCACAGGCAGGAGGATCTCTGAGTTCAAGGCCAGCCTGATCTACAACACAAGTTCCAGGGCAGCCAGGGCTACACAGAAAAACCCTTTCTCGAAAAACAAAAACCAGAACCCCCCAAAAAACCCCAACCAACTAATCAAACAAACAAAACAACAACAAAACAAACAAGAAACCCACAAACACACAGACACAATTAAAAATAAAATCTTCATAATTTGTCTATTTTTAGATGGTCTATGTCAACTATATGTTACATTTCAACTCAATTTCAAATACATCTGTTGGGGCTGGAGATGGAGCACACACACACACACACACACACACACACACACACACACACACACACACAGCATCTGCACTCCTAAGGCCCCTACCCAGGCCCATGCCTCATTCTCCCTGGTCTGAGACTTCTATCCCGAAACTAAAGAACATGAGCACATGTTTAGTGTTCCTACTAGGTGTTTGTAACTTCTCTCTTTACACCGTCAAAATCCCTGACAGAAGCCACTCAAGGAGGAAGGACGTATTTTGGCTCGCAGTTGGAGGTACTGCCAGTCCATCACGGGGGGGGGGGGGGGGGGTGGGGGTGGGGGTTGGGGTGGGGGGGTGTCAGCGGCAGAGCTGAGGCGGCGCTCACATTGTGTCAGCAGCTGATTGGCTGAGACAGATGAAGGCTGGTGCCCAGCTTGATTTAGCCTTTTTATCTAGTCCGGACCTCAGCCCACGGAATGAAGCTGCCCACAGCCAGGGTGGGTTTCCCATCTCAGTTAACCTAATTGGGAAAATCGCTCACTGCCACGCCTAGGGGTTTTGTCTCCCAGTGACATAGTTCCTTCAAGCTGACAGTTGGCATCCACCCTGATACTCACTCCCTAAAAGCTCTGTCTGGATATTTGGGGGGATACCGGGAAACGGAAGCTCCCCAGGCTTCTTCCCTAACTAGCTGCCACTTGGATTCTTTTAATGACCAGGGACCAGCTATGTGTCGGTCCACTGGTCCTCTGGCGCTGTCGTGTCTGGGGACCGGCTGAGTGGTTCAGACACACCAACTGTGATGGTGGATGACAGCATTTACCTTAGAAGTCTGTGTCAGGTGGAAGACTTAATTAAAATTAAATTAAATGTGTTTAATAGAATTAAAGATTCCCAGGGGAGGGAGGTAGATTTTAGATGGCGAAGAGGAAGGGCATTATGGGTTCAAAACCACCCAGAACATAGGGAAGATGATATTTGGCTTTGGAAAAATGTGGGTTAGAGGGCAGGGAATGTGGCCAGCGCAGGTAAGGAGTCTGGACCCTGTCCATAAGCCACAGTGCACTGTGGCTGCAGGGTTTATAACCTGGGGTGACTCTCAGGCTGTGAGCCTGTCGGGAAGCTGTGTAGAAAATCACGTAGGCAGAGCTGGGCATGGCGGTTCAACCCGGCAGTGCCGGCACCTGGAGAGTGGAGGCAGGAGAATCAGGGGTTCAGACGTAGCCTTGGCTACATAGTGAGTCTGAGGTCAGTCTGGCTCAAATGAGACCCTGTCTCAAAAGTGGAAATAAAAATCATTAAAGAAATATTCTTTTGCGGCTTTCTCCCAAACTCCTGGGTTCTAGCTGCAGGGGGCGTGCGTTCGTGTGTGCGTGTGTGCTTGCGTGGGTGAGTTTCCTGCTAGCTATTTCCTGCCCCCACTATCACACCCTGCCCACCCAGGGCATTTGACCCTAGCGGCTCTTTCCCCTTGGGCCTCTGTCAGTGCCTGGAATCCGCCCCATCCTGCCTGGAAGTCCCACCTACTGCCTCCCCCTCCAACAGCTAAGATCTTCACCCTTTCCCTCTCCTGAAGCAACTCTCAAATGTCATTGATGAGTGATGAGCAAAGTCCCAGGTGCCAAATCTGAAGTCACCTCAGGGCACCTCCTCCTCCTTCTCACTTTATGCAAAACTCCCCCTCTCAACCACCCCCACATCCGGGATCTCCTCCTTTACCCCTGTCCTCTGCTGTCTTTCTGACTTTGACAGCCTGTTAAAAAAAAAAAAAAAAAAAAACAGCCAATGCAGCCGGGGTAGGGTCTCCCTGAGTAGCAGCAATCCTCCTGTCTCAGCCTTCCAGTACTCCATACCCATGCCTTCTGGATGTTTTTCAGTTAGTCCTGATCATATGTTGATCTTGTATCCTGCAGTTTTGCTGAGTTTATCTGTTCTAACAGCTTGCTGGTGTTCTTCAGTTTTCCTGCAAAAATTGATAGTTTGACCTCTTCCTTTCTAGTTTGAATGCCTGTCATTTCTTTCTCTTCCTGATTGCTCTGGTGAGAACTTCCAGGAAGTGTGGTTTTTTTTATCTAAGAGAAATGGGCACCCTTGGAGAGCCTCACTCAGGGAAAGCTGACTACTGTGGTTGCCTTAGGAGAAGTTTGTTGCGGGCCTGAGAGATAACTCAGCAGTTATCTCTCTGGCTGCTCTTCCAGAGAACCTGGGTTCAATTTCCAGCACCCACATGGCAGCACACAGCTGTCTGTAACTCCAGTTCCAGGGCATCCAACACCTTCACACAGATATACATGCAGGCAAAACACCAATGCACATTTTAAAAAAGAAAAAGAAAAAAGAAACGTTTGTTTAAACTAAATGGAGGCCAGGGAGAGAAGCAGGAGAGTTTCCCTTTCGCAACCACTCATTAATTAAAATGATCTTTGAGGCCAGGCAAGATGACACACACCTTTAATCCCAGCAGTCCCGAGGCAGAGGCATTCTGATCTCTGTGAGATCTCTGGCTCTCTGGAAAAATAATAATAAAAAATAAATAAATAAGAAAATAAATAAATAAATAAATAAATAAATAAATAAATAAAGACAGACAGAAAGAAGGAAAATCAGACAATGGAGGCACATGCCTATAATTCTAGCACCTCTGAGTTAGAGGTAAGAGGAGAAGCTCAAAGCCGTCCTTGACTACACAGTGAATTCAGGCTAGCCTGGAAGATCCTGTCTTTAAAAAGTTAAAACCGCCCTGTGGTGGTGGCACACACCTTTAATCCTAGCACTTGGGAGGCAGAGGCAGGCAGATCTCTGTAAGTTCGAGGCCAGCCTGGTCTTCAGAGCTAGTTCCAGGACAGCCAGAGCTGTTATACAGAGAAATCTTGTCTCAAAAAGCTAAAAAAAAAAAAAAAGTTAAAACCACACAAGGGGGCTAGGCAGATGGCTCAACTGGCAAAGTGCTTGTTGTTCAGACATGAGGATCTGAGTTCTATCCACATACTATCCACATAAATCCACTAATAGGGGTTGGGGATTTAGCTCAGTGGTAGAGTGCTTGCCTAGCAAGCACAATGCCCTGGGTTCGATCCTCAGCTTCGAAGAAAAAAAAAATCCACTAATACCCACATAAAAGCTGGGTGTGTTAGCACACCTGCCTGTAATCCCTGCTCTGGGAAAGCTGAGCCCTTAGGGTTCCTGGGCCATGTTGATCAGTCACTGTAGTCAAATTGGTAAGCTCCTGGTTCAGGTTCAGTGAGATATCCTGTCTTAGGAAATGATTGAGAAAGACAAGCATTAATTTCTGGTACACATGCAAGTATACACACACACACATACACAAACATGCACACCAAACACCACACAAATTTTACAATCTTTCTTTCTTTCTTTTTTTTTTTTACTATACTGGGCATGGAGCCAGCCTTGTTTGTATTAGGTACTCTGACCCACTGAGCTGTATCTAGGGCCCTTTGCTTTTTATTTTGAGAAATGCCCTTAATAAGCTGTCCAAGCTAACTTTGAACTTTCCAGTTTCTTGCTTCAGGGGTTATGGGCCTGTGCTTACGGGGTCAGTGCTTTTCTGACCTTGTCCATGTAAACAAACCTTTCTTTTTTTTATTTTTATTTTATGTGCATTAGTGTTTTGCCTGCACATATGTCTGTGTGAGGGTGTCAGATCCCGTAGAACTGTAGTTATAGACAGGTGTGAGCTGCCATAAGGGTGCTGAGAATTGAACCAAGTCCTTGGGAAGAGCAGTCAGTGCTCTTAATTGCTGAGTCATCTCTCCAGCCCCACAAACACCTTTCCTTAAAGAAATATTTTATGCCAATTGGTGGTGTCTTATGCCTTCAATCCCAGCAGTCTGAGTTTGAGGTCAGTTTGAGCTACAGACCGAGTTCCAGGACAGCCAGGATGACACAGAGAAACCCTGTCTCCTAAAAAACAAAAAACAAAAAAAATTACAGCAGAGCTCCCTAGAGCTGGAGTTACACTTGGGAGATGCCTGGATTTGAGTGCTGGGAACTGAGCTCTGTTTCTCTACAGGAGCAGCTAATTGCTCTTAACTGTCGAACCATCTCTCCAACCCTGATTTATCCTTTTCTCTTTCTCTGTCTCTCTCTTATGAGAGGGGGTCTCTCTATATAGTCCTGACTGTCCTGGAACTATGTAGACTAGGCTGGTCTCGAACTCACAGAGTTTACAGAATTCAGAGTTCACAGCGGTGCTGCCTGCCTTCCGCTCCCAAGCGCTGGGAATAAAGGTGTGCGCCACCACTCCCAGCTATTACCCATTTTTTTTAAGTGCAAAAGTTCAGCAATATTAAATATATTCATGTTGCAATACAACTGATCCACACAGCTTTTCATCTTGCAAACTGAGCTGTCCTCATTAAACATGAGTTCTCTGCCGTCTCTCCACGGCTCCGGCAGCCACCAGTCCACATTCTTTCCCTATGAGTCCAGCACTCCAGAAACCTCACACAAGTAAGCATACAGATGTCTTTTTGAGATGTCCGATTTTCCTAGCTCAGTGTTCTTGGGGTTCATCCATGTTGTAGCACGTGGCGGGACATGTTAGGGTGCTTCTTCAGGAATCTGAGTAGATGGAAAGCAATGGCGCTTGGGAGAAGTTCAAGTCAGACGCTGAGGTAAGATGTCGTTGGAGGCAGTAAGCTCCTGCTTTGGCCTTGGTTTCCGAAAAGAATGTGGAGCAGCGGTGGCAACCACACTTGTTGACTCCTTTGGAGAAGGGGGCCTAGAAGGACCCAGGGGCGGAGCTGTGAGTAGAGAACCGCCTTATCCCGGATCATCCAGGAGACCAAAGAGAGGCCAGCAGTCACTCTAACTCCTTTGTCTCTGTTTGTGTCCTGCAGGGTGCAGACTTCACAGCACCAGGGGGTGGCCTTTGTGGCATCCAGATGAAAGTCAGGAGTGCAGATTCCCAGGCTGGGCATTCCGGGGGTCCACATTGTTGTCTCTGGTCTCTTTATCCTTCTGGGAACTGTAAAAACCCTTCCCATCCAGACGCCCCTTTCCAGATCTCACGCGGCGTGGAAAGAGCCTGATCCGGAGGGTTCACACGGCCGTGGGTGAGACTGCAGTCGGTGTCTACCGAAGGCAGGCTGGAGCTAGACCTGACTGATGCTGAGTTCAGAGACAAGCCCCACCTTCAGGAGAACCGCGCTGTGGGGTAGCCGGGGTAGCCGGCAGCCGCGCCGGTTTGAACAGACGTGGTGGTGGCTTGGCGTGGGGGAAGGGCGAGTTTTCAGAAAGTGCTGCCGAAGAGATTTTTGCACCATGTCTAGGAAGTATGGAGGCAGATAAGGGCATTCTAGGCTCAGGGAGAGACAGGAGAAGGTCCGGAAGATGAGAACCAGGCGGTTGCTCTTCAGTTTGCTGCTAGTGGGATCAGCAGGAATCTGGGCAGCTGGAGTTTGCGTTGAGTTTCTCTGGCTATGGGAGGGAAGGGATGGGAAAGGAGAGAGCTAGCATGGAGGCCATTTGGGGAAATGTCTGCTGGCGGTGGGAGGGGTGAAATATATATATATTTGAGATAAGGTCTCATGTAGCTCAGGTTATCCTCAAACTTGCTAGCTGTGTAGCTAAGGAGAATCTTGAACTTCAGATCCTCCTGTCTCCATCTTCTGAGCTCTGGGACTACAGGCATATGCCTCTTCCAACCCCACACAGTTCATGTGGTGCAGGGATGGAGCCCAGGGCTACACAAGCACTCTGCCAACTGAGCTACACCCCCAGTGCCTAAAGAAAAAGTTAAAATGAAATGCCAGACAGTGGTGGCGTATGTCTTTAGTCCCAGCACTCAGGAGGCAGAGGCAGGTGAATCTCTGAGTTCGAGGCCAGCTTGATCTACAGAGTGAGTTTCAGGACAGCCAGGGCTACATAGAGAAATCCTGTCTTGAAAAACCAGAACAAACAAACAAAAACTTAAGAAATTCCATATAGGTTGGTCAATGGTGGCACACACCTTTAATCCCAGCACTGGGGAAGTAGAGGCAGGCAGATCTTCATGAGTTTGAGGCCAGCCTGGTCTACAGAGTGAGTTCCAGGACAGGCTCCAAAGTTACACAGAGAAACCCTGTCTCAAATAAACAAAAACAAACAAAACAAAAATAAGCAAAGAAATTCCATACAGCATGTACTTATTTCTTTTTCCTTTATTTTAGTTTGGAGTCTAGATTGCCCTGGAACTCATCATGTAGACAGCTTGGCCTCCAACTTGTAGCCATCCTCCTGTCTTAGCTTCCAGTGTACTGGGATTGATTACAGTGTGTATCCCATCCAGCACAACACTGGATGCTGCTGTAGGGGCCATATAGATGTTCATTCATGTACAACACACAGCCTTCCTTGTACTCACAAACACTACCAGAAACCGTGCTCCCATCCCCCCCCACCAGACAGGGTTTCTCTGTATAGCTCTGTCTTGGATCTCGCTCTGTAGACCAGAATTCTCAGAGATCCACCTGTCTCTGCCTCCCGGGTGCTGGAATTAAGGGTGCGCGCCACCACTGCCCCGCAGGACCCCTAATTTTGCAGATGGGAAAGCACGGAGGAACAGCTTGCCCAAGGTTGCACAGAAGGACAAATGTGACTAGAGCTGGGAGTCTTGTCTCCGAGAAGCTGTGCTTTCAGCTTTCCATTATTCTGTGGTCCTGCCCACCTCAGAGCAGAAGCGCTGCAGACAGGGCTGGGGGATGGCAGCCAGACAGGATGTGGGCAGTGGGTGATGGCTGCCATAGGTTCCCAGAGGCTGTGCCTCAGTCTCCCTGTCTGTATGGGGATAGGAACAGCTCCCTCTGTGAAATAGAGTTTGTTGGGAGGTCCTTTGTGTACTCAGAATACCATCAGCCCCCATTTCACTGTGGTACAAACAGGACCACGCTCCCTTTGTTTCCTTCTGGAATGTTCCTGGGGAGACCCTGCTCTCTGGGAATTCCTGCCATTTCCCTGCAGAGCTGGAACTAGCTTTGAAGCCAGCCTTGCTCTTCAGAGAGAGAGAGGGAGAGAGAGAGAGAGTTTTCAGGGACAGAGGCTGGGATGTTGGAAATTCAAATGAGCCGCATGAACTCCTTTTATTTTTGTTCGGAACATCTGAGTCTCCCTGTGGGGACTCCTCTGCCCAGAGTAGTCTCTCCCCTTGTGCAAGAGGGGATGTGAGAACCCCTGGGAGCAGGCTGAAGCAAGGTTGTCGCCTCTCACCCACCCTGGGCCTTCACCCACCAGAAATAGAAAGGGCCAGGCTGTCAGCCCTAGGGAGGGGTTGTCTGGGGGAAGCCTTTGAACCGGGAGAAACCGGTAGCTCAGGCAGGTGGCAGCAGGTGGCCCTGGCTTTTCTTTGCCTCCAGGAAGGCTAATATCAGCAGCTCAGGTCAGCAGCACGCGGGCCTGGAAAGTGAGGCCAGGGCTTAGTTCATAGCCCGTCCTGCGACACTGGGTAACTCATCTCCTTGCTGGAGTTCTGTTGTTTCTTCCACAGCCCGGTCATCTGCCGCAGGGTCACTTATGATTCCTTCCTTCTAGGACCTTTTTAGACTCACGCCCTCGAAGACTTGGTTGGTGTCTTGTTGCAGCACTTCCCTTCACCCCACCTTGGATTGGGATTCAGGCCTGGCCAGTCTGTGAGCCGGGCTGAGAACTTTAAAAACAGCAAGAATATTTGGTCTGTGGAGGTGGTGGCTTTCCTATAGCTCCTCCTGGGGGAGCCGCTGCTGTAGGGAGGGAGAGACTGTGAGAAACAGACAGACCCATGGGGCCCCTGCGGCCAGGGACAGGTAGATGACTAACCATCAGGGCACCCAGACAGGGCCCTATGCATTTGGAGCAGAGGCTATTGTGCTACCTGCTAACTCCTGATCTCCAGGGTAGGGAGAGAATTAGGGTCCCGGGTCTATAGCCAGGGAAACATTTGAAAGGACAGAGCCAGTATTAGCTGGTACAGAAATATGTCGCCCTTTTGACAGTCTGTGTGACTGCGTGAAGACCTGGTGTCCGCCAGCGTGCTCACAGAAAGGGCAGGTTAGAGAAAGCTGCTGGGGTCCTGGGAACTGGTTCCTAGTCTTCAGAAAAAATGTCTTTTTGTAGAATGGGGATGGGTGCTAATCTTGCTTGGCCCTGTCCCCTGCTCTCCTGCCTGGTCTGGGGCAGTGGGGATGGCAAATGGCTTTCTCAGCTGGGCTGGGGTACAATAAAAAGATACTTCCCTCACTCTTTCCCACATGGAACCCGTGGCTCTGTGGCTCACTTAGGGCAGGAGGTTGCTTGGCAGCCGCCAACCACAGGCCAGGTGGCTTTAGCCCCTGGATCCTCATTGCTTCTTTGTTCAGTCTCCCCCTGCAGCACAAGTAACCCCCACCCCCCAGCCTCCGCCAGATACCTCATTCACTAAGCAAGGGCTTTCTTGTCTTCGTCCTTCCTGGCCCTCAGAAAACCCTGAGATGGAATTAGAAAGTTGAGGTGCAGTAAATTCTTGGTATGGGGGGCCCCTGCTCTGCCAGCTGCCCTGACTTCCCTGTGCAGCTATTTCTGTTTCTATTTTGAACAGTTTGGGTTGGTTGCTTCCCTGCCTTCCTGCTGGGTGTTTATAGTGAGGAAAATAATTGGTAATATTTGCACAGATGTGCTGGTACCGCAGCTCATCACAGGCACCTTTACCCAGGGGACTGCCCCAACCCCCCTCCCCCACCCCCAAGTCTCTGCCAGCCAGAGGAACCAGCCTGAAGGGGAGGAACCGACAGCCCTGGGGCTCAGGCAGGAGGCACAGGCAGAGCCAGGAAGCAGGAGGACTAAAGTGCCCCAGGCATGCCAGAGGCAGACCTCTTCCAGAACAGGGAATGTGGTGCCTATGCTCCAAGGACTTGAGGACAAGGGCAGGTTCCACGGAACAGACCCTTCCTAGCAGGGGGAGTGGAAAGCCCCCAGGGCCCTCCTCTCTTCCCATTATCTCTGGTAGAGCCTAAATTTGTATCTAAGGGTAGGGATGGGAGTGAAAAGGATGTGTGTGTGTGGGGGAAACCACAGACTAGGGTTGAAAATCCTAAAACCGGGTAAGGGTGCCGTGTGCCTACATGAGGCAGCTTGAGAGACATATTGAGACTCTGTCTTTAGGAAGAAGGGAAGAGAGAAAGGAAAGAAGGGGGGGGGAGAAAAGGAGAGAGGAAGGACCCAGGAAGTCATGTGGTTCCTTTCCCTTCTTCTCAAGGCCTAGAACAGCATGCTGGAAGACTGGGAAGGAAGTGAGTGTAGTCTGGGCTGTGGGGCAGACCGCCTAGTTAGGCTTGGGGCCTTGTGCCAGCCTGGAGAAGGAACGATGCCTCAGGGTGGGCGGATATAGATGAGAGTTTTCAGGCCTCCATCTTCGCCTCTTGAGGGTTCACGTGAGACATGCAGACATGTTGCACGACTGGGCCTATGTGGAGGTGCGTGTACATGCAAATGTGTGCACATATGGTGCACATACATATGTATGTGAATGTGGTGTGTGTGGCTGGGTTTGGGTTCCCTCAGAGCTAACATTGACAAACATCCAATGAGAGCCATTTCAGGCGATGCAGTAGAGCAATGGAAGGAAAGGGAGGAAGGGAGCCACTGAGGGTCAAGCTACCAATGGATTGCTGCAATGAAAAAGAGAAGAGGTCCTGCTGGGGGCCACCGGGAGCTAGCAGACAGTATGCCTCATCTCCCATCCAGGGGGCAAGACATCAAAACTACGTATACACCCATTCCTACCAGGCTCTGAGTGAAGCAGCATCACCTCCAGTTCTCAGCTTGACTTGTCTCTGGCCAGTTGTCACCAAGTGATAGACGCAGAGGGAGCAGAGGGAGCAGAGGGAGCAGAGGGGTTTGGGCGGATGCTCGCACATCTGCTTAGTATGGTGGGTATGATGACGTGACACCCCAGGGACCTTCAGATGGCCCACGTAGGGGCTGGCCTCAGCTGAAGAAAGCTGGCTTATTCAAGGTCACATTTCTGAGTGGCCCCCAACCAGTGACTGACAGATGAGAGGACAGCATGACCTGGCTCTGCAGTCTCTTGTGTCGACCCTGGGTTGGTCTAGACTGACGTTCTGGACTACATGGCAGCCCGGCCTCTCGCTATTCCCAGACCCCCTGCCTTCCACAAACATACCCTACATGCTAATTTCTCTTCTAAGGTCTCTCGTTCATGCAGGACACGAGGCTGTGTATACAGACACAGAGTTGTGTCTTATATGTGGATATCCATAGGATGTGGGGCACGCGTGAGTATTTCCTCAGGGCCTTCTAGACACGGTGACTTTGATACCAGGCCAACTCCTCTGCCAGGGGCCCAGAACTGAGAGGCTATTGGGAATTTGGTGCCGAGGCTAGAACCTGAGGCACGGATAACTTCCTCTCCACATTTCCCAGCAGCCGCTTTGGGGACCGGAGATGTGGGGAAGCCAAAAATGGATAGCAGGGGAATGGGACCATTGGCACGCTGTACTGTTTCTACCTTTGTAGCTCCAGGCAGCTGTGTAGCACGTAGTCACGCTGGTTCCCTTCCTTACCTCCAAGGCTCTTGCACCTAGGAGAGCTTTTTCTGCAGGCCTGCATCTTATCTTACCTTGCCTTGCATCAATCAAATGCAATCCATCAACCTACAGCCCAGGCACTCCAGGCTGAGCAGTGTTAGGGTATCTTTGACCTCGGGTCTCTTTTCTTGAGGCCCGCGTGGAGATCCAGAACAACAGACATGGGTTGGTGAAGGTCAGCACTGGAGAAGCATGGGGTACAGGCACAGGACAGCCAGAGGCCCAGATGGCACCAGGTGTTACAGAAAAGTTTATTGTCAGGATAAATAGAGACAGTACGGGGGACGTTTCAACTGCCAGTGCTGGGAGTGGAGCGTGGGCAACACCTGGAGTGAGGGGGATGGGGAGGGCGTGGGACGAGAGCACAGACTGCCAGGTTCCCCGGATTGTGCACAGTAGTCCTGCAGGCTGAATCCCAGCGGGCCTGCCTTCCCAGTGGTCCAGGTCTTTTGCTCTCAATGTCACTGAAACTGTCATTCCTTAGTGCCTTGGGGTGGAGGGGCTTGAAATATCCTGAGTGGCAGTTATCAGCGAAGGTTATCAGGGGCCATTACCACCATTGCCCCATCATTCAAAGATGGGAAAATATCATGGATGGAGAGAAAGGCTTGGCCTTCCTGCCTTTGATGGATGGTTTAGAAATGGCTGCAAAAAATTATTCCAGACTGGATAGTCCAGGCCGAATCGGAACAGCCTGGGAACCTCCATGGGAGGCTCTAACACGCCCTTGTCCACCAGCATGTAGAGTTACATAGAAACAAATCTTAGGTAGATTCTGGTGGCCCTTCTAGACTTTGCTCAAGAGACGCCTCCTCCTGAGCACTGCTGACTGCTGCACAGCCCGCATCTGTGTGTTCCTCCTCTGTCTACATTACTCACCCTTTCCCCATAAACCTGAGTCCAGGGTCTTGCACTCAGTAGCTGGGGATTTGCAATATCCTTTCCCAGTCTCCCTTGCTGGGGGGCACCAACTCAGAGTCCTCCCAGCAGAGCCTAGAAGGGATGGTAGAGAAGAACCGGGGTACAGTAGGGGGCTATGTGGTCTTGCAGGATTCTAGGCCTCCACCCTCTCTGGCACCACACTTGATTTTATCTGGCACAGAAAAGCCTAGCAACCTGCCCTCAGGACAGAGTTCTCCCGTGTCATCTCCACCCTGGGAGACACTACAGACTATCTTCTGCACCAACAAGAGAGATATGTAATACCCAGAGACAGAAGGAGCAGGGAATGGCTGGGGTCCATGTATTTCTTTCCTGGTTGGAGGATCCTGGGCGTCATGGTGGGGGCCTGGGTAGCTGCTCAAGATGTACACAGGGGAGAGCCCTATGGGTTACAAACACTGACCACACCCTTCGCTCCTTGGGTATTCCTTTTCCTCCCTCGAGCCTCCTGCTCTTTCTCTGTGGGAAAGATGGCAAGTGGGGTCTGAGCTGCCTGTGGAACAGAGGCCCTGTGGGAAGTGGGCAGAGTAGGCAGGGTGAGGCCTGTTGGACAACCCTGCCTCTCCTGCTTCCGGTTCACAACCTGCCTACTCTGGGACGGCGAGCAGTGAGCAAGAGGGCTGTGTGGACTGCAGAATGGGAGGCCTCCCCTTAACAGGCTGCTTTCACAGGTTCTCTTCAGGGTCAAGGCTCTCCATAGAGTACACAGTTCCAAGCCTTACACCTTCCTCTGGTAGGCCAGGAGCGCCAGGATGAGGGTCTTACTAGCCACTAGCCATGGCCATTCTGGGACATGTAAGCGGCCAGAGCCACCACCACAGCCACATAGAGACCGGCCCCCACAGCGATGGAGAGTGTGGCCAGGAAGAGTGCCCGGCGGGAGGTGGTGCTAGCCAGGCGGAAGTCTCCTTTGGAGATGGCCTTGCTGGTCTAGGGAGACAAAAGGCTGGTATAAGGCAACATTCCCCACGTCCAACCAAACAGCCCAGTCCCCCAGGCCCTTCCCATCCTGCAGGTGAGTGTTAAGTCCTCCAGCTGAGAGAGGTGGCCAGAGAGGCACCACCCAGACCCCTCTACACTTACCCCCTGGGAGAAGTAGAAGGCAGCGATGCCCAGGGGCCAGAAACAACAGAGCATGGAGAAGAGGGTGAGCCCCAAGTGGTCCCTGGGAGGCAGGGTGACAAAGGTGTCTTCGCTTTCGCTCTCTGTTGAGGTCGCGTCACTCTGCAAGAGAGCGGGGTTTGGTGGCAAAAGCCAGGGTCTTGCAAACCCCATCAGACTGATAAGAGTTGAAACGCAGGGTTCTTTGGCCCGCCACTAGTCCCTGGGTCCCCGTGGAGGAAGGAGATAACTGACTCCCACATCTATGCTGTGACCATACATACAGCAAATACATAGATAGATAAGTAAATAAATAATGCAGCTTTAAAAATGCAACAACCAAACAGGCAATATCCAGTGGGCACACACAGCGTAAACTTCTCTGCTGTTGAGAGTGGAGGCTGCTCTTTTTTTGTTTTGGTTTTACCACCATCGCCCAGCTTCAAGAGCCTGTGCAGTGACCTGGGGAAGAGTACTTTAGGAATTATTTCTCACCACGAAAGAATGTAAGTCTCTGAATCCAGAGATGTTTATCACAAGAGAGAGCCCAGCGAAGACGGAAGGTGAGAGGCCTTCTCAGTGCCCAAAGACCAGGTGATCAAGTTAACAAATGATGGAAGGGCTCACAGCGAAAGACCCTGTCACTTTATAAATCATCTTGTAAAACATATTAAATTGCACAGAGCGATATCAGAAAATCAGGCTATAATACTTTGTGGGAGAAAGGCAGAGAGGAAGCTTGACCAGCCACCCAAATAAAATATTTTCAAGTGATTAATCGTTGCTGTTTGCAATGGTTGCTATTTATCACTTGGGTGGATAAATAGTTAACCCAAGCTTGTACTTTCCCCTTCCTCCTCCTTCTCCTCCTCCTCCTTCTTCTGCTATAGAGTACCTTGTAGTCCATGCTAGCCTTGAACTCGTCAAGTAGCCAGAGCTGACCTTGAACTCCTGAACCTTCTGTCTGTACCTCTCAAGAGCTATGAATACAAATGTGCTTTCTTTTTTGAGCCGGGTCTTACTATGTGTGCAGGATGTCTTTGAACTCTCGATAGACCACGTTGGCATCAGATCCCTCATCTTCCTGCCTCTGCCTCCTGAGCACTGGAATTAAAGGCATGTGCCATCATGCCCAGCTTAGAATCTACATTTTATTTTTTGTTTTTTTGAGACAGGATTTCTTTGTGTAGCCTTGGAGTCTGTCTTTGAAACTCCCATACAGACCAGGCTGACCTCTGCCTCCCAAGTGCTGCAATTAAAGGCGTGCACCACCACCACCACTCAGCTAGAATTTACAGTTTAAAAACTCTACTTACCTCTTCCTCCTGGCTTTCCTCCTGGCCCTGCAGCTCCTCTTGGACCCCATAGGACACAGTGTGGATGGTGACATCCTCCTCCGTTTGGCCAGGTTCTGATCCCTGCTCCGTGGGACCCAGTGGGGGCTCCCTGGCCTCGGTGAAGCTGGTCTCACAGCTACCTGCTTTGGGCTCTTTGACCTTGTCCTTTCCCAGGAGGCAGCGAGGCCGATACCATGCCTCCACGGCCAGCTTCAGCGACCCTGGGTCTAGGAGCTGGTGGGTGCGAGCAGGACCAGCACCTCCTAGGAGGTAGGAATAAAGCTTTTCTTGGCAGGACCAGCTAGACGGGGCCTCCGTGTAGGGGTAGGAACTGTGGAGGTGGGCGGGGCTCCTTGGCAGCAGTGGGTTCTGTAATTCACTCAGTCTCTCCATGGTTCTGTCTGCCCTTGCCAGGGAGGGGAGTCCCGGTCTGCCACTCAGTCCTCACAGAGCCTGTCAGGGTAAGCAAGACAGGTAGTCACGGAGGCCAGGCTAATGGATACACGGCCTGGTGTGGTTAAACACGTGAACTTTGTGTACTAAGTTGGTCCTAGCCTTGCTTTGCCATCTGTCACCTGAGGGACCTGGAGCTGGCTATTGCTCGGCGCCTCAGTTTCTCGGTCTGTGAAGTGGGGGTGGTAGTGGCATTTCCTTCAGAAAGCTGATCCTCTCATTTCCTAACTTGGCCTATGATTAATAAGTACTCGCTATATGCCAGGCGCTGTACCGGATGCTGAGAATACAGCCGAGAGAGAGAGGCAAAAGTCAAGGGACAGGGAGGCGTGTGTCTGCTCGTCTTTAGGAGTTTATCCAGATGCAGAAGACAGCTAGAGCGCAGCGTGTCTATCCTGGAGAAGCGCATGGCAGCACTCAGACTTGACTGCAGTGCACAGACCTGACTGGGAGGCAGGAAAGGTTTTGTGTTGAGATATGGAGAAGCCAGTTTACAAGGTGGGGGAAACCGTAACCCATAGGCTGGATCTGAATGCCCTGCAAAGGTCTGGGTGTTAAAGCGGTGGCTCCCAACCTGTGGGTCACGACCCCTGTGATAACGTATTGGATATCTTGTACCAGATATTTACATAACGAATCATACCAGTAGCAAAATTATAGTTACAAAGTAAGAACAAAGTAATTTTATGGTTGGGGGTCACCACAACAGGAGGAACTGTATTAAAGGTCGCAGCATTAGGAAGGCTGTGTTATAGGCTTAGTAGTCCTCTGGTGTATGGGAAGATGGTGGAAACCTTTAAGAGATGGAGGCTGGTGGGAGGTTTTAGGTCCCGGGGTGTGGCCTTGAAGCAGATTGCTGGGATGCTGGTCTCTTGGGTCCACTCAGGCTCCTGACCTCTACAAGGGGAGCAGCTCTCTCCAATGCAGGCTGTTTGCCATGCTGGCAGCCTCGCCACAGGCGCAAAGCGTGAGGGCCTGTAGATCTTAGGCTGAAGCCTCTGAAGAGTCAAAACAAGCCTCTATTCCTCTTAAACCGACTGGGCATCTTGTCGCAGCACCGGAGAGTTTATTTCACACCGAGGGAGGTCTCTCTGCAAAGGTCCTGTGGCTGGACAAAGGACGGCGGGGATGAGAGCCTGGGCGGGGGCTGGTGTGACTCCAGGTGCAGCCAGAGGAGCCAGGGCCAAATGTGTAGTCCCGCTGAGGTCTAAGAGACCACAGACATCAGCATGAATGGTGCTCACATGCAGAGTGGACTGGACAGGGTCTAGTCTGTTCCATTTACAAAAGCAGTACAATGTCTTTTTTTTTTCCGAGCCAGGGCTTCTCAGTAGCTTTGGAGTGTATCCTGGAACTAGCTCTGTAGACCAGGCTGGCATCGAACTCACAGAGATCCACCTGCCTCTGCCACCCGAGTGCTGAGATTAAAGACGTACATCACCACTGCCTGGCTTGCTTTTTTATATGAAAAAATTAAGTACTTATTTATTTTGAGACAGGATTCCTCTGTGTAGCCCTGGCTGTCCTGAAACTGGCTCGGTAGACCAGTATCTGGTAAACTGAGGATTCTGGGAACTTCCTGATGATACAGGCCTGTAATCCCAGCTGTTTGGGTGGCTGAGGCAGGAGGACTAGAAAGTGCACGGTCCGCCTGAACTACAGAGATACTGGGAACTCAGTGGTAGAGCTGGAGATAAGGGGACGGCTAATGTTACCAGGTCTTGGTGGAAGATGGGACTAGGGGTTTATTCTCAAGTCAAGCAGGACTGTGCTCAGCTTGGCACAGAGGCTATGTTTAAGACTACAGCTTTTGCCAGGGGAGGGTACTTTCTCTCCCTCACCCTCCCCTTCCAATGTAGTTTTAGGAAGTGTGCTTTAGGTTAATCTGCCCTCAAGGGAAACTGGAAAGTTCCTGCAAGACCTAAGGCACCTAAGGGTGCTGAGGCCTGCATCTGTGCACCCCAGCTGGAGGTACATTCACCCTTCAGGCACGGATTAGGGATGCACTGGAGGGCTGCCTTCCTGCCTTCAGCCAGCTGTCTACCCACTGCCTGGGAGGCTGGCTGAAGGAAGAAGAAAAGCCACGGAGTTTGTCTCCAACAGATCCACACACTCTAGCAGGGAGGGACAGATATGGGGGCGGGGATTTTAGTCTGCAGATTTGGATCCCACCTTGATTTGATAACTCCAGTGAACTTCATGACACTGAGTTTCACTATTCAGTAAAGATCAGATGTTGCTGCTGGTGGCACATGCCTTGATCCCAGTTCTTGGGAGGCAGAGGCAGGTGGCTCTTTGTGAGTTCGAGGCCAGCCTGGTTGATCGAGTGAGTTCTAGGACAGCTAAGGCTATGCATAGAAACTGTCATCAAAAACCAAAAACAAAAGCAGATGATAATCCTTGCCCATCCCATGAGGGTCCAAAGAAGAGGCTGAGGTGACAGGGTCCCGTAGATGATACATGAGTAGAGGCTGCTGACCTTTTTAAAATCTTTTTTGACTTATGTATGTGTATGGTACATATATGCATGTACAACATATGCCTTCCTGGTACCCACAGAGACCAAAAGAATGTGTCAGATGCCCTGGAACTGGAGTTATGATGGCTCTGAGTCACCGTGTGGATGATGGGTTCTCTGGAAGAACAGCAAGTCCTCTTAACCACTATGCCGTCTCTCTAGCCAGGCAGACTGCAATCCTTATTTCTGGGTTGCAGAACTTGTCCTCACCCACTAGGGCCATTTCTGACCTCCCAGCTGCCACTCTGCTAAAGACGGGTGGAAAGTAAGTGTAGGGAGAGATTTCTGCTCCCAGGACTGAGTTTACGGGACCCCAGGACCAGGCTCTATCAAGCATTCTCAGTCAATGCCTAGGAAAGAGCCATTTCTACTCTGCCCCCAAGGGACCTAGGTGGACTCTACAAAGATAGTTCTGGAGTCACCTGAGATGAAATAGCTCCAGGAACAATGCCTGGTTAGAGGACAGAAAGGAAGTACATGGAAGAGAGGGGCATCAGGATGGGAACAGGGCACTGCGGGTGTATCTAAAGGATGCTTGGCTGCCCCGACTGACTCATCACTGGGGAGGACATGGGCCAATGCCTACGTGAGGACAAAGGAAAGAGGAGAGGCTGCCAGGGTGCTGAGCCCCTGAGAGTGGCTGCGTTGGACCCGAAGCTAGAGGAATGTCTAGTAAAGAACCACAAAGTACAACAGACGGGAGCATGTGGTCCAGTGGTCTAACTCCTGATGCACAGAGAGCACATGTGGACTGGGCTGCAGGGCTGCCACGTGCCCAGGGGCCCTGCTTAAATGTCACTCTGCTATGACTTCCATGTGGCTGTCACCCAGCTGTGACAGAATCTTCCTAGTGGAGTGATGGGACATGGAGCTTGGGCTGGGAGGCAGGTTCCAATCACAAGACAGGGCCTCATCCTTCCTCCCTGGGAGTCCATCCTGGTCTACGGACCTCTTCTGGCCTCTCCGTTTTCCTGAGTTCACCCACGAGGGGTTGCAGGAAGTGGCCACAGAGGGCCACATTTTATGATTCTATAGCCCCATGGAGCCTCAGGAGGGAGCCCCTCTTTGAACACACTGTCAAAGTAGGGGATAGGTGAATATTCTCAGAGGTCAGTGAGGTAACCATCATCATTCCCTGACATTGCCCACTGGGCAGGTTGAGAGAGGCGAGGGAAAGGCAAGATCTGTTTGGGGCAAGCAGGCAGCAGAGCCATGAAGTTAGCGTGGACTTCACGGGTTCGGCTGTGCCTTATCCCTACCCATCTCTCTGGGAACTGAGGAGGGAGCTCCCAGAGGACCTTCAGTCTCCCCTCTAGTTGGTCTTAATG
The DNA here is from genome assembly GCF_950005125.1 of Chionomys nivalis. NCBI lineage: Eukaryota > Metazoa > Chordata > Mammalia > Rodentia > Cricetidae > Chionomys > Chionomys nivalis. Next base: position 40,215,926 of record NC_080095.1, on the reverse strand, counting down.
GATAGCTCCTGGACCTAGGGCCTCTAGGGTGTCACTATCCATGCAGCTGAAGTGCTCAGGGGCCTTAAGGAGGAGTGGCAGCCCAGGGCATTTAGGGCAGCTACAAGCATCAAACTCACCCCTGCCCTAACCTCTACCTTACCAGGAGGCCTTGGCAAGTCTCTCCCCTTCCCTTTCATGCCCTCCCCTCCCCCCAAAGGGGATGGAGAGAAGCCTGGAGACCGGAAGGACATTTGCAAGCCCGAAGCAGGCAGGGGCAACTGACCTCAGCTCATTCCCCCGTTCCGGTCAGGCTGACACCAGCTGAGCCTCTGCAGTCTGGGCCACAGCTGGCCTTTTCTGGACTCCCTCCTTCCTAGTGCTCTGAGGGCTTTCCTCCCAGCCCCCCAGCCCCAAGCAAGGCTTTACAACCCTTCACACACAAAGATTTGTGATTTTTCCACAGTGGGAAAACGAGAAGTCATTTGAATGTCCAAGAGTCGGAAACGAGCTCAGTAAATGATGGCACACAATCCAGCGGTACAAGGGCCTTCGAACAGGCTCACAAAGAATAATGACTCGAGAAAATGCTCATTGCCATTCCAATGAGAAGGAAGAAAAGCAATCGGTGCGTGCAGCCATCTCCACTCCACCGAAATGTCAGCCGTGATTAGCCCCTGGAGTGGAAGCCCAGGAGCTCTTGTTGTCTTATTTTTGTGTTTCCCACATTTGTTTATTTACTTACTTACAATGAGCATATACTATTTTTCAATCAGGAAAAAAAATTATGGGCTTGTATTTCTTCTGAGTCAGATTACCTAAAATCCATTGAAGGTTATGAGTTCCTGCCGGATTTGGTGGCTGAGCGCACCATTAAAGCCTTTCCCTGCCCATATCCCTATCTATATTTCAACTTTTGAAAAGTCCCTGGTGGGTGGTTGCGGCCCAGAGTCCTGGATCTTTGCACAGCTGTGTCTGTTCCTCTACCCACCTCCCCAACTAGCAGAGTTTATGGCCTCATCCCAGGGACCCTATTCTGACTGGGAGAAAGGCTAGCAGGTCACCAAGTCTTCTGTGCCATTGGCCTGGCTGGGACTTTGGGCCTGATGCTTAGGTCTGCATCCCGGTGTTCTTGTCCTCAGGGTGGGAGATCAAGCCACTTCTCGCAGTCATCTCAGCTACCTGGTCTTACATGGGCTGCATGTGCCTCCTAGACTCTGGGGTGGTTGCTAGTGTACCTGCATATCTGCATATGAGTCTGTGTGTATGCATATGTGCACACACGTGCTGACGTGTATGATCTGCTCCAGAGGACAGGCACAAGAAGGCCTGGGATTCTAAAGTCCCTATAAATTACACAGGTGGAGTTGTGAGTCTGGATCCTCCGAAAGAAGAGTTTTAGGGAGAAGGCGGTGTCTCTGAGAATGCCAAGCCCTTGGTGTTGTCTCCTGACTGAGGACTAGCTGAGCCCTGAGGCTGGGGCTTTGCAAACACAGACCAAGGATGGGAAACTCTCCAGGGATCCCCCAGAGTCCAGTTGCAGCCTCCTGTGATCATGCAGAGTAACAAACAGTAGACGCCCTCACCCAGAAAATGTATGGGAGAGCTAGGAGGGGCTGACTGTAACATCTCAGCTCCCTCGCTCCCCTGAATTCTACTGGGAGAAGAACAATAACTCATACTTACTGAGCTTTTTAACCACGTGCCAGGAACCAAACTGCTCTGAGTGCTCATTTGACTCTGTAATTCTGATGGGAGTATAACAATAGGGGGTGGTGTCAGCGGAGGGCTTCTCTTCCAGCTGTGACAGTCTGTGAATGTCACATCAAACTGCCAGCAATAGCTAGGAAAGCTGGGGTGGAGGGGCACGAAGGCCCTGAAGAACCACCGAGGGTCAATGCCAGGGTCCCAGGGGAAGGGGACACTCAGAGAAGTGAGCCCAAGCTTCAGGGGCCTTTCCTGATGCGTGAGGGGCTGGTTCATTGCCAGCTGTTCACAGCTGCTTCAGGGTGTGACAAGGAAGGGGCCTCAGTAAGCACCTCACTTTTTCATCTTGGCTCCTCCTCGGTAGGAAAACACTCCAGAGGTAAGCGCAAACCAGAGACAGATCAGACCTCAGGAGAGCTGAGGACAAGCTTGGAATCCACCAACCCATGGATGTTGGTGACCTGCACGAGGTATTGCTGTTTGTCTGAGCCACAGATCCTTGGGCAGAGGATCTCAGCCTTCACAGTGTGAGACAGAGGATTCTACCTCTGTTCTAGGATAGGGTACAGCCAATTTATGGAGTGCTGGACATCAAACATGGGGCCTTGAGCATGCTAGGCAAATCACCAACTAAGCTAGTCTTAGCCCTAACTTTTTTCCCCCATGTAACTGGAGCGTGAACCTTAAGTATAGTGGGCAAGTGCTCTACCACTGAGCTGCGCCCCCAGCTCTGTATTCTTATTTATTTATTTTTTTAAATTTGAGGTAGGATTTTTCTATGTAGTCTGGCTGTCATGGAACTCACTCTGTAGTCCAGACTAGCCTCAAACTCAGAGGTCCACCTGCCTCTGCCTCCCCTGTGCTGAGATCAAAGGTGTGCACTATCACCACCTAGCACTCTTTTGAGAGTGGGCTGTCCAGGTTTACCCCTGAACTTTCAGTTCCTCCCTCCTCAGAATTCTGGGCATAGTGGCACACACCTGTAACACTAGTAATTGGGAGCCGGGGACAGGAAGTTCAGAAGTTCCTAGGGTCCTCATTGTTCTTAGGGTTCTCATTGTTGTTCATGTTCTCTGGGATTGTGATTTGTAGGCTGGTTTTCTTTGCTTTGTGTTGAAAAACCACTTATGAGTGAGTATGTATGATATTTGTCTTTCTGGGTCTGGGTTACCTCACTCAATATAATGTTTTCTAGAGCCCAACTTTTACTGGAACAATGTAAGATGGTGACAGCTATAGTTGACTTATCTTAATCTGAGCAGATGTTTTGTGTGTTTAATTTTGTTGTTTTAAGATTTATTTCTGTTTTTGGTGTGTGTGTCCGTGTCCATGTGTGTGTGGTGACATGCTGAGCTTGGGTGCCAGTCCTCGCTCTCACCCTGTTCACAAACCGTCATTTTGTTTGCGGTTATACGCATCACACTAGCTGACCCTGGAGTTCCCTGGACTCTCCTGTGTCTACCGCCCACGACCTTGTAGGAATACTGCAGTTATAGACATGTGCCACAGCATCCAGCCGTACATAACAGTTCTGAGTTCTGGGGATTTGAACTCAGGTCCACACCTGTGCCGCAAGTTTTCCCCACTGATCTACCTCCCAGCCCCCTGCTTGTTCTTGAGACAGGCCTGGATATGTTGCCAAATCTGGCACGAAGCTTGCTGTCCTCCTGCCTTTATCTCCCAAGTTCTACCAGGGCCAGCTCTTTGAACTTTATCTTAAAACTTATTTTGGAGCCAGATGTGGTGACACACACCTGCACTTCCTACACTCAGGCAAGAGATTTGAGGGGGAACTGGTTTTTAATGGGTTAAAACCAGTGAAGAAGAGAAATGGGAGCCTTAAGAAAAGATAAGGAGCATGCTAAAGATGGCACATTCCTTTAATTCTAGCATTTGGGAGGCAAAGGCAGGTGGGTCTCTGAACTTGAGGCCAGCCTGGTCTACAGAGCGAGTTCCAAGACAGCAAGGACTAAACAGAAAAATCCTGTTTCAAAAACCACACACACACACACACACACACACACACACACACACAAAGACAGAAAGAAAAAGAAAAGATGAAGAGATTTGGAGTGTCTTGGCAGCCCAGGCCCTTCAAAGGCCTGGATTCCAATAAGGACAGAGCCACTGCGAGGGTCCTGAACTATCAACCACCATCTCTCAGTGCAACAGGAGAAACACTCTGGCTCTCCTGGAATTTGTTTTGTGGACCTGGCTGGCCTCGAACCCACAGAGATCCTCCACCGCTCGGCCGGGAGACACTTTAAAACGAGAAATAAAAGCCAGGACTTCCTAGTCAGGCAGAAGATTAAACCGGAGCAAGTACACTCCAGGGAAAAGGTAAAATCTTTCGTAGGCACCAACCGCACCATCTTCCAAACAGCAACACTTAAACCAACTGTCAAGGGCTGTGACTATGGCCGCTGTTGTACAAGGTTTAGGCTGCATTGATGAATCCTGGCCTGTAAGCCAGAGAGCCGCTAAGTGAGCTTGTTCTCATTAGCTGCAGCTCACTACATCTGCCAGAGAGGGGAGAAAGCCAGGTGTGGGAACAAGGGCAAGGTGGACTGAGTAGCGGAAAATCGAACATAGCTTTTTGCTTGTTTCACCTCGGCGCCTGACACAATTGATCATCGCCATCAGGATTGTCTCCATCTGCGCCCCACGCTTCACGACAGCCTTTTGTTCTCGCTGTTGGTTTCTGGAGCATCTCTCATGGTTCGAGCTGACCTTACACTCACTGTGTAGCTGAAGCTGGCCTTACCCTCCTAGCCTTGGGCTGCTCCCTCCTGAGCATGGGGAATACGAGAATGTACCATCACACCTGCCTCGCACAACTCTCAAACATACTGTAGTCTTCTCCACTTGAAAATGAAACTGTAGGATGTCAATCAAGATGGCTCAGTGGGTAAAGGCACTTACTGCCAAGTCTGATAAACTCCGTCCAATCCCTGGGACCTACATAGTAGGAGAGAAACAACTCCTAAAAGTTGTCAGCTGACCTCCATACATGAGTTACGGCATGGGCATCCCTGCCTTCCACCCCCAATAAACTTAATATCGTAAAAACTTCAGAGTCAATCAAATCAAGGGGCTGCTGATGTGCTTTAGTACACAGGGCACTTGCCTGGGATGCGTGAAGCTCTGGGTTTGACACTTCAGAGCTGCAGGAACCCGGTGTGCTAATGTTGTAATCCAAGCTCTGCAGAGGTGGTGGAGTCAGGAGGATCAGAAGTTCAAGAAGATCCTTGGCTCATCTGGGATACATGAGACCCTGTTGCTCGGTGACAGAGTGCTGGTCTAGTGGGCACAGGACCTGAGGCGCAGGACCTGAGTTTAATCCCCAATATCACAAAGAGAGGAGAACAAATCAGTTGCCCAATTTAGCAGCAAGTACTCTCCTACTTGCCACAGTAAGCTTCCATCCATGACCCTCCTCTCTGATCTGAGGGCTGAGGCTGCTTCAAGCATAGGACACGGCGGTCGTGGGTGTGTGACTTTCAAGACTAGGTTCGAGAAGGCTGCACATCCCTCACCTTCGTTTTACTCACTGGTACCTTGAGCTGTCCTCTAGTAGCTGAACTGCTTGTGGCCACCGTGCCAGAGAGGCCATGTGTGATGTGAGCAAGGGGCTCCAGGTCACAGAACCCAAGGCCATCCTCTCAGTCATCAGTAAGATGCCAGGTGTGTGAACGGAGCATCTCGGGCTTTCTAGGTTTGCCCATCTGCTGCCAGGTGAGCCCTGTCGGGTACCACACAGAGTGGATGAGCACACAAGCCAGTGCTGCCGAAGTGTCTGACCCCGCAAAGTCATGCGTATGATGAGGTGACGGTTGCCTGAGCCATTGTGTTTTGGGGATAATTTAGGTGACGGTTGTCTAAGCCACTGTGCTTTGGGGGTGGTTTAGGCAGCAGCAGATATCAAGGACATCTTTCTTGGGGCTTTTATGCCTTCCAGCTCCTGTTCTCATCACTCCTCCACTTCCCAGCCACGTTCCTGGGAAGCGCCGCTCTCATGCTTTAGATCACAGCTTAAAGGCCACTTCCTCAGGGAGGCTGTCCCTACATCCTCAGCTTAGACTTCGGTTCCCTGGTTATCTGCACTCCGCTGCTCCACGCTCTTCCTCTCGGAGTGCTTATCACAGTCTCTATTTATATATGTGTGATTCCTTGATTAGTGTCTTTCTCCCTTACCAGATTGTGAGCTCCAGAGGGGTGGGGACTATGTATGTCTTGCTCATTCACATATCCCCTTGCTTGGTATATAGTAGGTACTCAATAGATAACCTTATGAATGAATGACAGAAGTCACGAGCAAGGGAACATGTTGTACTGTACTGTATGGAAGCTCCCTGCCAAGAAAAGACTTTCTAGGGCCATAGAAATGTCTCAGTGATTAAAAGAACTGGATGCAGCTGGGCATGGTGGTGCACACCTTTAATCCCAGCACTCAGGAGGCAGAGGCAGGCAAATGTTAGAGTTCAAGGCTAGCCTGGTTTTCAGAGCTAGTTTCAGGATAGCCAAGGCTACACAGAGGAATCCTCAAAATGCACACACACACATACATGCGCACACACGCACGTGCGCGTGCACACAGAGAGAGAGAGAACTAGATGCTTTTCTGGAGGACCAGGGTTAGATCCCAGCACCCACATGGTAACTCACAACCGTCTGTAACTCCGGTTCTAGACGATCAAACGCCCTCTTCTGGCCTTTTTGGGTTCCAGGCACACAAGTGTGCATAAGCATACATGTAGGCAAAACTTAAAAGAAAATACTTTCTAGAATCTGGGATGGAGGATGCACCTGCTGGAGACGCACTCAGCCCTCCACAACAAACGTGTCTTGGGCAGTTACTTCAGGCCATTTCTCAGGATGCAAAAATAGACAGGAAGTAGCACCTGCTGCGAGGAGGAGTGTACAGTACAGACAAGCAAACACGAGGTTTATATAGAATGGAGGATGCTGTACAGCTGTGCACCAAGGGCAAGGAACCTCTACCCCAAGGTGATGGGAACTAGGAAAGTCTCTTGTAGGAGGTGACGCGGGCGATGGGTCTCCAGGTTAGATGGGGGTCACTTAGGTGAGACAGGGAGAAGTGTTCATTCCTCGCAGAGGAAAGAAGGCTGTGGCGTGTATGGTGGTAGGGAGAGGAAGCCAGCAGGTTCAGTGGCTGGAAAAGAGCAGGTGTGGTGAGAAGGCCTCCTACACCTACAGGCTGGCAGTGATGAGCCAAAAACCGGCATATCAGGGTTTACCATGGCCTTGCCTGTGTTTTAGAGCACTCCGGATGGCAGCAGAGAGTAGAAAGGGAGGAGTGAGAGCTGGGTCAGAGTGAAGAAGAGGAGCCCTGTTGAGAGATGATTGGTGAGGGCTGGAGAGAGGGCTCGGTAGCTAAAGAGCACTTGCTACTCTTCCAGAAGACTGGGGTCTGGTTCCCAGGACCCACAGCAGGCAACTCACAGCAGTCGCATGACTTCCTGTAACTCCAGCCCCAGGGGAAATGACGCCCTCTTCAGGCCTCTGGAGAAATGTTGCACATACAGACCCGTAAACAAAACCAAACTTTGGAGGGGAGAAGACTGAGACTACTGGGCTGGAAATAACTCATATCGTTAAGTTCAGTCCTAGAGAGGCAGAGACTAGTGGACTGCTGGTGAGTTCAAGGCCAGCCCCATCTAGATAACAAACCCCAGGCAGCCAGAGCTACAGAGTGGGACCTTGTCTAGAGAAAAGGTGGAGGGGTTGACTATTGTGGCTTTGGTTTTAGTTAAAATAAATTAGGTAAGAAATCAACCAAAGATGAATACATGAAGAGAATATATTATATAGCTATGTGTGGAGGCTCATGCCTATAACTGTGCAAATAAAATAATTCAGACAAGATAAATCAGAAAACCAAATATTGTATGCTCTATCTCATATATGGGAGCACAAAAATGGCTGATCTGAATGTAGAATATTGTGGTTAATAGAAGCTGGGAAGGGTTGATAGGGTGAGCTGAAGAATGGGATCCACACGTAGTCAGGTAAGAGGGAAAAGACAGTGTGCTGAGAATTCGTAATAACCCACTACCCACTGTATAAAGATCTAGAAGAGAGGGCCTCCCAGGCTCCGGACAGGGAATGATAAGGGGACACACACTGAAGCCATAGCATGTTAATGGGGAGGGAGGGAGAGGGCGAGGCAAGGATGTGGAGTGGCAGAAAGGATGGAGAGGAAGTCAGATCTGAGGAGGGGCAGCTGTGAGTGAGGCTAAGGATGCAAGAGTTCGTGGCTAACTAGAAGAGACAGAACAATTCCAGGTTTCTGGCCAGGGAAAGAGCGATGTGATCAATTGAGACTATGGAAAGCTATGGGAACGCTCCTGGCTCAAAAGGGCAGCCAGGGCAAAGGCCACGTCTAGTTCTTCTTTAGCGTTGGGGCTGGAGAGAGAGCTCAGAAAAGTGCTTGCTGTGCTTGCATAAGGGCGGAGTTCAGGTCCCTGCTACCCACATCGAGAACAGGGCCTAGTGACAGACACATCTGTAGCTCTAGTGCTAAAGTAGAGGCAGACAGGTCCCGAGAGCTCCCAGACAAACAGCCTAGCCTAGCCACTCGGCAGTGAGACAACTTGCCTCAAAAACAACATAGAGATAACCTGAGCATGAGACCTGACGTCACCTCATCAACTTCTGACCTTCTAGCCTCCACATGCTTTTGTGCATACCCTAGCACACTTGCAAGCACACGCATACCACGCCATGCACATACAAAGGCTTATTTAGATAGCAAGATGTGTGATCTTAGAATGATAAAAGAAAAGAAAATATTAGTGGAATTCCCCCAAGACAGAACAAAAAGACAAAAGCAGGGCACATATGTAAGCAAGTCAAGATGTGGAGGAGAGCATTGGGACTGATGCCCACATAACACAACTTTGAGAAAGACGCAGGAAGACCTAGAGGAAAAAAATAGCTGAAGAGATCTCACACTGTAGTAGTAACACCATGATCTCGTCATTAACCCAATCAAAAATAAGGATGCAGAAGAAGAGAGTGTTCCCTGAGATTAAAACAGAAGACTGTATGGACTGTGAAGACCTGTGTCCTAAGCTGGAAAAAGTGAATGGGGAGAATTTGGGTGAGCCTGTTTTGAAAGTATCTTGGGAAACAAAGATAGAATTCTACCTGTTATCTGATGGATGCAATGGAAGCCCTGGATAATGGCCTCGCCTAGAGAGGTTTAAGACCTATCCAAGGACTTTTGGAGAGAAAGGGTAGCCGAGGAAGGGACAGGAAAGGAGAGGACAGAAGAGGAGCAAATCAAACAGCTGGTGTGTGTGTGTGTGTGTGTGTGCGCGCGCGCGTTTTCTTCTGTGTAAAGTGTCTTCGCTGTTGTCTTCCAGGGAGAATCAATCTAGCACCCAGGGTTCCTATGGGTAAGACTGTTCTTGTCTCAAAGCCTAACTCACCTGTGGCTAACATGGGAAACATTGCTGGGAAGACTGGATGGTGGTTCTACTACTGAAATGAGTCCCTTTTCAGGAGGAAATCAGATCTCGTTCTCAATGACACAAGCCGTCTCTCCACTTCTGAACCACTTAGAGACAAGTGGCATGTCTAACGACAGGAGATGACACACCTAACAGTCTCACTTCCTGCTGGATTTGCTGGGGGTGGGTGGGAGTAGGGACCTGGAGTGAGGGAGGCAGTAGAGGAGAAAGAGAGAGAGGGGAATGAAACAAATACAGAATGGGGGCATGGCCCAGTCTTTATTGCTCTCAGCTTGCATGGCAGGGGGGCTCCCATGTAGGATGCCAAGTGAGCATCTGAGAGAGGGCAAAGACTAGGAAGATGCAAGTTTTATGAATTAGGATGTTACTGCTTCCATGAACGAAGCCTGCTCCTCCTGTTTCTATCTTACCTGAGACCCAGGGCTGAATTGGCCTTTGGATCAGAAGGTAATTAATAATGTGCGCGTCTGCAGACATTCTTTGACTCTGCCATTATTGAATGTCATAGAGAGGAGACTTGCATGTACGTCTGTCAGTGCTTCAGCTTCTCTTACACACACACACACACACACACACACACACACACACACACACACACACTTTCTCCCCCCTCCTGCCTTGAGACAGAGCCTTGTTATGTAGCCCCCAAGACTGGCCTGGAATTCACTATGTGATCCAGATTGGCCTCAAGTTTCTGATCCTCCTGTCTCAGTCCTCAAAGTGCTAGCATTACATATGTGTGCCACCTAATTTCACCCTGTATACCCTATTTATTTTATTTTAAAATGTTTTAATTTTTTTATTTGCTGTGTATATGCGTTACCTGTGTTTATGTGTGTGCATTGGATACCCTGGAACTGGAGTTAGAGACAGGTATGATTTGTTGTATGGATGCTGGGAATTGAGCTGGGTCCTCTGGAAGACCAGGCAGTGAGTGCTTTTAACCACTGACCCATCTCTTCAGCCTTGTATGCCCTATTTCTTAACAACCAATTTTAATTTATTCTTCCTCCTCCCCAATTCTCTTCACCTAAATAACTAAGATCACACAAAACATATACTATTGCTGACTCCTGTATTTCCTCTGGGGACCTGCAGAAGAGCCAGGGGGTTAGCACAAGAATTAGCTGAGGGGGGGCTGGAGAGATGGCTCAGTGGTTAAGAGCACTGTCTGCTCTTCCAGAAGTCCTGAGTTCAATTCCCAGCAACCACATGGTGGTTCCAAACCATCTGTAATGAGATCTGGCGCCCTCCTCTGGCGTGTGGGTATACATGGAGGCAGAAAGTTGTATACATAATAAATAAATAAATCTTTAAAAAAAAAAAAAAAAGCTTCTTCCTTTAAAAAAAAAAAAAAAAAAAAGAATTAGCTGAGGGATAGATTTCCCTGGCTGGAAGAAACAAGGTATTATCTACTCTGATGACTAGAGAAACCTGGAGCCCTGGTGGCTCTGGGGTAGGTGTGGACACCCACACACCTTCAGATGGAGGGACACAGTATTTCCTTCTGCTTAGGAGCAAGGCCAATCCCCCCACAAACCAACCCTGTAGGATGTTGCCCCTGCCACTGTCACTTTGTTTTGGGGGTTAGTGACTGACCATTAACTCCAGAGAGCTGATTTTTGCCAGTGCCGCACCAGCAGCTGAGAGCCAGGAAGCGCTGATGTGGGGAAGGGGGGCTGGTCCCCCATCCTGGCTGGGCACTCAGGGGAAGTCAGGGAGGTCACTGGGATGGCTTACTCAGCTCTACCCGAGTGCCAATTAGCTAAGGTTTTTCTGAGCATGGCTGTGCCTGCCACAGTTGAGGGGAAATGATTCTAAGAGCAGCTCTTTTTTTCTTTTTCTTCTTCTTTTCTTTTCTTTTTATTTTATAAAATAGAATCCTTTCCACAAGGAAGGATTTTTCCCAACTGTTTCCTCTTGCAGTCTTCCTAGGAGGGAGATCCCAGCCAGCCAAGGTCTCTGGGGAAGGAGGATGAAAACCCTAGTCCCCTAATCCTGGATGGGGCAGTTTCTGGCCTCTAAGCTTGGAGGCTAAGGTCTTATCACCTTGTCAAGGTCTATATACCGTGACTTTTCTTGAGGAATGAGGGAAATAGGAATGTCAAATGTGTAAGTGGCCTTTTCTGCTTCTTCTAGCTTTCTTCACTCCATTCATAAAATCCACTTCATCACAGAAAGGCAATTTAACTTGTCCCAGCAGGATATTGAAAGCAGGACCCTGTATCCAAGAAGAACTAAGAAGGTGGCCGGGTGGTGGTGGCGCACGCCTTTAATCCCAGCACTCAGGAGGCAGAGGCAGGCAGATCTCTGTGAGTTCGAGGCCAGCCTGGTCTACAAGAACTAGTTCCAGGACAGGAACCAAAAAGCTATGGAGAAACCTTGTCTTGAAAATCAAAAAAAAAAAAAAAAGAAGGTGGTGGTTTGGGACAGTCTCAGGGAACTCCATAGAACACCAGACCCTTGGTGTCTTCAATCTCATCTGTTTCCAGTCTCTCCTATTATGGATAAGAGAACTGAAGGGAAGGTACCTGCCGAAGACAGTCAGAAGCAGACTTGGAACCAAACACCAGGCCCGATTTCCAGTCAAACACTTTGACTCTGATACATTTTCACAGATCATTCTTGTGTTTTTACACCCAATTATTGAGTCCTTACTACCGTCCAGGTGCTGTGGGGGAAGGAGTGTGGAGGGAAGCGGAGACATGAAAACAACACAATCCTTGCCTTCAAGGAGCTATTTTCCCTAGATCTGTGACTCCTGGGGACATAGAAAAACAAAAACTATGAGTCAGACTCTCGCCCTATATTATCTTCTATAGGTGTGGATGGGGGAAGGGAGCAGGAAGTCCTTTTATTTCCTGAAGATTTTTAAGTTTTCCCTCCTTGTTTCTGGGACCCTCTGGAGGCTGCAGGCAGAAGGAGGCCCGGCCAGACTGCAGAGGGGATGAAGATGGCAATGGCCAGAGCATCCTCAGCAGGCCTGACTAGGGACGTGAACACTGAGAGCAGCTCCCTGTGGGGAGATGTGCCTCTGACAAATTTCGTTACTTCATGGACTCTCAAGACAGGTCCCTGAGGTGGGCAGATGCCCAGAGTTCTTATCCTCACTGTAGGAATGAGGAAACTGAGGTTTAGAAGCGTGGGTAACTGATGCCAGCGATTGGAAGCTGCCAACCGGGGCTTTTTGTACCCTCAAGGGGTGGAAACTGAGCTAGGGTGGAGGGTGGTAATGAGTTGGTGTGAAGCCAGTGGTCAGCCACAGGAGTAAGCTACTCTTCCTGGATGCAGTTTTCCCCGCATCGGTCCATTCTGCCACTCACAGAACTCTGTGTTCAAGAACTGGAAGCACTTTGCAGGCCTGAATGAGCTCATTCAACACACTCTTGCCAGAAGGAGAGAGAACTCCAAATGGAGGTTCTGTCCAGGGGCATCAGCATTCAGGCATATAATAGAAAGCCAGACCCAGCAGGCTTTCTACTTTGTCCTCCTGAACCAAGCAAAACTGCCCCCCTTTCATGAGGACAAGGGCCACAGGATAAAGCCGAGGTACCTTCTGGCATCAATTCTTTCCTCAGAGAGATGGCTTAAACAGTCCAGAGGAGATAGACACCCCCCGCTCTGCATACATACACTTCCTTGTCCCAAGGGCTATTTCCAGGGCAAAAAAAAATCTAAAAGCAAGGAGATCACAGTTTCTCCAGTCCCCCCGGTGCCAGGTTTGGATAGGAGAGAGGAGCTGAGTGAAGCCCACTCAGATTTTACCAATGTCATGGAATCTTGGAGACCGGGGTACAAGGGAGTCCGGGAGACTCGCATCAGTGTTCCCGCAACCAGTAAGCAAGGTGTCTCAGAGCTGTCCCAGGTCGGGGTCAAGGCCTGGTGGGTGGTAGAGGGTCAAGGTGCCTAGGTGCCTACCACAGTCCAGGTCCCTCAAGTCCCTCCTAGCGTCACCCTGCAAGGAGGTGAGGAGCGGGGAGAGACCTGGCCAGAGCTCTAAAGGAGCTCAAGGACCTGTAGGGGGGTCGGAGCTTCATTACTGCGAGGGCTCCCCCAGCTCTTTCCAGGTCACTGGGTGCCTAGTTCTGCGCTCCCGCTGCGCCCCCAGACGGCTCCTTACCTGTCGCGCTGCGGACCGTCCCGCCTCCTCGCGGGGCTCGGGGACCGGGCATGGGCCGGCGAGCGACGGTGTCCCCCGCCTCGCAGCCGCGATGGAGCTTCCAGGAGAGCTCCCTGCTCCCGGCCGCGTCCCTGTCGCTGTCGCCGCCGCAGTTTCAGCACCGTGGACAGCTCCCACCCGCCCGCCACCGCCCCGCGCGCCGGGCACGGTCCCGGGAGCCCCGCATCCCGGCCCCGCCGCGGCTCTGCGCTCAGCCCCAGCCCGAGGCGGCTCCGCGCTGACTTCAGGGAGCGGCGAGGAGGGTCCCCGCCTCCCCGCCTCCCACCGCCACTGCCTCTCTCTCTCCTCCGTGCTCCCTTCCACGCTCCAGAATCAGCCCACCAGGCACTCCGGACCCAGCTCCCGGGAGGGGCGGGGAGGGGCGGGGCGGGGCGGGAAGTCGGGGAGCCCGGAGGAGGCGGCGGTGGCGCGAGGGGCGCGCAGCTGGAACCGGCTTTTCTGCTTCCTGGGGCCAAACCCACTACCCCAGCCCTTCTCCCTTGCCTCCTTCCGCGCCCCAGAAGCGATGCAGGCGGCCTTTGGGCTTCTTAGAGCATTTTGGAGCTCCTATACTCCCAAGCTCTGAGTTCTAATTATTGATCAGTCCTAAAAGGAGAAACAAACAAAAATCATTTATTGAATGCCTACTAAAATCCAGACACCATGCCAGGTTATTTATTTATTTATTTAACCAATGTAATCTCATTTATTTTCTTAACAATTTACTAGGCACCCTCTGACTCCCAAATGTGGGTGAGAATGCTGAGCTCAACACAGCTTAAATCTCTGGATTTGGTGATGTCGGTTCTGTGTTGGGAAGCACACAGGGTTCAAAGACCATGGGTCCAAGTTTTGGTGACAGCTTGTCCCACTCACTGTATGACCCGGAGGAAGTTACCAAACCCATCAAATCCTGCAGACAGAATCCACATATGAGGGGTCATGTAAGGACATACGTGACACACTGGCAGCCAATAGGCCCAGTGGGTGAGCCATCTCGGCAGCTCTCCCAGGGGGAGGCCTGAAATCTGACCATAGGGTTCTGGCTTCTACGTGTTCGCCTCTGTGCAACTCTTTTTCTGTGCCCCGTTTTCGGCTTCTTTTTTATTTAGAGCGGGGATAGCTCTCCCATGGGTGCTGTGTATGGATAAAGATACTTCTCACACCCTCCCCTCTATTCACGGCACGTCTTGAGATTCTTTGCCGTACCCAGAGGTCAGGAGAAAAGCATATTCTCATCAAAGAAAGGTAAGTAGGGTCAAGCAAATGACACTCCAGAGTGGGGGTGGCTGAAGGACCCTGGGAACCAAAGTCTGCAGTGATCCCCTTATGGCCCATTCGAGGATGCCACAGAAGACTGAATGGTGAGATGTAGGTCATCTAAGGCGGTTCCCTTTAGCGCCTAGCACGCAGAGAAAGGGCCAGGACCTGGATCCCATGGTTAATGAGGAGACTGGGTCTCATCCCCTTCAAACTGGGCAGAGAGCTCTGGTGGCCAGGGCTCTGTCTCAAGTCTGGTATTAGAGGCCGGCTTTCTCTTCCTGACATTGCCCACTAGAGTTATGGCAGGCAGGCTGTGGGGCCACCATGCCTCATGCCCCCACCCCACCCACGGCCTTATGTCCTGTGTCACTTGGTTTTGCTGAATGCCTGGGCAGTTTACTGAGTTACTAATCGGAAGGGTAATAATAATAAATAAAGCCGGTAAAGCAAAAGTAGCATATAAACTTCAAACACTGACGTTGGTAATTATGAGCTGTTGTCTGGAGGGAAGGCTCTGAGAGAGGCCTTTAGTTGGCAGTGTGCCAAGGGCCACAGCCTGGGCTCCAGGGAACCTTAGGTGCTAGGCTTGCTTTGCCACATACTGTAAGTACAGGCAGTCACCTAATCTTCCTGGCCTTTGCCTCCTTAGAATTCTCTTTTTTATACTATTATTATTATTATTATTATTATTATTATTGTTTGTTTTTTTTTCGAGACAGGGTTTCTCGGTGTAGGTTTGGTGCCTGTTCTGGAACTAGCTCTTATAGACCAGGCTGGTCTCGAACTCACAGAGATCCGCCTTCCTCTGCCTCCTGAGTGCTAGGATTAAAGGTATGTGCCACCACTGCCCAGCTTGCTTCCTTAAAATTCTAAACCCCTCTGTAGCTCTGAAGTAATTTTAAGGAAAATCAGCATTGTATGAAATATGTAGCGAGGAACAGTTGGCTAATGCAGCAATAAAAACTTCTAGGGAAATTTCCTTTTACTGCCTACAAATTATAGGCAGGACTGAGTTTGTATTTCTGTAAGTCTCCATTGAATTTTTCTTTTCCTTTTTTCTCTTTCTTCTTTTCTTTCTTTCCTTTTTTTTTTCTTTCTTTCTTTCTGTTTTATATTTGTTTATTTATTATGTATACAATATTCTGTCTGTGTGTATGTCTGCAGTCCAGAAGAGGGCACCAGACCTCATTACAGATGTTTGCGAGCCACCATGTGGTTGCTAGGAATTGAACTCAGGATCTTTGGAAGAGCAGGCAATGCTCTTAACCACTGAGCCATCTCTCCAGCCCCTCTTTCTTTCTTTTTTAAAGGCAGTGTTTCTCTGTAGCTTTAGAGCCTATTCTGGAACTAGCTCTTCTAGACCAGGCTGGCCTTGAACTCACAGAGATCCACTACCTCTGCCTTCTGAGTGCTGGGATTAATGATGTGCGCCACCACCACCTGGCCTCCATTGGATTTTTCTATTTCTTCTCTATTTCCTTCCTTCCTTTTGCCATCACATGAAGTGATGAAATTCAGCACCTGAGAATGTAAAATGTAAGCGCAAGTCCAGGTCTTCAAAGGAGCTACATACACTAAAGGGCTTTAGAAAGGTAGACAGGTTGGCCACTAATTCGACACATGGAGACAAATGCTACTACCGTGAAGTCTATGAAAAGTGCTCTCTGCTTGGGGAAGTCCTGGGAGGCTTGCCAGAGGTAGAGACATCTGAGGTGAGGTTTTTGTTTGTTTGTTTGTTTGTTCTTTGATTTTTCGAGACAGGGTTTCTCTGTAGCTTTTTGGTTCCTGTCCTGGAACTAGCTCTTGTAGACCAAGCTGGCCTCGAACTCACAGAGATCCACCTGCCTCTGCCTCCCGAGTGTTGGGATTAAAGGCGTGCGCCACCACCGCCCGGCTCTGAGGTGAGTTTTATTAAAGAATGAGACATTCTCAGGGCTAGGCTAGGGAGGCTGGAGTCATGAGGGGAGGGATGAGTCAGATGGGAAAATGACAATCCACCAAAGAGATAGATGGTGAGGATTTGAACACGGCTAAGTCAGCGGGATGGGGAACAAGGAATGGGCTTGTGACACACGGCAGAAAGAAGCAGCTACTTTTGTGGAAGGACACAGAAGTCAGGAAATAACAGTGGGGTTTCTTGCTTCTTTGAAGTTGATGCATTCTGCTGAGAACCTCAGATTGAGGGTAGCAAACTCTACACATGCTTTGGTGTGCTAGAATTTAGAAAATTCTAGAAAACCCAGAATTTCTAGGTTTTCACTATCATTTTTCATTAACTCTTTTATTATTTGTTTATTTACTTGTTTGTTTGTTTATGCCTTTTTGGGACAGGGTTTCTCTTTGTCACTTTGGCTGTCCTGGAACTCACTCTATAAACCAGGCTGGCTTTGAACTCACAGAGATCCACTTGTCTCTCTCTCTCCCGAGTGTTGGGGTCAAAGCCATGCACTACTATGCCTGGCAATTCACTCTCTCTTGAGTTCCAAGGAAATTTCTTTAAGCTAAAAATGGTTTTTTTTTGGGCTGGGGAGAAAGTTCAGTGGGTTAAATGCTTGCTGTGTAAGCACTGGAACTTCAATTTGGATTCTCGGAACCTGAATAGAAAGCCAGTTATCGTGGCCTATATCTCTAATCCCAGAGCTGGGAGCTAGAGGCTGGAGCATCCTGGCAGAAATGAAGGTGGGACTCATTGACCAGTCAGTCCAGCCAGGCCCAGTGAGATACTCTGGAAAAAAAGAAAGAAAGAAAGAAAGAAAGAAAGAAAGAAAGAAAGAAAGAGGAAAGAAAGAAGGAAGGAAGGAAGGAAGGAAGGAAGGAAGGAAGGAAGAAGGAGGGAGGGAGAGAGGGAGAGAGGGAGGGAGGAAGGAAGGAAGGAAGGAAGGAAGGAAGGAAGGAAGGAAGGAAGGAAGGTAACAGAGAAAGATATCCAACATCTTGTGGTCTCTTTGGGCATACATGCTTGCACGCGTGTGTACACACATGCTACCACCACCACCTCTTTCAAACTTACCTTGTCTCTATGGAAAGGTAAATGCCCGGAGAGGTGAGTGAAGTGGCACAGTTCTAAGGGTCTGGGAGGTGAGAGCAGGTGTCCTCACCAGGATGGGAGCAAGGTCCATAGGAGCCAGAGTAGTCATAGAGTGAGCATCTGGGAGGAGATGGCCCTGTGCCCTGTTCTCCTCCCACCCCTAACAGTCCCCAGGAGAAATGCCGTACTGTTGGGCTCTGATTCTGTTGGAGTCAGCTAATCTCTTTCCACCTGGGGACTGCCTTTCATAAGTGCTTTCGTGCATAAACGCGAAGTTCTTTTTACAAGGGGGTGATTTCTTCTCACCGGTTCCCTGGGGAATGTAAATCAGTACCAAATGTAAGGAAACCTGCATCACTTGCTCTCCTATAAACCACACATTCAAGGAGTTGCTCCCCTAAGGGGAAAGGCAAGCCCTGCCCCTGCCCAGTGAGCTTAGTTTCTCCTGAAGAGCTCATGGTCAAGGCCGTATATGTCCTACAGGCCTGGGGTGATGAGAAGGACCAACTGGAAGAGGACAAGAACAATGGGCATTTGGGCTGTCCATTGATTGGCCAAGTCCTGTGCCCAGGGCATGGCTCCAGAAGGACAGGTCTCCTAGGAGGTACATTTGTAGGTGCAAGCAGGTAGTTGGAACTAATTCTTGGCTCTGGCCTCAGTAGAGAAAACTGGCAGCCCCACCACTTCAGAGCCAGGCCCTGGGGTTAGAAGCAGACACCCAAGCCATTGTGTCTGAAGCTTGTCACTTAAACCTCTCATTTGGGGGCTTTGGAAGTCTGATACCAGCTGCTCACTTCCTCTCTCCATGGGAGATCATAAAACTGAAGATGAAATCACTTCCTCTAGAAACACACAGATTCGTTAGAGGGAAAGAAGATGGGTGGTGTGGAGTGTCTCAGTCCCAGGTCTGCCCAGTCCCCCGCAGTCCAGCCAAAAAGTGCTCACTCTAGCCCAGGGAAGGGGGTGCATGAGGCAGTGCAACCTTGCAAGGTAGGAGAGGAGCACAGCACGCAGTAACAGAGCCAGGGCAGCCTGTGGAGCTCAGACCTCCAGCGCGCTCTCTGCCGGTCCACAGAGCTGCCTCGGGCTATGGAAGCGGTTGTTCGCTGGCGGAGAAGCTGTACTGTTGGCACTCTCGCGCTTTTGCAGAGCAGAGATGCCTGTGTGAGGGCTTAGGGTGTTCACTGGGTGGAATGATCAGCCACCAGCTGACCAGAAGACCTGGCAGGGTGACATGGTAAGGGGGGACAGGGATGCTTCTGATTTGCCTTGCACTCTGCAGTTTGAGACACATCTGTCCGGTCTCTATCTCATTTGATTTTCATCGACACACAGCACTGACTTGTCTACATGAGGCCCACAAGTTCTAGAAGTTACTGCAAACTTGGAAAAATAGTCGAGATCAATACCAAGCTAAAGGAGATGAAAGGAGATGGGTGTGTGGCTGCCCTCCCCTATGCTGAAGCCGGAGCCTTTCAGAAGCCTTTGACTTGACTGACAGCCTTCTTGGCCTCCGACTTGAGCAGTGCTGAGTGGGCCTCAAACTCCTATCCTAAAAGACCCTGACTGAAACCCTCTGTGAAGGCTGACACTTGGAGGAGCCAGGGCTACTCCTGTGTGAATGTGTGCGTACGTACATGCGTACGTACGTGTGTGTGTGTGTGTATGTACATGTGTGTGTATGTATGTGTGCGTACGTGTGTGTACATCTGTGTGCATGTGTGTATGTATGTGTACATATGTGTGTGTGTATGTGTGTATGTGTGCATGTGTAGCCTTTATCTTGCCATGATCCTCCTGCCTCTGCCTCCTACTTACTGAGATTACAGGTATGTGCCATCAAGCCTGGCTTAGGCAGTTTTCAGACAAGGCTCACACGCATCAAATCAATACTCCAGCACTAATACTTAGAGTGAATGGTAAGCAAAGTTTGGAGTCAGTCTGTCTGATGTCAGACAGAGCTGATGATCTCTTCCTCATAATTCCTCTCACCCTCATCATTGTTGAGGGACTGGGACATTTAATAGTGGAGCAGGAGGAGAAACAAGAGGAAACAACCTTGAAGTGTAGACGGGGTCTCTGGCCACACAGCCAGTGAATAAGATGGCACAGACCTCATACTTTCTACAAGGTCAGGAGCCTGTAGTGGTCGGTTCAAAGGCTGGGGTTTCCTCTTTTTTCTCCCTTCCTTCCTTCCTTCCTTCCTTCCTTCCTTCCTTCCTTCCTTCCTTTCTTTTTTTTTGAGATAGCGTTTCTCTGTATAGCCTATCCTGGAACTCACGCTGTAGACCAGGCTGGCCTCAGATTCACAAAAATCTGCCTGCCTCTACCTCCTGAGTGCTGGGATTAAAGACGTGAGTCAGCACCACCTGGCCTTTTTCTTAAGATGAGGTCTTACTATATAGCCCAGACTAGCCTTGCCTCAAATCTGTAATCCTCCTGCCTTAGCCTCTGAGAGCTAAGTGTGCCACTACATACAATAAGGCTGAGGACTGCGTGTGTAAATAATACATATGTTTGTACGTTGCACACATGTGCATGTTCATGTACATGTGGAGGCCAGAGACCAACCTGAATGTTGTTTCTCAGGCATCACCCAACCGGCCCTTTTATTTTTGAGGCAGAGTCTCTCAGCGGCCTGAAGCTCAGAGCCTAGGCTAGGCTGTCTGGCCGGCAACCTTCCTGTCTCTGCCTCCTCAGCTCTGAGATTACAAACCCACGCTACTACAGTCAGCCTTTTTAGGTGCATTCTGAGAATTGAATCAGGTCCTCATGGCCAGTACTTCACCGACTGAGCCAATTCCCCAAAACAAGGCTGTGCGTTTTCATGTACTTTCTTTGGGCCTTTCTTTATGATTTTTCCCACACTTTTTGAATTTTCCTTTTGTGGGTTCCAGCCTTACTCTCCCAAGAGTGAAAGGAGAAGTCCAGGAGGAACTGTGGGGATCCATCTTAGGGCATGCCAATGCCAGCTCTGAGTGGGTGACTGGCATGTACCAGGAACTGTTCTGGCTGCTTGAGGTCAACCAGTTTATGGAGTTCTGACTGCCCTGGGAGGCAGATCTTCTCATTTATCCCCATTGTGCAGAAGTGAGAGCAGAAACATCCCTTCTCCAAGGTTGTCTGGTACGTGAGGGCAGAGCCCAGACTTCAGCTCTACGGCTCCAATCTTCCACTCTACACTGTCCTGACTATGTAGATAGATAGTGTGTGAAAGACCGACCTCCATCTTTGTGTGGTGGCCCACACCTCTCTAGCCCTGGGACTCAGTGCGCAGAGGAATGAGGATCTCTATGAGTCTGAGGCCAGCCTGGTCTACATAGTGAGTAGGACTTCATAGAGAGACACCCTGTCTCCAAATAACAACCCCCCCCAAAAAAAGAAAAACTCTATCAAATAGTAACTCTTTTTTTTGTGTGTTTTTTTAACTTTATTTTATGTGCATTGGTGTGAAGGTGCCAGATTTCCTGGAACTGGAATTACAGACAGGTGTGAGCTGCCATGTGGGTGCTGGGAATTGAACCCCGCTCCTCTGGAAAAGCAGTCAGCGCTCTTAACCACTGAGCCATCTCTCCAGCCCCCAAGTAGTAACTCTTACAACAGAAAATTTGAACCATATGTAGATGTACAAGGGCAAGGGGCTCACATAGCTGGTTTGTTGCTGTTACTAATGTTTTGAGGTAGTATCTCACTACGAAGTCCAGGCTAGCCACAAACTTGAAATCCTCCTGCTTTTCAGTTTCCTGAGTATTGATTGGGATTGTAGATGTGTGCAACCTCACACAGCCATATGATTTTCAATTTTTATGAGACAAGGTCTTAAATGTAACCTGAGCTGTCCTGGAACCTGCAGCGATCCTCCCGCTGTGGTCTGAGTGTTGGGAGGAGAATCCAGGCCTGAGCCAGCACAGCTGCCGCCCAGTGACCTTTTACAAGTGAACAATGCCAGAGCCAGGTGTGGTGGGGCACACTTGCAATCCCAAAACTCAGGAGGAGAAGACAAGGTGCAATACCCAAGAAACAAGGGGAGCAGGGGAAGGGTAGACCCAGAGAATTTAAAATACCCTGAAGGAGCTGTTCATGAAGACGGTGAGTTTACCAAACTGAGCTTACAGTGTTACTGTAAGTATGCAAATAACACCCCTCCCAAAAAAAAAAAAAAAAACTTGGAGTAATGAAAACAATATCCCAGTTAGAGGTTGTCCCTAATGGAAGCATTTATAGTTCATCTAAAATTTCCTTTTGATTCCTTTTCGCATTTTCTCCCTTCTCCGCAATAAGCCTGCGCTACTTTAAAACTATCTTAAAGCTGAAATAAAAAATAAATATTCAGCGAGTGGATGGTTGCTACACTAGGTACTCTTTTTTTTTTTTTTTTTTTTTTTTTTTTTTTGGTTTTTTGGTTTTTTCGAGACAGGGTTTCTCTGTAGCTTTGGAGCCTGTCCTGGAACTCCCTTTGTAGACCAGGCTGGCCTCGAACTCACAGAGATCCGCCTGCCTCTGCCTCCCGAGTGCTGGGATTAAAGGCGTGCGCCACCAACGCCCGGCCACTAGGTACTCTTGAAGGACTCATCTCTTCTCTCAATATCTTCGCTACCAGCAGGAACAACGATGGGGCTGGGAGGTGACCTCTACCTCTGGCCTGCCTCCGTGGGAGAATTATATTAATGAGGTCATATTTCTAAAGGCTAATGCTCTCCTTACGGCCCTAGTGATCCTCATTGGAAAAAAATAAGGAAGGCGAAGAAGAAAGCAGTGGGGAGGAAGCAGAGTGGGAAATGTAATGGCAGGGGAAAGGAGGAAACAGAGGAGCTGGTGGGGAGGGGTGGGGAGGAAAGGCAGCAGCCTCCAGAAGGGTCAGGGAGCTGGCAGAACAGAAAGTGAAGGAGTGATGAGGCAAGATGAAGGGGGGCGGGGGAGAGTGGGAGAGGAGAGAGAGATCATAGCAGACTGGTAAGAGATTTAATTTTTTTCATCTGCCACGGTTCCTGCTAAGCCGCAGTGCATTGCCCCAATATTACAGAAATCGCTTTTTTCTGCAGTTAAATGTTGTTTCCATTTAGGGGAAGCCTTTCCCAGGACTTGTGCCTCCAGTCCCTTTCCCAGCAGCCTGGCGTCATTCCCCAGCCTTCCCTGTTCCAGCCAAGGTCCTTTCTGGACCACGGCCACTGCGGTTTGCCAGGACAACTAGATCTGTGCTCGTCGCAGTCCCACCAGCCCAGACTGAGAGCTTGGTACCGACGGAGGGATGGAGGGATGGAGGGAGATAAACACTGCCGTTGATGTGCAGCTGTCCCAGACCACAGTACATACAGGAGGCCTAAAGCTCCCATGTTTGAAACAAAAACATTGAAAAGATGTCATGGAATAATGTGGGACCTTTGAGGGTCATTTTTTGTTTGTTTTCTTTTGAGACAGGTTTCTCTCTGTAGCTATCCTGGAACTCACTCTGTAGCCCAGGCTGGCCTTGAACTCAGAGATGTGCCTGCCTCTACCTCCTGAGTTCTGGGATTAAAAGTGTGCACCATTACTGTCTGGCTTCCCTTTTTGAAGTCAATTGTAAAGTGAAAAAGGAGGATCAGAGGCAAGAGACTTGGTCACGGCCAGTTGTATAGTGGTCGGTCAGTTGGCAAGTGCGTCTAGCTTTCGGAGGCCTTACTAAGCTCTCTAGAAGGATCCCTTAGGAATGCTGTTAGGGCTTGTGTGATGGTACTTACCCTGCTTCCCTGCTTACGGTGCACAGGCAGAGGTAAGCCACGAATAAGCTCTGTGTTTAGTTAGAACATTTATTTGTCTTCATGTGGGTGTACAAGGTGTTTGTGCATGCTCACACCACATTGCGTGTGTTTCTGTATGTGTGTAGAGATCAGAGGGCAACTTTGGGGAGTTGGTTCTCTCTTTCTATTTTGAATTTTGAGGATCAAACTCATGTCATTAGGTTTTCATGAAAAGAGTTTTCACCCGCTGAGCCATCTCGGGGGGCCTCTGTTTTAGAGGTTGCAAAGCGGCACCTCACCCAAGCACCCCTGGGCTGACATCGGCTGGTTCTGGGGCTCAGACTGTATCTTCTCAAGAACACGACAGACATAGGCCTTTCTTTTTTTTATTTTAAATAAGTCTTTTTTTTTAATTTATTTAACTTTATTTCATGTGTGTGAAGACATCAGATCCCCCTAAAACTGGAGCTGCCATGTGGGTGCTGGGAATTGAACCCAGGTCCTCTGGAAGAGCAGCCAGTGCTCTTAAACATTGAGCCATCTCTCCAGCCCAGACACAGGCCCTTCTTGCTCAGCCATATTCTTTGTGGAAAATTCCAGCCACAGGAACACAGGAGCAATGTCAACAGTCTGCATTTTGTTGGAGCTTTCAGGCCAAGTGCCCTTGGGGAAAGGCAGCAAATATTTGAGGCAGGCAGAGTGAGCAGAGTGAGCAGAGTGAACAGAGTGAGCACGCCCCAGTGTCCACTCTCGCGTGTTGCTTTTCGCCATGAAGTCGTCTGCACTGTAGAGCCCTCAGCCCAGTGGGTAGTCACTGATTGGCCACACTGGGCAAGAGACCCAGGTAGGGTCCTGGTCATCAGAGAAAGGAGTATTTTAGCTGTGGGTCAAAGCTCAGTGCATACACATAGAAGACTGTGACGAATCTGGCTCTCCTCACAGTGTTCTGCCTTTGGATTGCTGATGCTTTTCTCTGAAGGCCCTGCTCCAGCCATGTGCCTGTCCTCGAATCTTAGCTCGGGCTTCTTCTCAGCCTGAAAAGGCTGTGTTTTGTCCGGCATCCTTTGGCCTGCATTTTCATGCCATAGCCCTCAGTGCACAGAACTTTTACATCTGCCTTCTCCCAATTGACTGGGCATTTAGTAGAAGAACGGGGCTATATCTCCAGCACCTGGCTGAGGTCTAATGTAAGCTGACACTTCACAGACGCTTGTTGAGTAGGGAAAAACCATGTGCTATGCTTTTACTGTCTAAAATATATATGCTCTAAGTCATCTTGCAGCATCCATTCATTTCTTTTTCTTATTTTAGACAGGATCTCATTTACCCTAGGTTAGCCTAAAACCAGGTATGGTGGTGGATGTCTTTAATCCAAGTACTCGGGAGGCAGAGGCATGTAGGTCTCCATGGGTTCAAGGGAAGCCTGGTCTACAGAGCAAGTTCCAAGGACAACCAGGGCTACAAAGATAGACCTGGTTTCACCCTTCCATACACACAATTCCCACAGGTGTCTCTGGAACTTAATAAATAGACAAAGATGACCTTGAACTTCCAATTCTCCTGCCTCCACCATATCTGGCTTACACTAGCCCAGGAATTGAGCCCAGAGCTTCGTGCATGCTAGGTAAGAAGTGTTCTGCTAATGGAGATACAGTATAGCCCAAGTACTAGGACTTCACACTCAACATTGAGGAATGTATTTTGGTGTCAAAAGGCTCAATCTCAATGGCTGTGGGGGTGCACACCTTTAATCCTAGCATTTGGGAAGCAGAGGCAGGTGGATCTCTGTGAGTTCGAGGTCAGCCTGATCTACAAAGCAGGTTCCAGGACAGTCAGTGCTATACAGAGAATCCCTGTCTTGAAAAAAAAAAGGCTCAATCTTCTTTCTTCTTTTTTATTTTGTTTTATTGTCCCTACCAATCCCTTGGAAGGCTCAATCTTATAGAAGGCAGGCATGAATTCACTTAACATCGGAGGAACTGTCTTGCTGGACCTCTCTCTTCTCCTCCAGGACCCACTCATGGCTTGAGCATGCCTCTTTTTAAAATGACTAGAGCAGACAGGAGTCCTTTGGGAATGTCCTGCCCACTCGTAATATATCTTATCCATTTACCTGGTTGCTGGGCAGGTGAGGCTGGGGAAATTTAGTGACTAGGCAACATACAACACTCAGAAAGGAAATTAGCCAGGAGTATTTGCAGATTCAAGTGGCAAGGAAACTTGACGGAAACAAACATTCAGAGTACCTGCCAGGCGTTTAATAATGTCAAAGGAGAAGAGCCGGGAACCAGCTGGTGGAAAAAGATAAGAAACACATTTATTTCCTCTACCCAGACCACATTTAACTGTCCCTCCACCCCCACTATAAACCTTGTGTTTTACCATCAGAAAACAATCGGATGCATTTCCCAGGCAAGCTCCCTAGTGTAAGCATTTCTTTAGGTAGGGAAAACAGTCCAATGTATTAGCAAATGTCTTCGGCATCTTCCCACGGGGATGTGTTGCTGTCCGTGGTGCTGATGTCCTGATAGGGCTTCCAGGCCTCCCTGAGTCTTAGGCTCATCTGTGCCCCACACAGGACATTGTCAGAAAAGATAGGAAAAAGCTGAGCCAGGACAACGGAAGCCTGAACTCCTCTGGTTTCTTAACCGAAACCCCTGGGGTCGGATACTTTGCAGAATTTCTCAAATTTTAATAAGGTGTTATGGCTTATTGCATAAAATCCTTAGTGAGGTCTGGGGAAGTACCACACAACCAAGCAAGTCAATAATTCTCCAGGAAAAAGTATGAGTAGCCTCTCCGGTGTAATCAATAAATATGTTAAATATCCTTATGGCTGCTTAGGTCAAGGTCTTCTTCCAAGTGAACTCACTTTAGACTTGGTAAACCCATCCACCTAGATCTCTCTCCTCTCCCCTCCCCCTCCCTTCCCCTCTTCCTCCCTCTCCCATTACTTATTCCCTCCTCCTCTCCCTCTCTCTCCTCCTTCCTCTCCCCCTCTTCCTCCCTTTTCCCCCTCCCACTCATGCTAATAATAACTAAACTGAAGACTTCAAGCATTCCAGTCAAGCATACTCCAACACCGAGATACATCCTAAACTCTGCATTCCAGAATTCTGTTTAAGAGTCTGCAGGTCCATAGTAGTTCTAACCTTAAGTAGGGTCGAGCTGACCTGTAAAACTTCCCATAACTGATTGAACTTTTTAAGTCTGTATGAGGCAAAGCAAACCCTTCCGTAAAAGCAAAAGCAACATTTATTTATTTATTTATTGTTTTGTTTTTTGAGATAGGGTGTTCAGCCCAAACTGGTCTCAAATTCCCTGTGCAGCTTGAGGAGGACACTGATCAGATGATCTTGAGTTTCTGATCCTCCTGAATCCTGGGATTATAGGTTTGTGCGGCACATCTTGTTTGTACGGTGCTGGGGATAAAACCCGGGACTTCGTGCATTTCAGGCAAGCGCTCTGCCATTCAAGCTATAGTCCTGTCTCATTGCTTTCTTTCTTCTTCCTTTTTTTCCTTTCTTTTTTTTGGGGGGTTGAGGGTGGGGGTTTCAAGACAGGATTTCTCTGTATAGCCCTGGCTGTCTTGGAATTCACTCTGTAGATCAGGCTAGTCTCAAACTCACAGAGACCTGCCTAACTCTGCCTCCCATGGGCTGGGACTAAAGGTGTTGGCCACCACAAGTTGGCCCAAACAACAACTTTCTAAGCTTGTAAATACCCTGACTAGGAGTTGGAGGCAGAGGATGGGTGAGATGAACTAAACAAAGCAAAAACAGCTTGGACATCTAGTCCTCATGCTGCCCCACCCCCAACACTTCAAGAGCCACAGAATAATTTCTCATAAGACAAATAGCAGCTGGAGATCCTGGAAGCTTTGCAAGTGGCACACAGATTAAAAAAGAAAAGACCATTAATCCTTCCTTCTACCTACAAGCCTAACAGCCCCTTGTCTCTGGGTGAACTCGAGTCTCTCATCACGCACGCGTGAGCACAGCTGGAACTACCGTGATGGGGAAGGAAGGCTTTCTTCTGAGTGCACAGAATCAGACTGACTGGACAGACCTGCTCTGTAGGAATTGGATGGCCTGAGCTCTCCTTAGATTACCCTGCTAGGCAGTGTGGCCATTTCATACCTGAGAGACCGAGGGTCAGAGAGGAAAAGGAAGTTGGTACGTGGCGGAAGCAGGAAGTGGAAGCCTGATTAAACTGCCTCACCCTCCCTTTGCATTGCCTTTGTCAGCAAGGGCACTGACTTGAACATGGGTGGGGATTGAGTCACTACTTAATTTTGAGCAATCAATTTTGCTCACAGTGACTTTTGAGTTGGTGACACTATAAAGTCATAACGTTTTTACACTAAATATATGGGGATGGGAGTGTGGCTTGGCATTTAGGAACAGTTAGCAATCCAGCATTAAAGAAATGAAACAGGGGGCTGGAGAGATGGCTCAGAGGTTAAGAGCATTGCCTGCTCTTCCAAAGGTCCTGAGTTCAATTCTCAGCAACCACATGGTGGCTCACAACCATCTGTAATGGGGTCTGGTGCCCTCTTCTGGCCTGTAGGCATACACACAGACAGAATGTTGTATACATAATAAATAAATAAATAAATATTTAAAAAAAAAAAAAAGAAATGAAACAGTGGCCATCTCAACAGCAGTTTCTATTATTTTGGATACATTCATCTATACACAGTCATTGAATATTCAGAGTACACAGAGCCAGGCACTGTGCTGGGCGCTTGGAAGCATCATGGAGGAAACTGACGAGCAACAGAGAAAAATGGCTGAATCGAATAATCATACTAACAAACGAAGACGTTGTTGACAAGAGCTACTAATAATGACAGTAAGGTGTCATCGGAACCAGAACCTGCAATAGAAGAGGTTCCAAGGCAGTTACAGGTCACACATGGAAGACTAAAAGGGGTGGGGGAAATGGCTCAGCAAATGAGGGCATCAGGCATCAAGTCTGAGGACCTGAGTTCAATCCCTGGAACCCATATGGTGGAAGTAGAGAACAGATTCCTTCTGCAAGTTGTCCTCTGAGCTCCACTTGTGTACTAAGGCCTGTATGCACACCCACATGCATGCACACACGCATACACGTGTACACACACATACACGCGCACACAAAAAGATGAAAAGAATAAAGATGGCAAACCAAGACTCATGGTGTGTGTCTTTAGTCTCAACACATGGGAGACCGAGGCTGGAGGGCCCGAAGTTTAAGACAAGCTTGCTCTATGTTCAGAATATGTCTTAACCAAGAAACAAAACAAGGAAGTGTGAAGAGACCTAACTAACTAAACCAGAAGTGCAAAAGTCCCGTAGTGGAAAAGAAACCCAGTGGGCAGATGGAAAGAAAACCAAGGCAAGCAAGGAGCCGAGCGCTTGCAGCAAAATTTGTTGATTGTGCTGGGATGCTTAGCTGGTGAGAGATTCTACCCAGACTCAGGGCAAGGGTCTTGTCTTTCTCATACCCGCTTGGTTCTCCTTGTCTCTCTAGCCCACCTCAGGCTGAGTAAATGGGTGGCAGTGCCAATTTGTGAAGCGGACTCCCAGGAAACCAGTAGGAGTGGGGGGAGGAGCCAGAGTGACTCTGGGCCTGTTGGCATGTGGTGACTTTGAGCTGTACAAGTCGCTTGTGTAACAGGCAGCTGGGTGTGTGGGTCTTACATAGGAATACAACCCTGGGGGAAATTGGCAGAGACAGGATGCAAAGCTATGCATATGGATGCAAGGTCTGGGAGTAGGTCTAGTTAGAGGAGAGGTCCCAGCCGCAGGGACCCCAGCCTGCAACTGTTGGGTAAAAGAATGGGAAGGAAGTAGAGGCAAAATCCAACTAAAGATCAAATTGTGGGCGCAGACGGAAAGAGAAGAGAGATTCATGGAGCGGGAATGCTCAGATGTGGAAATGGGAGGCAAGGTTAAGGACTAAGAAAGGACCAGGCGCGGAGAGATGGCTCAGAGGTTAAAGACACTGACTGATCTTGTGGATGATCTGCGTTCAATCCTCATGGTTTCCTGCACTCATGAGCACTTGTGTGTGCACACACCTATATCCATGCGACCAAAAGGTGCACATTGCATTTAACAACACAGAAATCCCTGGTGAGTGCAGGGAGAGCGGCATCTGCGGAGTGATGGAAAGAGAGGAAGGTTTTCATTCAGTCCCTGTCCCTGCGTGGAGGCGAGGACCGGGCAGTCAGCAGAGAGATATGGATGACATGGTATAGATGTAGAATGTGCAGGGTAGGAGGGGAAGGGGTTTAGCTTAGCAGCAGAGTGCTTGCTGAGCTTGAATGAGGCCTTGGATTTAATATCCAGTACTGCAAAAAACAAACAAACAAACAAAGCTTAGGACAACATGTCCCCCAACAAACAAACAAAAAGCTTAGGACAACACATCCCCCAGAATAAGCTGGACTGAAGGTGTTTTGCAAAGACCCAGTTACTCTCCTAGACTCCATTCAGATAAGAACTTGCAAGCAGAAAGTTTTACTTCGCAGTTGGAGATGACCGTCTTGTTATTTGTATCTCTAGGTAGTGTGTCTGTGGGAGTCAGAGGACAACCTGTGGGAA
This sequence comes from Chionomys nivalis, assembly GCF_950005125.1. NCBI lineage: Eukaryota > Metazoa > Chordata > Mammalia > Rodentia > Cricetidae > Chionomys > Chionomys nivalis. Next base: position 40,185,987 of record NC_080095.1, on the reverse strand, counting down.
CTGCTTCTCTGCTTTCACCATGTGAGCCCTGAGGATTGAACTCAGGCTTGGCTGCCAGTGCCTTGACCTACTGAGCCGCCTAGGTTGCCCAGGGTACTTTTTCTTTAATGTGAAAGAAATTGGAGGCTCGGAGGGATTAGGTAGACCTCTATTTTTGGAAACATGAACGTCTGGTGTGAAAGTTGACAGAATCAAATTGGTGTCACTTGTGTCGAATCTGAAACAAAAACAAAAACCAAGCTTAGCCTGGGGGTTAAGGAGGCCCCGCATGCACGTGCCTGTGAGAAGAGCTATTAGAAAGACTCTCGGAAGGTCTCGGGCCCACTTCTCTGGAACTGGAACTTTCGTCAAGGACTTTCCAAATTGCAGTTTGCTGTGTGAGTCACAAGGATGGCTATCTGGAGGCAGGAGAATGCACGTGCCTGACACACTGTCTTCACTAATGAACTGATGTCACTCGCAAGATAATTTGGGACTAATTTTCTCTTGTTGCTAAGGTTTTCTCTTTTGCCTCTATTTACTCTTTTTTTTTTTTTTTTTATCACTGGCCTCATGTGCTCGGCACATGCTTGGCCACAGAGCAGTTGGCCTTCTGGGAGAATCTCTCTGTTATTTAGGCTGGTGCTAAGATGCTGAATAACCCTTCACTGTATTTTCATTGAGAAAGCTGGCTTAGGCATGGTGTTGCGCGTCTGTGATCTCAGCATTTGGGAGGGTGAGGAGGGTTGCTATCCTGAGTTCAAGTCCAGACTGAGCTACAGAGTGAGTTTGAGATCACCTTGTCTCAAACACCAAAAACAAATAAACAAATAAATGAAAAGGAAGAGAGAGAGACTTAGTCAATGAAAAACAGAACAGGAAAAAGATGAGAAAGGGGCTGGAGAGATGGCCCCGTGGTTAAGGGTGAGTTCTGCTTTTTCAGAGGACCGGAGTTTGATCCCCATCCCCACACCAGCAGCTCACAACCTCTGTCATTCCAGTTCCAAGGGCATTCAGTGCCTCTGGCCTCATGGGACACGCATAAAACCACACTCAGACACATACATGCAGATCATTCTTAAAAAAAAAAAAATCGAGCTGTGCAGTGGTGACACACGCCTTTAATCCCAGCACTCGGGAGGCAGAGACAGACGGATCTCTGTGAGTTTGAGGTCAGCCTGGTCTACAGGAGCTAATTCCAGGACAGGTTTGAGAGCTACAGAGAAACCCTGTCTCAAAAAAACAAAAAAACAAACAAAAAAATCTTTAAAATGGGATGTGGAATGTGCCAGGCACAAGGCAGAAATGATTCCATGTGTTATTGATTGCAATTATATTCAGTGTAACTAGATGACTACACTGAAAGATTCTCAAGTTACATTAAGGAAATAAGAAATGTAGTTCACTTGGTAGAATGCATACGTGAGGCCCCATGCAGGTGTGACTGCGCATGCCTGCAATCCTAGCACCCTGGAAAGGTGGAACCACAAATTCAGCCTTCTCCTCAGACAGGAGGTCGGGGCCAGCCTGGACCAGAGAGCCTGTTTTGTTTTTTTTAAAAAAAAAAAAAAAAAGAGAGAGAGAGAGAGAAAGAAAAAAGTCTAATTAAATAAGCAGCAAAAATTTTACCCACTTCTTAATACCATAGCCTCAGAGTAACAGTTATAAGATTAAAAGGGAAAGCCCACACAAGTCCACTGTTGTAGCGGCAGATTTGAACCCTTCCTTCAGTGACTGCCAAAGTAGGCAAAAAAAAAAAAAAAAAAAGGAAGAAAGAGAAAAAGTGGGAATGCATAGAAGATTGCATAGAAGATTTGGAAAACACAAGTAACAAGTTTGGTCTAAATTTAGAACGCTCCATCTAAAAGTAGTGTCCTGGTGAGTTCGTACTAACTTGGTCCAACCTAGAGTTCCCTGGGAAGAGAAAGCTCGACTGTAGAACTGCCTGTATCAGACTGGCCTGTGGACATGTCTGTGGGCGTTGTCTCGATCAGTAACTGATGTGAGGAGCTCAGCCCAGCCTAGCCCACTGGAGAGATGTTTCGGCAGTTGCTAGCACTCGAGGCTCTTGTGGAGACCCTTGTTCAATTCCCAGCACCCACATGGTGGCTCAAGCCACCTGTAACTAGCTCCAGGGGATATGATACATTCTTTTTTAATTTATATTTACTCTACAAGCATTGGTGTTTTTCCTGCATGCATATCTGGGTGAGGGGGTCAGATCCCTAGAACTGGAGTCACAGACATCTTTGAGCTGCCATGTGGGTGCTGGGAATTGAATCCGGGTCCTTTGGAAGAACAGTCAGTGCTCTTGACTTCGGAGCCATCTCTCCAGCCTCCTGACACCTTCTTCTGATTTCTGCAGGCACCAGGCATGAATGTGGTACACATTATAAATTCTAATAAAAAAATCCTAAACCTAATCACATAAATAATCATATTAAAGATAAATATTCTAAATGTTCCTAATAAAGACACAGATTATCAGATTAGATTTATAACAAAATCCAAGACCCAAATATATACTGTAGACAAGAAATAAACTCTAGCCGGTTAGTGGTGGCGCACGCCTTTAATCCCAGTCCTCGGGTGGCAGAGGCAGGCGGATCTCTGACTTTGAGGCCAGCCTGACCTACAGAGTGAGTTCCAGGGTAGCCACGACTACACAGAGAAACCCTGTCTCAAAAATACCCCAAACCCAAACCAAAACAACAAAAACCAAACTAGCAAACAAAAAAGAAATATACTCTGAGCTGGACCAGGTGACACAGACCTGTAATATCACAGATTCTTCGGAGTCTGAGGCAGGAGGATTGCAATTTAATGCAAGGCCCGGGTCAGCCAAGACCACATCATGAGACTCTGCTCTAAAAGGAGAGGACGGTTGCAGGAGTCTCTCTGGGGAAACGTTCTGTCGCCAGTGAGAGTGGAATGGAGGAGCTGTCCCTGGTGGGCTGAACCCAGAACAGCCCCTGAAAGGCCTCAGTATCAGGTCCAGTTTGTATTCTCATTGTATATTCTAAAACCACAAGGTTGACGAGAAAGCAAGCGAGATCAGTCAGGTTGTTAAGGGCAACGGGCTGTTGTTTCAGCCATATCTCTGGGTCATCTGTTCCAGGAAGCCAGTGAAGCTGTGCTTAGAAATAAGCACCACAGGCGGGGCTTTAAGTAGATCACTAAATAAATTAACAAATCCGTTCCTAATAATTGGTCTAATTATTCTACTTGAAGGAAGAGGAGAAGGAGGAAGAAGAAGAAGAGGTTGTTACCATCCAACATGAGCAATTTAGTGAGAGAGAACCTGTCTCAAAATAAGAAGTAGGAAGAGGACTGGAGCTTAAAGTACTTGTGTAGTATGTGTGAGATCCTAGGTGCAGTTTCCAATCCTGCAAGAAAAGAAAGGAAGGAAGGGGGATAAAGGGGGACACAGAATGTAAATGTGCCCGTAGGGTAAAATTAAAAGATGAACACTGGAGACGCAGGAGGATCATGAGTTTGAGGGTAACCTGGGCAACATTGCAAGTTTAAGATCAACCTCTGATGCACAGGGGAGAGCTTGTCTCAGAATAACATTGTCAAGCATGGTAGCTTAGGCTTGTAATCTCAGTTGAGGCATCTTGATAAGAAACTTTTTTAAAATCTCATTTTATTTTTATTATGTTTATTTATCTGTGTGTTTATCATGTGTATCTCTGTGTGTAGATGCCTGTGGTTGTATGTGCTGTGGAGGACATATGGAAGCCAGAGAACAATCTGTGGGACATTCTCTCCTGCTATGTGGTTCCCGGGGCCAGAACTTAAATCGTCAGGTTTGGTGACAGATGTTTTTACCCACTGAACCATCTTACTAGTGCCCCAAATTTTAAAATTTCTATTTTGAAACAGGGTCTTGCTAAGTTACCCAGGGTGACTTTGAACTCACTCTGTAGTGAACTGCAGGCCCTGAACTTTCCATCGGTCTGTGTCATTCTCTTGAGTAGTTGGGATTGCAGGCCCACTGCCTTGCCCTGTTAGAGAGAATATATGTGTAAAAGTTTCAATCCAAGAGCCGGGAGTAATGCCTTTCCTTATTTGTTTGGTTCATAGTTCAAGGGAATGTAGCCCATCAGGGCTAGGCAAAAGGAATGGTCCATGAAGCCAAACAGAAACGAGAAAGATGGAATACCAATTCAAGATTTTTTTTCCTGTTTCTCTTTTTGTTCAGTCCAGGACTCCAGCCCACATTCAGGAAGGGTCTTTCCATCCCAGTTAAATCTTACTGAAGAAACTCTCACAGATTCACCCAAAGCCATGCCTCATCAATGATCTAATCAAGCTGGCACAGCTAATCATCACAATTGGGGAAACCAAGACAGGAGGATTAAAGATTCAAAGTCTAGGGATATTTAGTGAGACTTCTTTCTTTCTTTCTTTCTTTCTTTCTTTCTTTCTTTCTTTCTTTCTTTCTTTTTTGGTTTTTCAAGACAGGGTTTCTCTGTGTCTTTGGTGCCTGTCCTGGAACTAGCTCTTGTAGACCAGGCTGGCCTTGAACTCACAGAGATCCGCCTGCCTCTGCCTCCCGAATGCTGGGATTAAAGGCGTGTGCTACCACCGCCCGGCTGAGACTCTTTCTTAATGAAGTCTCTTTCTTTCTTTTTTTTTTTTTTAAATATTTATTTATTTATTATGTATACAATATTCTGTCTGTGTTATGCCTGAAGGCCAGAAGAGGGCACCAGACCTCATTACAGATGGTTGTGAGCCACCATGTGGTTGCTGGGAATTGAACTCAGGACCTTTGGAAGAGCAGGCAGTGCTCTTAACCTCTGAGCCATCTCTCCAGCCCCCTCTTTCTTTCTTAAAAGAAGCCAATAAGCAAACTAGCAAACAAAATTAATTAATTGTGGAAAGTAATTTAACATAATTTGAAGTGCTCAAGCTATCTGAATACAGTGGTTAAAGCATGGTCAAGCTGGTGTACCGGCTGGTTTTGTGCTAGAGTGGTCAGAGAGGAAGGAGCCTCAGCTGAGGAAATGCCTCCATGACATCCAGCTGTAAGGCGTTTTCTCATTTAGTGGTCAACGGGGGAGCGCCCAGTTCACGGTGGGTGGTGCCATCCCTGGGCTGCTGGTCCTGGGTTCTAAAAGAAGAAGGTGAATTGAGCAAGCCATGGGAAGCAATCCAGTAAGCAGCTCCCCTCCATGGCCTCTGCATCAGCTCATGCTTCTGGGATCCTGCCCTGTTTGAGTTCCTGTCCTGACTTCTTTCAGTGATGAACAGCAATGCTGAAGTGTAAGTCAAATAAACCCTTTTCTCCACCACTTGCTTTTGGTCATGGTGTTTCTTCACAGCAATTGAAACCAACCCTAATTAAGATGGTTGGATTTTACTTTTTCTTCAAGATAAAAGGATAATTTACTTTCAGTCCATACCTTGCAACTAACAGAAAAATCCCCTCAAAATGGGTAGGTAACATAAGGGTTTGGAGAGATGGCTCAGCAGTTAAAAACATGTGCTGCTCTTGAAAAGGACCCAAGTTTGGTTTCTAGCACCAGGTAAGGTGTCACCACACATCAGTCTGTAACTCCAGCTCCAAGGGGACCCAACACCCTCTTCTGGCCTCTGAGGGCACCTCTGAGGGCACTGCGTGTAAGTGGTGCACACGCATGTACGCAGGCAAAACACATATGAATGAAATAGAAATAAACAAATCTAAAAATAAAACAAAAAAAGAAAAAGAGTGGCTAGAAATTTATAAAGGTTGAGCTTACAAAGATTGACCGTGAATGGATTGGCTGGGACGCCATACACTGCAGAGCAGAAAGCGACACACTCACTGTGGCTGGGAATGCAGCTTGGTTGGTGGAATGCTCCCCTGGCAGCTGTGAACTCCTGAGTTTGATCACTGGCATAAACTGACCATGGTGGTGCACATTTGTAATTCCAGCACTGGGGGTAGCTCAAGATCAACCTCCTGTCCACAGGGAGTTCAGTGCTAGGCTGGGCTCCAGGAGACCTTGTCTCAAAACAAACAAAATACCAAGCCAAACAAAAAGAACAAAACCCAGGAAATTTGCCTTTTCTTTTCTTCTTTCTTTTTTCTCTTTTGTATGTATGTATCTGTGTATCTCTACATTTATTTATTTACTGAGACAAGGTTTCACTATGTAGCTAAGGGTGTCGGAACTTACTATATGGTACAGACTAGCCTCAAACTCACAGAGCTCCACCTGTTTCTGCCTCCCAGCGGCTGGGATTAAAGGCGTGTGCCACAGTTACAATGACTATTTCTTCAAAGTTAAATATGTACCTGCAAACGACCTAGACTTACACTTTTAGATATTTGTGTGTGTGTGTGTGTGTGTGTGTGAGAGAGAGAGAGAGAGAGAGAGAGAGAGAGAGAGAGAGAAGTCGATCCAAAGGCTAGCTCTAACCTCAACACACCCTAGACGTCTATCAACCAATGAGCAGATAGAGAAGTCATGGTTCATCCGCACGAGGAACTGCTAGCTAACACTAACGTGGAATGAAGTACGAGTTACATAATATGGGTGAACTTAAAAATGCACAGGTGGAAGAGATAGAAGCCCTTCCCCTAAAGACCACACATACCATCACTCCACCCCCTAAAGACCACACATACCATCACTCCATCCCCCTAAAGACCACACATACCATCACTCCACCCCCCTAAAGACCACACATACCATCACTCCACCCCCCTAAAGACCACACATACATACCATCACTCCATATTCAAAACGCTAGAGACTGCCAGCTCATCTACAGTGACAGAAAGCAGATCGTCATCTGGGTAGACACTGGCATGGAGAGGAACAGGAAGGGGATATGACAAAGGAATATGAACTCATTTTTGGGAGCGATGGGTATGTTCATTGCCGAGATGAGATTTTCATGATTGTGCAGATTGACATACGCCACATCACTCAATTTACATGCACGAAACATATGGGGTGGCAGCTGGGGCAGAATAAAGTCATTTTAGAGAAAAGTTAGGGACTGGGAGATATATCAGCAGGTAAAGTGTTTGCCGTACAAGGGTAAAGACTGGGATTTGGGTCCCTGGAATCCATGTGGAAGCTGGTTGGACACAGCAGCCCACCTGTAACCTCCGCTCAAGGAGAGTGGAAATGGAATCCCCAGAGCAGCCTGGAGAGCCAGACTAGATGAACCTGAGAGCGCTGAGTTCAGTGAGAGGTCCCACTTCAGACAGTGATGGAGGAAACGCCCAGTGCACATGCATGTGTGCTCACACACACGCAAACACACATAGACCCAGTGTACATACATGTGCGCTCAAACACATACAAACATGCATATACTTACATGCAACACATCCAATACCAAGAAGAAGAAAAGTCAAAAGAATAACTGAATAGAAACACAAACAAAGAAAGAAAGGTAAGCTGCAGAAGTCAATAAAGTAAGTAAAGACTGTCCAGGGTCACAGAGTTACCGAATAGCAGAGCTGCCCTGCACCCTAAGCTGTCTGGCTCTCATACCTGTAGTCTCTTCTTAAAGTGAAGCACCATAACTTTCTCAGTTCTAGGAACAGTGTGCCACCTTCATGATTTTTGTAAGGCCTACTATTGTTTGTTTATTTTGGTTTTCTTTTTGTTTGTTTGTTTTTGGCTTTATATTTTTCAGGGAAGGGGGATAGGTTCATGCTATGCATGTAGTACTGACCAGGCAGGCTTCAAACTTGCAGTAATCCCCTGCCTCAGCCTCCTGAGTGCTGGAATTACAGGCGTGAGCTATTAAGCCTGCCTTTGATGGTTAATTTTATATATCAGTTTGGCCAGGTTACAGTACTCAGTCATTCATTGGGGAGTTAACATGATGCTATTTTAAAGAGGACACTAACATCTATATTCCCTTGAGTTGAAGTAAAAGAGATTGGCCTTGGTAGTATGGGTGGGTTTCAAACAGCAAATTGGAAAATCTCAGAGAAACAAATCGTGCCTCAAGACTGCAACATGGGTTCCTGCCTGAGGGATCCCAGCCTGCTGGGTGTGTTCTACAGACTGCCAGTTCCTGCAGCTGTGTGAGCCAGCTCCGTGGAGCCAATCTTTTAACACGTTCATATTTTATGGCTCTGCTCCTTGGGCGAACCCTGACTGGCATACCTACGCGTTGTCGACTTCTTCCGTTCTTTTTGAAGTAGGGTAAGAAGGAGTGTTATCTCCGTGATTGAGCACTTCCCTAGCATGGGGGAGGCCCTGGAGTCCATCTTCAGCACCAACACACACACACACACACACACACACACACACACACACACGGTGGAAATTAATAGGAGGTAAGAGGAGGCCCAAAGGCCCTTCCCTCTCTGACATCAGCAATGGAAATCAAGACGCAGCAAAGCAGGCCTCTCCCCTCTGAAATGAGCCCATCAGCTTGGAGGTGGAAACAAGAGAGAGGAGTAAAGCAGTCCCCAGAAGGTAGATAGTCCCAGCACCACAATCCAAGAGCCAATGGTTTGAGATCATGTCCCATGACACCACCTCCTTACACAGAGGAACCCTCAGTGGGAAAACACTCACCTCAGAACCCACAAGCAAGCAGGGGGCAGAGCTGAGTCAGGGAGTCTCCCACGGTGGTGGTGCATCCCAGGGAGGCACATAGAATCTGCAGGATGGAACCCGATTCACTATTATTTATTTATGGTATGTGTGTGTGTGTGTGAGTGCGTGCGTGCGTGTGTGTGTGTGTGTGTGTGTGTGTAGGTCAGAGGACAACCTGCAGGACTTAATTCTGTCCGTCCACCTCGTGGATCCTGGAGAGAGGAAACTCAGGTCATCAAACTCGGCAGCAGGTGCCTTTCCTCTCAGAGCCATCTCACAGGCCCAAATGTCAGTACCTTTGAGACTCTTCTCAGTGGCTTCCCCTGTGGTTGTCAGAGTGACAGAGTGGCCTGGGGTTGCATTTCATATCCCTCACAGCCTCCTTCCACCTTACTCTCATACACTCTTCATTTTCCTTCTTCCCAGCCTGTGCCTCAGCAGGGCCGAAAAGCCCAGCAAGAAGGCAGCCTGGTTAAGAACACTTATCTCCCGGCACTGCCCAGGAATCTGGTGCCTCACCATCCCCCTAGAGATGGTGGGATACTTCCCAGTGGGACGCGATGATGCCAGGACCTGGGCCTAGAGAGATAGCTCAGTTGATAAAATGCTTGCCAGGCAAGCATGAGCCCTTGAGCTCCATCCCTAGATCCCACATAAAAATCCAAGGGCTTATAAACCTAGCACTGGGAAGGCAGAGACGGGATAATCCCTAGACCTCAACAGATGAGGCCCAGGTCCCAGGGAGAGACCTTGTCTTAAAAGTCAAGGTGGGGGCTGGAGAGATGGCTCAGTGGTTTAGAGCACCGTCTGCTCTTCCAGAGGTCCTGAGTTCAATTCCCAGCAACCACATGGTGGCTCACAACCATCTGTAATGAGATCTGGTGCCCTCCTCTGGCGTGTGGGCATACATGGAGGCAGAATGTTGTATACATAATAAATAAATAAATCTTAAAAAAAAGAAGACAGCTGATTTAAAAAAAAAAAAAAAAGTCAAGGTGAATGGCACCCGAGAAACAACAGCTGAGGTGGACCGCTGGCCTCTATACTCATGGGGGCACACACATGCGTGCACACACACACACACAGATCCGAGGACCCCTCTTCCTTCTCAACCCGGCCAGATTCTCTCCCTTCTCCCCCCCCCCCCAGGGCTTTAGTGGAAGCTCTGAGCTCCCTCCCAGATAGCCTTTCCTCCGGCTCTGCTAATTTCCCTTCGGTCTGTGGCTAAATGGAGCCCTCTGTGGACCTGTTCTCTCTGAAAAACATTATGACAATGGGACTCCTCTCAGCAGAGCCTCAGGGACAGCTCCCCAGGAGTGCATCTCCTGCTGGGGCTCTGTCCATCATGTAGTGCCACGGCCTCCAGACTGTAACCCGGGTACAGCCTCGTGCCCTACAGTATAGGTGATGCTCCCTTCTTTCCTTCTGCACTGTGGGAAAATCCCGCATGAGCAGACAGCAGCAACAGCCATGGGGACAGAGAATTGCTTAGTGATGTTTTCCTAGTACTTCGGAATTTCCTATTAAAAGGCTCACCATGTGCCTGCAAAGTAGCTGAGAAGGGAAGACAACGGTGGAATGAGGGAAGTCCCCCTCATATTGCTAGCACCCACAATGTGCCAGGTCAAGATGCCATCTTCCCAAAGATGACTTGAGATGAAGATCAAACTCCACGTGAAAAGTACTATTCCCCACCCACTGTTATGCAGATGAAAATGAGACAAACAAGATTTAATCACTTGCTGAAGATCCTACAATGGAGGAGTGAGAAACCCAGGATTTGCCGGGAAGTGGTGGTGCATGCCTTTAAACCCAGAAGTTAGGAGGCAGAGGCAGGAGGATGGATCTCTCTGAGTTTGATGTTAGCCTGGTCTACAGAGTGAGTTCCAGGACAGCTAGGGTAGTTACACAGAGAAACCCTGCCTCAAAAAAAAATTAAGAAAGAAAGACGAAAAAACAAAAGAAAAAGAGAGAGAGAGAGAGAGAGAGAGAGAGAGAAAGAGAGAGAGAAAGAAAGAGAGGAACGAAGGAACGAAGGGAGAAACAAACCAACCAGGACTTGAGGCTAGGTTGTCTTAGGCTTTCTATTGCTGCGATAAAACACCATGACCAAAAGCAAGTTGGGGAGGAAAGGGTTTATTAGGCTTACACTTCAGCATTGCTATTCATTACTGAAGGCTATCAGGACAGGAACTCAAACAGGGCAGGATCCTGGAGGCAGGAGCTGATGCAGAGGCCATGGGTGGGGGTGCTGCTTTCTGGCTTGCTCCTCATGGCTTGTTCAGCCTGCTTTCTCATAGACCCCAGGACCAGTAGCCCAAGGATGGCACCACCCACCATGTGCTGGGCCCTTTCCTATTGTTCACTAACCGAGAAAATGCCTTCCAGCTGGCTCTCAAGGAGGCATTTTCTCAGCTGAGGCTTCTTGCTTGCTCTGGTGACTTTAGCCTGTGTCAAGCTGACACACAAAACCACCCAGCACACAGGTCTCTGGTTTCTTTACAATTCCAGTTTCTTCACAGGAGTCTGATACGCCATCTCATCTAGCTCAGGCTGGTCTTGAACTCACTACATAGTGGAGGATAGCCTTGGACTCTCAATCCTCCTGCCTCCATACCCCAAGTTCTAGGATTTCTGTGCAGCACATACCTAGAACGATTTTGTTTTAGGATTTATTTATTATGTGTACAACATTCTGCCCGCACGCCAGAGGAGGGCGCTGGGTCTCAGTACAGATGGTCGTGAGCCACCATATGGTTGCTGGGAATTGAACTCAGGACCTCTGGAAGAGCAGCCAGTGCTCTTAACCTCTGAGCCATCTCTCCAGCCCCCCTAGAACGATTTTTAGAAACTCCATTTTCCCCATCAGTTATATCCCCCTCCCCCTGTCAATCTTATAAGAAGGGCCCCGGAGCTTAGAGGAAGGGGTCACGAAGGTCATTTCCTGCCAAGTGGGAGCTGGAGCCTACAGTCCTGCAGCCTGGCACATTGGAGCTCCTGGCACATCAATCAGGGCTGACTGAGAGTAACAGGTTACTGTGGTCTGGACAATAGGATTCCGGGAAGCAGAGCTGTGCCCCTGCAGGCGGCCCTTGAGAGAAACCACTCGGTCTGTGCCATGAGAGACAGACTGAAGGAGAGGACATCCCAGAACCACTCACCGTGAAGCCTCCCGCAGTGGTTCGCAGTTGTGAAAATGGCCCTGAGAGAGATGCTATCAGGAGGCGTATTTAATGGGTTTGGAAATTGCCTAATTTTGTCGCAACTGTCTGAGTGTTGTCCAATGCATGTTAAGTATCTAGCTAGGGCTTGAGCAGTCTTGTGAGTAAGGCCAGGATGCCCAGGGCCTTTCAGACATTAGGAGGGCAGGACAGAGTGCCAAAGAGACTCTCGGTACCCTCAGGCAGGTAGGTCAGGGGCTGGGTCAGTGCCCTGACCTGTTTTTCAAAGAGCCACCCCTCGCTATCTTTCCACCTGCTTCCTTAGCATCCATCCTGCCTTGGCTATGTGAGTCCTTCTACCCACTCTGAACCACAGCTCTTCCTCCAGCTCTCAGCTGAGGTCCCTGTGCCAAGTTCCCACGTTTCTGGTCAATAAAGCACCAATATCCTGCCCTGAGAAGCGACCAAGGCTCCTTGCATGCCCGACTCCCCAAGAGCTGCTCTCCCACCCTCCCTGGGCTGCCTGTGAGCTCTCTCCATTCCCCCCAGCCGCCTTTCCTCCTCCAGAGACACCGCCATCCATCAGCTCTCTGCCTCGCTGCTCACACCCGCTCTCCCTGGCTGTCTCCTTCGCCTTGGTTGTTTATTTTCTCCCTGCTTCCTATCGCCTTTCTCCACTTGCTCTGGGACTCGAGTTCTTGCAGTCTGTTTACCAAGGCTGTCCTGCAGAAGAAAGCAGGAAAGCTCCCCCAAGCAGAATAACCACCACCCCACTATAGTTTCTCTCAGGAGCAGCTGAGGTCATTTCAAGGGTCCATGGTGTTGTAACTGATTCTGTGGGAACCTTGAAAAGGCCCATTAATCTCTCTATGTCACATGTTTCTCACTTATAAGATTGAGCTGTGGCTGGGCGGTGGGCATGCCTTTAGTACCACACTCGGAAGGCAGAGACAGGCGGATCTCTGTGAGTTCGAGGCCAGCCTCGTCTACTGACCAAGTTTCAGTACAGACTCCATTGCTACAGAGAAACCCTGTCTTGAAAAACCAAAATAAAATAAATAAGATAAAATGGAGCTGGCAAGACTGAGGGAGGAAGAACCGGCCACGTTTACTGAGGATTGGCTGTATATCAGGGTTCTTCCCTAGCGCTTTCAGATATGATTCCATTTAAGCAAGTTAATGTGCTCTGTGCTGGGCAGATGGTAGCGGTACAGACAAGCCCAGACAACTATGACTCCTTGCCTTCTTCCAAGCTCAGAAAAATAATTAAACGGTCACTTCTGAACTGTTTTGTCAACAAACGTTTTCCACGTATGTTTTTGCTTGCCTTTTGAGGTAGAGTCCTCTTACTGAGAAGCTCCAGCTGGCCTAGCACCCTCAATTCTCCTGCCTCAGCTTCTCAAGTGCCGAGATTACTGGTGTGCACCATACCTGGGTGTATTTTATTGTTTTTAAAGATTTTATTTTAGATTATGTGTACACGTGTGTGTCTGTGTATATAGAGACCAGCAGAGGGCGCCAGGTCTCCTGGAGTTGCAGCTATGGGTGGGTTCATCCACCAATTATGCTGCTGGGTACCAAACTCAGGTCCTCCGCAAAGGCCATAAGCATGCTTCCTGCTGAGTTGTCTTTCCAGCCCACTGACTGATCTGCTGTTGTTGGAGACAGGATCCAATATGTAACTCAGGTCAGCCTTGAACTTGTTATGTGGCCCACACTGACCTCAGCATCACAATCCCCCTGTCTATGCCTCCAGAGTGCTAGGATTACAGTATCACCCACCAAGCCCAACTTCATCTCATTGATCTACGCGGTTTTCTAGGAAGCAAGCCAGGCTCAGGGGAGCTCTGCCTACTTTGCGCACCATTCAGTCTTCTGCCATGTACTGGATAGTGTGCCTGTCCTGATGGTCAGCAGGGCGCGGACAGCATGTGTGATTGCTGTTGGGTGGCATGCATGGTCCGTGTCTTAAGGACAGAATGGAGTCAGGTGGAGAAGTTACCTGCAGCCTCAGGTGGTTCTCAGGTGGCCCGTGGGACTGTAGAATTAGTCCTTCTTAGAGGGAAGAGGACGACATGGTAGGGATAGCTTCAGGCTCTCTGCTTGCCAAATCAAAGTCATCCTGTGTGAGCTGGGTGTGGTGTTGCAAGCCTGTGATCCTGGAACTGGGGAAATGGAGTCAGATAATCCGGAGTCGCTGGGATCACAGGTGTGTGTATGTCACCACGGCCAGCTACACTGAGCTTCTAAATACGAGGCTCTGAGCTAAAAGACTCATGACTGGCCACCGACCTCAGACCAAATAAATCACCTGTCAGGCCACGTTTCCTACTTCATTCAGGACATAGTGACACCCTGCAGTCCAGGAGCCTGAGCAGGCTCCTTCAACCTCTTCCAGGAGTTACAGTTTAGGCCTCAGGAAACTCTTCACACTGTCTCTTCTTGGAAAAGAATATTCTTGATGTTACTCAAAGAAACAACCAAACGAAGTAAAAAAGACCAGCAAGGCAATTTCTTTTTGTAAAAGGAGTGTGTCCTGACTTAAACCGGGCTAGTAAGTACGCCTGGGAAGGAAGTTCACTTGGTTTTTATTCTTGAGCAGGTGGTGACTGTGTCTCCCATTGGCTGCAACTTTATCTCATAATCTGACGTCATTGGCTAATTCATAACCAGCACCATGAAGAAAGAAAGGGAGAGGTCATCGGGTTCCAGGGAATACAGCAGAATTTTCCATATACAAATGTTATACCAGGTGGGGGAGATTAAAAGATTTGCATCAGAGTTTTACAAGGTTGGGGCAGCTTTACAGCACATCTACCATTGACAGAAAAAAAAAATTAAAGTGTTTCCCACGCTCTTTTCACCCCTGCTCTGGTTCCGCCAACCCCATGGCATTTGCCTTGTCCCTGTTGCCATGAACTAAGGTCAGTCCTTGAGGCTCTTTCTCTGGCTTTGTGTCCCTCAACTAAAGATGGGGGAGCTGAGCATGGAGGTACATACTTGGTAATTATAGCTCTTGGGAGGCTGAGGCAGGAGGATTGCAGAGAGTTCAAAGCCTGCCTGGGCTTCAGAGTGAGTTCCAGGCTGGTCTGGATTACAGTGTGAGACCATGTCTCAAAAAACCCAGTCAAATAACACAGAGGAGAAATGAAAAGGCTCTAAGAGGAAGAGGGCTGAGGTGGTGTGGTGAGTTAATTGGGGAAACTCAGATTTACCAGCCTCAGAGAGAGAAGCTGAGGGTTTTCGGATCCCACATTTCAAGTTTAAGAAACCTCTTGTTGGCCGGGCGATGGTGGCGCACGCCTTTAATCCCAGCACTCGGGAGGCCGAGGCAGGCGGATCTCTGTGAGTTCGAGACCAGCCTGGTCTACGGAGCTAGTTCCAGGACAGGCTCCAAAGCCACAGAGAAACCCTGTCTCGAAAAAAACCAAAAAAAAAAAAAACAAACTAATTTTTTGGAAAACTAATTCCAAAAAACTGATTCCTCCAAAGACCAAGAAGAGGGTTCAATTTAGCAGTGACAGATCCAGGTTAAACAGAGAAGCGTTAAATGCCAGTAATTAGCTACAGCAACATGAACATGATCAGCACATTTTAAAAGTAGGATAGCTTGGTGTACACAGGAGAAGGTTCCTGGATGGAAAGAGTAACCGTGCTCTAGGGTCTCCATGGGCCATTGCTTGTTAGAACAAATCCATGGTGATCTGGACTCAGAACCTCACCTCTTATACACACCCAGCAGTGGGATCTGGCTCTGGAGGCCCCTGGAATGTGTTTGTTCTGGCTACTGCTCCCTGATTGCTCCAGACCCGAAAGAACCCAGAACAGGGTGATGTTAGGAGAGGGGCATTGAAGGGCACAGGTGGGTGCTGGAGAGAGGCACAGAGTCAGGGAGAACCATCTTGGTAAAGGACCTTCCAGTGCACTCCCTCCTTCTGGAAGTCCCCTCTGCTGTCCCAGGCTTGCTCAGGGCTTCCCTCTGTGTTTCCATGACAGCCTGTGCTATCTTACTCCCTAAGCGAATTTAAGATGATCTAAGGGTTTCCCATCTGTCTTCACTGTGAGTCCTCCGATGGTGGGAGATGTTCTACGGCACATCTTTGGTCTTAGCTGCTACTCAGGGGCTGAGGCAGAGGGACTGTTTGAGCACTAGAGTTTGAGGTCAGCCTGAGCAACAGTCCCCTTCTCTCCCCTCCCCTCCCATCCTCTCCTTCCCCTCTCTTCCCCTCCCTTCCCCTCCTCCTCTTCTTTCCTCTCTTCCTCCTCTCCTTCCCATGTTCCCTGCCCCCCCCCCATGAGTACATGTGTGTGTATGTGCTAGAGATTGAACCCAAGGCACTCTGCCACTGAGTTACATCCCCAGTCACTGTTTTTCTGAGACATTTGCTTAACCCTCCTGCCTCTGCTTCCTTTGTGCTGGTCTTACTGACACATACCACCATGCCGTCTCTGCTGGTGGCCGCCTTTGGGCCCTGGTATAGTGTGTGAATCACGGGATAGTGCTGTACAAATGGGACTTTGCCATCTTATCTAGGGGACGAATGCACTGCTTTGGGGGACTTTGTGCTTCCATCATCCCCAGAAGTGACTTCAGAATAGCCTAACAAAGCCTTGACTTTTTGGACCCACTTTTCAGCAAGACAGCTGGAGCGATGACCCAAGGAAGCCTCGGCCTGGCTCTACTCAGCCATGGATTAGCAGTGTGATTGGCAGGGATAGTGCCTAACAACCCTCTCCCCGTGCCTCAGTTTCCACATCTACCAAATGGGGGCGATGATCCTAGAAATGCACAGGGTTGTCTTGGAAAAATCAATTGAGCTCTTGGGTGTGCAGGCGGTGAAAACATCTTGAGAAAGGTCTCTGAGACTTATACAGAGGTAAGACGTTATTAATAGCCTCATTATTATTCTTACCCAGAATGCCCAGGGAAAAGCAGCATGTGGCAGCCCCGGCCCCCGCACCCCACCCTACCATACTATTTATGTACCTGGAAAGCAGGTTCTTGGAGTGTTCTTCCATGTTGAGCCAGTGTGGGGGCAAGAGAGTGAGCTATGGGTAGACAGACCTTCTCTGGCTCTCCGAGCCCGCGACTCTTTGGGGGCTCTCACCAAACCCTTTGATTAGAAAGCTTATCTGGCAGAGGGACTTCAGCTATCTGCAGGGTTGTAGGTGGTGTCCTGTCAGCCACACCATTTGGTGCTGTCGAAGTACAGAGGTGGCCTCTCCCTCAGGAAGGCCTGGACAAGTATGTGTTACTCATGTAAACCCCAGGGGGAACCTGAGCTGACTTCCCTGGGAATCTCTGACCTACTGTAACCTTCTTTAGATCAGCCGGATTCAGATTACAATCCAACCCAGGGATACACGGAAGCTGCTCTTTTAATCCTGTGCATTTCTGAGGTAAAGTGAGTGGTTTGAGGCAGCTCATCTCCTTCCTCCCATTTCTGCCAAAGCCTTGCAGCTCCGTGATCACCTGAAGCCCCACACACCTGGAGTTGGAGAGCCCCAGCGCCAAGGGGGCACAGCTAGCAGGAGCCCTCACACCACTCACGTCTTTGCCCTTAAACTCTGAACATGCTGGTATCAGCTGGCCCGTCCAAGGGGCAGGGAAGAGAGGCAAGTAGCTCAGAGATGGGCAAGGAATCCAGACGGTGACCCCAGGCTGCCTCAAGGGCTACAGGCAACATCCGGATTCTATTAACCACCCTCCCTCCCCGCCCCACTCCCAAGTCAGAGAGCATTGCAGGCTGCCAGCCAAGAGCCTGAGCCCTCCAGCTCTGGGTCTCAGCTTCCAGCTTTCCCTGACCTAGAGGGAGCCTGAGGGTACACGTGGGCTTTTCATTGTCTGTGGGAAGAACCAAAGTCTCGGGTCAGGGAAGCTGTGGCACAGAGGATTCAAAGCCAGAAGAAAAATCTCTGCGGTCAGGGAAGACTAGAATGTGGAATGAGATGTCACAGTGATGCGCTCCCAGGCCCACGCAAGTCTCCCCCCTGCGCCCCCTCAGGAGGAAAAGTAGCCGTGGCTCTTGCCTGTCTCGGGGGAATGGCCCGTTACAGAGAAATATGGTGGCTGCTCTGAGGAGGTCTTCCGAGTCCCCAGCCCCGTGCTCTGCCACTTTGGCTCAGTTCCCCATCCCCACTTGGCCAGACAGGTCTGCTGCTGCTGCTGCTGCTGCTGCTGCTGCTGCTGCTGCTGCTGCTGCTGCTGCTGCTGCTGCTGACTTAAAACGCTGCCCTCAATTCTATCTTTAGCGCTGGCTGCTGGGAGCCTGAGTGACAGGAAGGGTGGGGGCTTGTGCTGGGGTGGGGAAATTTTGCGGTTCCCAGGTTTGTTGAGAAGGTTCAAGGCCTATGTAATATCCGTTGATACGTCTGTGGTCCATACAATGGCCGGCCCAGTTCTCCACGGATGCTGGTGAACAGGGATGAAGGCAAGGCCAACTAGTCCAGAGACCAAGCTATGAATTCTGAGCAACACTGCGCGATCTTGGGCAAGTGATGCCCCTCCCAGCCTCAGTTTCTTCGTTTGTAAAGAGACTGATGTAGTGTCTGTGGGTCTACCTCCGCCGACTGCACCGATACTTCCACTCTCGCCTCGTGTCCTTACACACTACCCCCACAAACAGGCGGTGCTGCTTGGTTTGAAGGGGGGAGAAAGAAAAGTATTGGCCTTGCGGGGATCACTTACCCCTTCCTTCATTGCTGAGCTGTAACCCACTCTGGATTTTTAATTTGACTTATTGATTTTTGAGACAGAATCTCTAGCCCAGACTGGTTTCAGATTTACATATCGCTATCGCTGGCCTTGAACTTGTGATGTTTAGATTCAGCCACTACACCCAAGTCCAATCCTGAATGTTGAACTTTTCACAGAGAATGCCACTAGACAAGGGTCTTGTGGTGACGGAGGGGGAAGCTACCGGACTAAACCCATCTGTAAAGGGTTCCTTGCCATCTCTGGAGTCATGTGGCTTTCTCTGGGGGCAACTACAGAATCACTGTATTTTTGTTTGTTTGTTTGTTTGTTTGTTTTCCAAGACAGGGTTTCTCTGTAGCTTTGGAGCCTGTCCTGGAACTCCCTTTGTAGACCAGGCTGGCCTCGAACTCACCGAGATCCACCTGCCTCTGCCTCCCGAGTGCTGGGATTAAAGGCATGCGCCACCACCGCCCAGCCCAGAATCACTGTAACTTTTAATGGAAGACAGGAGGAGCAGAGATCTCTGGATTATCTCTTTCTCTCCATCCAGAGTCTCCTCAAAGCAGGGAGAATGCTTTGAACCATGTAGTCAGAAGAACACTTCCAATGATCAGCTTTGGGCATAGAGGCCCGGTACAGTCAGCTATCTTTTCTCATAAATGCTATCTCCTTTTGGAGACTTGAGTGTCTCCCACTCTGCATCCTCCAGTCTAAGAGTGTTGGCTTTCAGGGAGATGGGATCTGGTCCTATAACAAAGGCTCAGCAGGCCTGGGGCCCATGTTGGCCACTTTCCCCACTTGCTTATCACAGAAGCCCAGGATTTGGGGGTTGGAGGGGTGGCTCAGTGCATCAGGACATTTTCCCAGCACTCATGTTGGGGGTTCACAACCTCCTGTAACCCCAACTCCAGGGAATCTGATGTTCTCTTCTGGATTCTATGAGCATTCACGCTTACAAGTAGCTACCTCCAGTTCCCCATATACAAATAATTAAAAATAAAATAAATCTTAAAACAGACAAACAAAAATTTGCTGAACAACTAAAGAATCCAGGACCTTCTCCTTCCTGCATGAGGGACAGACAGCTCAGTTCATAAAGCTGTTAGCCAAATGCATTTCCCCAAGCGTATTCAGATGAGGCAGACAAAACTGCCTCTCCCAGCAGGTGTCAAGAACAGCCATCAACTGTCTTCACTAGGACTGATAGGAAAATCCTTCCTCCGAACAATGGGACACAGCAAGCTCCCATCCAGCCAATTGCTTTTTTCAATATGAGAAAGGCTCCCAAGGAGGGTTGAGAAAGGGCTGAGGGGGTTTCACTGCCGGGCAGGGCAGTTGGGAGGGAGACACACAGGGGCTGACTCTGATGGAACCTCCAGCCAGACCTACTGAGGCACCTGTGTGGAGCCACGAGGAGACTTGAGGCAAGACTTGAGGTTCAGAGAAAGAGTCGGGAGAAGGAAGGAAGTCACAGTCCATGCCTCTCCTGCCAGCTTTGAAGTGAGAGGATTGGAGCCTCTGTCTCAGGTTCCGAGGGGGGAGGACCTCATGGGTGAGCCTGCTGGGAAGCTGTAGGCCTCCTTGGTGGACATCCAAGGAACAAGGTCACTGGCAAGTCAGGAAGGCTGTGACAGGAAACCTGGCCCACCAAGCCATCCTCCTCCCTCAGTGCTATCCAGGGAGAGGGTGACTTGTACTGGGAGTTTGGACCAGCTACTTTATCTCCTCCATACCTCCGTTTCCTGTCTCCTTTCTCCCTGCTCACTTCGCTAGGATGTTCTGATCAGAATGGAGGCAGATGGAAAGGTATCTCTTTTTCTTTTTTTAGAGAAAATTTAATTACATTGGCATAATGGTTTGGGGTATGTTTTTTTTTTTTGCATAGAAAACATTTATTTACTTATTTATTGAACTTCGTTTTGAGTCAGGGTCTCCTGGAGTACAGGCTGGCCTGGAACTCAGAGTGCAGCTGAGAGTGACTGAGTGACCCCGATTGCCTGCTTCAGCCTCTCGAGTGCTAGGGTTATAGAGCTGTGCCACCACGCCGGGCGTCAATTTGCTTGCTTGCTGGTTTGTTTATAGACTGGCCTTGAACTCCTGTTGTTCCTGCCTCCCGCTTGCTGGGGTTACAGGCATATCTAGTAAGGTATTTTCAACACTGAATCATCTTCCTGAGACAGGAGTGCTGATATTCACCTGTAAATCCCAACACCAGGGGTCTCCAGGGGGAGGGTCAGGAGTCCCAGGACAGCCTAGGCTATATAGCAAGATCCTGTGACCAAACAAAGTCCACAGGCATATTCGACAACAGGGAGCTCCACAGGGCAGCCATCTGCTTCTTCCGGGCTCCTCTTCCTTCAGCTGTTATCAACTCTGTCCCTCATGGCCAGGGCCACACCTCTCCTTTCCCTGTGGCCCTCCCTGCTTCCTCCTGGAGAAGACAAGGACATTGTCACCTTATCCTCCTTTTCTGCCTTGTGCAGCCTGTGCTTTGTTTGATGCTGGGCTCCCGGTGAGGTAGCAGTTCCTGTGTGTCCCCTGTGCTCCAGCTCCTTCTCTAAGTTATCTGGAATGATCACCAGTGTGTGGAAACCGTTGGATGTTTAGGTGGACACCCACATTAGGCCTGACTTACTCATCCAGCACATGCCATGGCTCACTCTGCTCGTCACGCCCCCCTCTGGAGGCAACGCGCTCTGCTTCCTCTTGTCTGCAATCCATCCCAGGCCCAACACCTGCAATGCCCTCCCTTTCTCTTTGCTAAATCAAGTAAATGCCCTTTGAACAATGTGTTAACTGTCTCCCCTACTCCGGGAAACCTTCCCCAAATAACCTGTCTGCCGTCTTCTCCCTTCACTCTCAACACCTTGCAGACTATAACAGGACTGGCCTCTCTATTGCACGTGCATGTGTGAGTTAGATGTCTGTGGGTTTAAATAATAATAAAAGCAGTGTGTGTGTGTGTGTGTGTGTTTGCCAGACAGCACACACAGAGGCCAGAGGTCAATTTATGGGAGTCCTCTCCTTCCACTCTGTGCAACTCAGGTTGTCAGGCATGGCAGCAAGCGTCTTTACCTGCTGAACCACCCTGCCTGTCAGACAACGGCTGTTAAAGATCATCCCTTCCAGTGGGACCATGACACCGGTTCCCAATGGTGAGTTTGGCACAGGCTGCTAACCAACTGGCAGTCCTATTGTGAGGAAGATGCTAGATCAGGCTTGGCATATAGGAAGCCGGGACAGCGTCAGGTGTGGCGGCTGCTGTGACCTTATGCAGGGTGACTGGAAGCATGACCTTTCTATGGAAGCAGGGCCCTTCTGACCCTCCTCCACAGAACCTCGCCCTCACACGCAGGGCTTGTAGACGAACTGCAGACCCGGTCACTGTCATCCCCAGGGCAGCTTGGAGCGCCCAGGCTCTCTGCACTGCGGAAGGATGAGGCTGGGCTATTCCAGTGTCCACGTTTGGCTCAGCACATAGTCCTGGACTGTTACGTGGTTTTACATTTGGAGACGCCAAGCTCGAAGCACGCTTGCTGCTCAGTCCGGCCATCAGGCCTGAAGTAACCTTTAGGCGCCTCCTGGCCCAGCAATTGCTTTGCTTATGGTTCTAGTTGGAAAATGAAGATTTCTCCCTGCCAGCAACTAATCTACCAAAATAAACAAGATTTCTGCTTTCTCGTGACAAAGACAGTCCCTGCATGCCAATCTTAGGGCTGCCAGATTGCCGTTTCAAGTGGGTGCAGCCAGAGGGCTTGTAACTCGCAGGTGACTACACAGGAATGAAGAAAACTCAGTCAAGAGGGAGTGGAGAGAAGAGTTTCCCGGGAGTTCCTGATTCATCCTTGACTTCTCCGTCCTCGGCTCGATGCTTTCCTTTTAGCCACAGCAAGCAATCCTTGTTTTCCCCCTGTTGTATTTGGTTTGTTTTCAGCTCTCTCCTGAAGCGGCACAGCCTGGCTCTGCTTCCAACCACACCAGTGCCCCGTGGTTTGTTTACTATTTTTTAATTTAATTTATTCTAATTTTTGTTCGTTTATTATTACTTTTAAATTTTTATTTAATGTGTATGGCTGTGCACGCTGTGTGTGCAGCACCCACAGAGGCCAGGAGAGGGTGTCAGACTCCCTAGGACAGGACTCACAGATGGCTGTGAGGTGTTGTATGAGTGTGCTGGGAATAGAACTTGGTTTCTATAAAGAGTGCCCTTTAACCCCCAAGCCATTTCCCCAGCCCCCTCATTATTTATTTTTTGAGACAAGGTTTCACTCCATAGTTCAAACTCGACTAGAGTTCACTTTGTTGTCCAGGCTGGTCTCCAACTCATGGCAATCCTCCTGACTAAGATCTTTAGTGCTAAGATTGCAAGCATGGGCCACCAAACCCACCTTAACAAATTTTGGACTAGTATATTGCCTGCCTGTGTGCCTTCCTCTTTTTGTCCCTCCCTCCCTTCTATTCTTTCCTTTTTCTTTTTCTTTTTTACTTTATTAAAAATAACAACAGGGGGCTGGAGAGATGGCTCAGTGGTTAAGAGCATTGCCTGCTCTTCCAAAGGTCCTGAGTTCAATTCCCTGTAACCAAAAGGTGGCTCACAACCATCTGTAATGATGTCTGGCGCCCTCTTCTGGCCTGCAGACATACACACACAGAATATTGTATACATAATAAATAAATAAATATATATAAAAAAAAAAACAACAGCCGGGCGGTGGTGGCGCACGCCTTTAATCCCAGCACTCGGGAGGCAGAGGCAGGCGGATCTCTGTGAGTTCGAGGCCAGCCTGGTCTACAAGAGCTAGTTCCAGGACAGGAACCAAAAAGCTACAGAGAAACCCTGTCTCGACGAAAAATCAAAAAAAAAAAAAAAAAAAAAAAACAACAACAACAACAACAAAACAGCCAGGTGGTGGTGGCTCACGCCTTTCATCCCAACACTTGTTGGGCAAAGGCAGATGGATCTCTGTGAGTTTGAGGCCTGCCTGGTCTACAGAGTGAGTTCTAGGACACTAGGGCTACACAGTGAAACTCCAAAATAAAGTGTGGGTGTTTTGCCTGCATGTGTCTATGCAGCATGTGAGGATCTGATGCCCGTGGAGGCCTGAAGAGTGCATCAGATCTGCTGGAACTACAGCTATAGAGGATTGTGAACTGCCTGTGGGCACTGGAACGGAACCCAAGCCATCTGCAAAAGCAGAAAGTACTCTTAAAGACCGAGCCATCATTCCAGCTCTCCCCCTTTTCTGAGTGTATTTATTTACTTATTTAATTCTTGCGATTATAATGCAATTAGAACATTTCTTTCATCCCTTTTCTCCCTCCAAGCACTTCCACCTACTTCTCCTTGCTCTTTTAAATTCATGGTGTCATTTCTTATCAATGCATGCATAGATGGATATACATATACGCTCCCAGTATAGTCTGTTCAGTCTGTATGTTACTCGTATGTAGGTCTTCAGGGCTGACCATCTGGTCTGCTCTTCCCCGGGGAAGACTATTTCTCCCATTCTCAGCACCCCTTAGTTACTGCCCTTGTGGGCTTCCCTCTGCCCCCTTCCACTTTGGCAAGCCTTGGTCAGCGCACATTTGGGTGTCGTCGTGTCTGATATTACTAGGAGATAAACTCCCTGATCTCTTGTTCTTAGAATCTTTCTGCCTCCTCTTCCGCAATGTTCCCCGAGTCTTAGGAGTGGGAGCATTTTGCAGATGTATCCATTAGGACTGGGGTCCACAACTCTACATTTTGATTGGCTGTGGTTTTCTGTAATGACCTCCATCTATTGCAAAGAGAAGTTTCCTTGGTGGGGGATGAAGCCTACACTTATCATTTCAGAGGGTAAATCCGTGACCATCATGGCTGGGAGCATGACAGCAGGCAGAGGCATGGTGCTGGAGCAACAGCTCAGTGCTTACATTTGATCACAAGAAGAAGGCAGAGATCCCTTTTTTATTGTTTCAGATAGGACTTACTGTTATTTCTTTGTATGCGTATGCATTTGTGTGAGTGTATGCCAAGTGTCCTGGTTAGGGTTTCTATTGCTGTGAAGAGACACCTTGACCATGGCAACTCCTATAAAGGAAAACATTTAATTGGGGTGGCTTGCTTGCAGTTTCAGAGGTTCTGTTCATTGTCATCAGTGGTGGGAACATAGCAGTATGCAGCAAGATGGTAGCCGAAGACTCCTACATCTTGCAGGCAACAGGAAATCAGCTGAGACACTGGGCAGAGGAAACCTCAAAGCCTGCCCCAATAGTGACACACTTCCTCCAACAAGGCCACACCCACTCCAACAAAGCCACACCTCCTAATAGTGCCACTCCTTGAGATTATGGGGGCCAATTACATTCAAAGCACCATACTAAGCATGTGTGCATGCTTGAGGAGACCAGTAAAGAGTAGAGGGTGCTGGACTCCCTGGAGATGAAGTTACAGGCAGTGGTATGGGCATGATGTGGGTGCTGGACACAGAACTCAAATCCTCTATAAAAGTGACAAATAGGGGCTGGAGAGATGGCTCATAGGTTAAGAGCACTGCCTACTCTTCCAGAGGTCCTGAGTTCAATTCCCAGCAACCACATGGTGGCTCACAACCATCTGTAATGAGATCTGATGCCCTCTTCTGACATGCAAGCATACATGGAAGGAATGTTGTATACATAACAAATAAATAAATATTTTTTTTAAAAAGTGACAAATAATCTTAGCTTTTGGGGCCATCTCTCCCGCCTTTTGTTTTTTGAGACTGAGTCTCATGTAGCCCAGGCTGGTCCCATACTTGCTATGTAGCCAAAGATGACTTTTCAATTCCTGACCCTCCTGATTTTACCTCCCTAGTACTGGTGTTACAGGCATAACCCACCACACCCAAATCTTTCTTTTAAATTTCTTTTTATTTGTTTGTTTTGCCTATTGGCACTTTGCAGGCCTTTGTCATCCAGGATTGTTGGCTTGCTACATTTTTCGGATGGGTCTGGTCCTTTCACCTAAGACACAAGCTAGAAATGGCACCTAGGTTGAGGGGTCACTCTTTTCCAGGACACTGGGAAGGAACGGAGACCACTCTTTGGAACAGGAGGCACGGCTGTGCAATCTGTCATGCAGAACTGCTGAAAGTTGGCACGGTTGTGCTCAGGTAGACAGCGCACAAAGTGCGGGGCCGGGAGGGAGGGCGGCAGGGGTGGCACCAGCCAGGGACCACGGAAAACGACGTGGGGGAGTTGAGAGCAGAGAACACCGTCCCCTTCCTCCCAGTCCCTGCTGGGAGCCAGGCTCTGGGATCACACTCCTGCCTCTGGGAGCCTCTTGGGCTTAGGTCCCTAGTTGGTGGGTGGATTAAGAGAGGACAAAAAGGCCCCTCCCCCAGTCCTCACACACCTCTCCAACTCCTTGCCTTCTCTGCCTGCTCCGGACGGCTTTGGCGTTTGGGTGTCTCTGGCAGGATTTTATCTACAGGTATTTTATCTCTGTAGATCCCAGGAATTCCTGGGGCCAGCCAGCCAGCCTTGTGTGTGTTTTTAAGGTGCCTAGTGTTAACACAGAGTGAGGGCTTCAAGGGGCTCATGGTTGTTCCTGGGGTAAGGAAAACACAGATAACACTTGAAACACGAAGAGAATAATTTCCTTATAGACGGCTCAGGAAATTTCATTCTCTGTCTTCTGCTTTCTTCTCACTCCTACCGTTCCTATGCTCCCCTCCCCCCACACTCCCCCCTTCTATTTATCCTGGAATAGTTTGGACACAACACCTCATGGTGCCTCTTTATCTAGATCATTCCCAGAGAGACAAAGAAGTGGCCTCAAGTGTCTCTGGAGTGTCTAAGCAGAGAGAGAAATCTAGATGAGATCTAATTAACAATTTACAGGCTAGGCTGATTGTGCTGCTTGCTGTGGGCTCTGTTGTGAACGCACAACCACCATGCACACCAGGCGCTGTGCTGGGGTTTGGTGGGAGCAGTGAGCGGCACAAAATGAGCAAGAACAGCTCTGGCTCCAAAGTACCCATTCTCTATGCATTTCTGGCATTGCTTGAGCTCTGAAACTTCAGGCTGCTCGGAGTTCTTTGGAGTATAGAGCTTTGAGGTGCTAAGAGAAACAAGATGGGCAGTGAGGATTGACGCCCACACCTGCTCACACACGCACTAGCACACACAGATGCCTGCATGCACATGCCACATGCGTGCACCATACATACACCCAGAAGATGGGTGCAACCCGAAATCACCTGCTGGAGTCATGGCATTAATGTCGGCGAAAATCTCACCTGAACTTTCTGGGTTGGGGTTTCCTGTAAGCCAGGGTGGCCCTGAAATAGATATGTAGATCAAGCTGGACTCGAACTCTTGATCCCGTCTGTACACATGGCCCTCATCAGAGTTCTATCTATCTATCTATCTATCTATCTATCTATCTATCTATCTATCTTAGCTATTTATTTATTTATTATTTATATTTATCATGTATACAATGTTCTGTCTGCATATGTCCCTGCAGGCCAGAAGAAGGCACCAGATCTCATCACAGGTAGTTATGAGCCACCATGTGGGTGCTGAGAACTGAACTCAAGACCTCTGGAAGAGCAGTCAGTGCTCTTAACCACTGAGCCATCTCTCCAGGCCCCCATCTGAGTTTTGATCATCATAAGAAATTTATATTCTATTCTAAAGAAATATAAGTTTTCTTTAATGAATTAAATGTACTCATTTATTTTACAACCCAACAGCAGTTCCCCTTCCCTATTCCCCAATCACCCCCCCACCCCCCACCCCACCTCCTGTCCCTGCCCCCCTATCCACTCCTCCTCTGCCTCCTTTCAGAAAGGGCAGTCCTCCCATGAGTGTCAACAAAGTATCAAGTTGAAGTGGGACCAAGTTCCTCCTCTGTGCTAAGGCTCGTCAAGGCAACCCAGCATGAGGAATAGGTTCCTGGAAGCCAGCCAAAGCGGTAGGGACAGGTCCCACCACTAGGAGTCCCACAAGTAGACTGAGCTAGACAACTGTCACACACATGTAGAGGGAACTATAGGTTTTAATGTAAATGAGCCTCCCCTTCACTAGCCCCTCCCCAAAGTGCAGCTATAACACAGAAAAGCGGGAAAGTGGGTTCAAGCTTTCTTTCTTTCTTTGTTTCTTCCTTCCTTCCTCCCTCCCTTCCTCCCTCCTACCACCTTCTCTCCTCCCTCTTTCCCTCCCTCTCCTTTTCCTTTCTTTCTTCTTTTGGTGTTTCCAAGACAGGGGTTCTCTGTGTAGTCCTGGCTGTCCTAGAACTCACTCTGTAGACCAGGCTGGCCTTGAACTCAGAGATCTGCCTGCCTCTGCCTCCTGAGTGCTGGGATTAAAGGTGTGTACCACCACTGCCCAGCTCATGCTCTCTCTCTTTCTCTCTCCCTCCCTCTTTTTACCTGGTCTTCTTGATACATTATACCCAAGGGACACAAGTGTCTTGAGGTCCTCATCCTCCTCTCTCCTCAGGCACCTGCTAGCCCTAACTTTTCCTGCCATTTCTAACCTTTTTCTACCAGGATCTCCCATCCTCTCAAGCCTCCTAGTCTGAGAATCCCTCTCTCAACTTCCCTTCTTTCTGGGCCTTCCTTAGACAGGCTCCCTGTGTGGTTCTGGCTCTGGTTTGTGTGTTTGGTAATGTTCTGGGGCTGGGGACACAGAACCATTGAGACCAAGGCAAACAGTGGTAGAATAAGAAGGCACTAGTGATCTCATTTACACTTCTGGAAATTACCTTTTGGGTGTGTGTTTGATGTGTGTGTGTGGCACATGCACGCAAGCATCTGTGTGTTCGAGTGTACGTGAGTGGATGTGGGCGCCACCTTGTTTCTAAGGTTTTTTTATTTATTTATTTATTTTATTCTTTTTTAATTAAAATTTCCAACTGCTCCCCGTTTCCCATTTCCCTCCCCCTCCTCCCACATATTGCCCTCTCCCCCCACTCCCCTCCCCCATCCCCACTCCTCTTCTCCTCCCCCCAGTCCATTCCCCCTCCCTCTCGATACTGAAGAGCAGTCCAAATTCCCAGCCCTACAGGAAGACCAAGGTCCTCCCACTTCCATCCAGGCCCAGGAAGGTGAGCATCCAAACAGGCTAAGCTCCCACAAAGCCAGTTCATGTATTAGGATCGAAACCTAGGTTTCTAAGGTTTTTATTGGTCACCTGCTCCTTTGATTTCAAGCTGTGCTGGACACTAGGAGCAATGTGAAGGCAAAATGGAAATGTTTCCCTTGTTTTGCCAAGCGTGGTGCTGCATGCAATTCTTTCCTGCACTTGGGAAGCAGAAACTGGAGAATCAGGAGTTCAAGGTCAGCCTCAGCTACATAGTCAGTCTGTATCTCACACACACACACACAACCAACAGAAACAAACCATTTTGTATCCCAGTGATGTTTGTGAGTTGCTGGGGAAGATCCTCACGGCACTGTATAGTTCTGAACTGTACCACGAAGCTGAGAGGATACAGTGCTCTGAGAATTACAGCCAGTGTTTGGCCTGGTCAGGAAAGGCATTCCTGAGGAAGAGAAACATTTCAGCAGAACACAGCAGGGGTTAGCAAAAAGAAAAAAGGCAAGAC
Source organism: Chionomys nivalis (assembly GCF_950005125.1). Taxonomy (NCBI): domain Eukaryota; kingdom Metazoa; phylum Chordata; class Mammalia; order Rodentia; family Cricetidae; genus Chionomys; species Chionomys nivalis. Next base: position 40,157,010 of record NC_080095.1, on the reverse strand, counting down.
TGAGGGCAGGAACCCTCTGGCACAGCAGATACCTGTGTGTGAGCCTAAAGGCTGGAAAAAAGAGAAGAGCCAACATGAGAAACTGAAAGACCAGTGTGGTTGGAGCCCAGACAGATGAAGGAGAAGCAGAGTAAGACTGGATCGTAACTGTATGTATCAGCTTAGATGCCTAGCCAGCAGAGAACCAAACAGGCCAACTTGTTCCAGAGTAAATTAAGTAGGAGCGACTTTAAGTAAAAATAAATTAGCCAAGACTAGGAGCTCAGTAGGAGGTAAACTCATTCTTATAAATACTCTAGCCAGGAGTGACGACAAATGCCCGTAATACCAGTGCTCAAGGGGCTGAGATAGGAGGATTGCCAAAAGTTTGAGACTAGACTGGGTTACCTAGATAGACTTTGTCTCAACAAACAGAGCAGCTGGGGCTGGGGAAACGCCCACCATGCGTGTGAGGCCTGAGTCTGGATCCCCAGCATCTACATAAAGAGGATGTGTGCTGGGCAGTGGTGGTGCATGCCTAAGTCCAGCATTTGGGAGGCGGAGGCAGGGGGATCTCAGCATTTAAATAAAACAAAAACAAACAACAACAACAAAGTATCTGTAACCCCAGGGCTGGGGATCAGGGAGACAGATGGATCCCTGAAGCTCACTGGCCAAGATTTTAGGTTTGGTGAGAGATCTTAGTGCCATAAAAAAAAGGGGGGGTGGTTCAGGAAGGTGTTATGCCCAAATCTGTGAAGTCCCCACACAAGCCAACCAGGAAACCAAGAGTCCCATATGGAAAAGCAAAGAGCCTTTATTTTAATCAAGTTTGCAAACTCGGTCTCTCCGTGGGTCCAATGTATTGGAATAACTGAAGAGCCCCGAGCTCAATTAGAATTAGGCTTTTATAGTAGTAAATGTGGGGGTGAGGGGTTTCCGAGGTTCAGGGCCCCTGATTGGCTGACATTTGTCTAGGGGTGTCCTGGTGAGGTGCTGGCAGGTGTTTCTATCTACAGCACTTGGAACGCCAGGTATTTCCTTTGAATGGTCTGCTCTTGGGTGGGGGGTCAGGCAGTGCCTGGCTGTGGTTCCTCCTGCAGCCAGGTATTGCCTCAGGGTAACTACTGAGACTCAGACCTCTTATTAAATTTATCGAGGGCTGAGTTCTACTCTGGCAGGTGATAATGGTTGGAAATAAAGAACTTCCTTTGGGTGACCTGCCCATACTTAGCTTATCATGGCTGGCCCTGCACAGGCATCCAATGTTGACTTCTGACTTCCACATGTATGTGCATAAAGATGCACATGTATTACCCCCCATACACACCACAAAAAAATTTTAGAGGACAGGAAGTAGGAACATGAACTGGAAAGATGGATCAGAGGTTAAGAGCATTGGCTGCTCTTCCAGAGGACCTGAACTCAATTCCCAGCACCCACATGGTGGTTCACAACCATCTATAATGAGATCTGGTGCCCTCTTCTGCCATGCAGGCACACATGCAGGCAGAACATTGTGTACATAATTAATTAATCTTTTTCTGTTTGTTTTTCGAGACAAGATTTTCCTGTGTAGCTTTGGAGCCTGTCCTGGAACTCACTTTGTAGACCAGGCTGAGCTTCAAACTCACAGAGATCTACCTGCCTCTGCCTCCCAAGTGCTGGGATTAAAGGCGTGCACCATCACTGCTCGACTAAAATAAGTAAATCTTTAAAAAAAAAAAAAAAAGAGCGAGGAGCAGATTTATTGAGTGAAGGAGCGGCTAGATGATAAATGGATGAAGATTAGGTTCAGTATTTCGTGTCCTATTTCCCAGCCACGCTGCAAGCAGAGGCCCAGCCTGGCTCCTTTCTCAGAGCAAATCACCCACAGTTCTCTTTGTTCTCGTTGCCATGGCGTTCTGTCCATTTGGCTGTCAAGCCACTGTCCCATTGTGTTAGCGATGGCTTGCTGCTGACCTCTCTTCCCTGGACTCTGATCTCCTTGAAGACAGGGGCTTCTTTAAGATTTTGTAAAAATCTCCAATACTTAACACGACGAGTCAAAGGTGCCCAGTAAAAATTGGTTTGAAAAACCTCGCCCTGACCTGCCAAACAAATTTAACTAGACTGCATGACAATCAGGATGGGTGAAGGATACAATTGTCCATGACTTTTATATCCTAAAAAAAATTATTTCAAGAGGGTTTGCTTTACAACAGTGTCTAGCCGGTCTTGGTGGCCCAAGATTGTAATTTCCACTGGGTAGGCTGAGGTAGAAGATCGTACGCTCACAGCCTGGTCACACAGCAGGTTCTAGGGCAGCCTGGGCAACTCGGCAAGACCCTGGTCCTAGCTAGAAGAGGATGTAACTCACTGATAGAATACTTGCCCAGCATGTCCAAGGTCCTGCATTCAGTCCTCATCACTGCCGAATAAAAATCGTTTTAAACATTTCGCGATGTATGTGTGTGTCTGTGTGTCTCTGTATGTGTGTGTCTCTGTGTAGGGTGTGCATGCGAAAGCTGGCGCTCTCAGAGGGGAGAGGTGCAGGATCAGCTCTGGTATGATCCTCTTTAAGAGCAGTACACACTCTTAGTCACCAAGTCTGCAACCCTCCAACATCTCTGTATCTGTGAGGTGATTGAATCCAGGTCATTGTTTTTCTAGCGTATTTTTCAGATTTCTGTGGGTGTGCTCAGCTGGATCCTCTAACCAACAAGACCCAAGTCGGAAAAACCAAGGGACTGAGTCCTCAGGACTCTTGTTTCCAAGCATGCGTACACAAGTATCCTTTGTTTTGTCTATACCGTACTTCTGGTGGCGGCACATACCTTCAATCCCAGCCTGTGGATCTCTGTCAGTTCAAGGCTAGCGTGGTCTGGTCTTCAGAGTGAGTTCCAGGACAGCCAAGGCTACACAGAGAAACCTTATCTCAAAAAAACTAAACCAAACAAATGATACTTCTGTTAGGTGTTTAGCTAAAAGGTTAAATGATTTGCGCAAGATCATGCAGGAAATGGGCCAGACCCAGAGCCTTTCCTTTTGTCCTCCTCCTCTGTATTCCCTAACCCCAGGCTTTCCCCATCAGCCACCTAGAAAGGGCACAGTTCTGAGCTTCAACAGTCCAGGCCAGCAGTTCTCAACCTGGAGGCTGAGCGATCTTTTCACATGGTCACATATCAGATATCCTGCATATCCGATATTTAAATTGCAATCCATAACAGTGGCAAAAATTACAGTTACAAAGTAGCAATGAAAATAATTTAATGGTTGGGGGTCACCACAACATGAGGAACTGTATTAAAGGGCCACGGCGTTAGGAAGGTTGAGAACCACTGGTCTAGCAGATGCTCCTGAGCTCTTTGGGCTTTGTTCCCACTAAACCACGCATTGGCAATGGTGGGAAGTTGCAGGGGCCCATCAGAGGCTGCAGGCATTCACTATACCGCAGGGAGACAGCTGCATGAGCCAGATGTGCTTCCTCTCACCCTCTCGGAGACACAGTATGACTTACAGCTACCGAGCTGGAAACATCACAGCGTCCTATCTGGAAGCCAAAGGGAGGGGAGGCTTTGTGTACTGAAGATGGTAGCCAGACGGGAGGGAAGCTGGAGCCAGGGAACCGTTAAGCCAGCTGGAGATGAGGCTGTGTTGGCAGTGAGTCACAGATGCTGATGACGGTTGGCTTCCAGAGGATATGACCCCGAATTTGCCTCCCTGGGACAGGGTACTTTGGTGTCCTTCACAAGAATGAAACCAAGCCAGCTGATACTCTTTCCCTCACTCTTGGAGACCAGGCTGCTATAGAATTAAATGGTCCCATTCAAACCCCAGAGAAAATGGCACTTGTCTTCCATAGAGACAATTATATAAATAACTCTGAGTGCCGGGCATGGTGGTACATACCTGTAATCCCAGAACCCGGTAGGCGGAGACAGGAAGATTACAAGTTCTGGATCAACCTCAATTACACAGAGTCCAAGGACAGACAGAACTATGTAAGATGCAGTCTCAAAAAATAAATAGAACAAAAAATTGCTGAGCTCTGAGTTCTAGCCATTTAGTCAAAGACCAAAGGGCAGTCCCCGTTCTCAAACTGTTTATAATCTAATAGGAAGGTAAGCGCTCACACAAACATTGTACCTCAAAAAGGATGTTACAGTTTGGAGGCAAAACAGAGCAGGCTCCTGGGAGGACATGGGGCTTGAAAGGGGCCTGGAGTTAATCTGGGAGCCAAATGCAATCACGTGCTTATGATTCCAGGCCTCTGAACCGCTTTTGTGGCTGCAACCTTCCTCATCAAGAACAGTAATGATACTAACATCAGTAGAACTCCTGAGAAAGGTGGTGGGGATTGAGAATGTTACGGCTGGGGAAACTGAGGCCCTAGGAGGTACCCAAAGTCAATCAACTGGAAAGAGTTGGCGGGGAGATGCAAACCCAGCTAAATTCGATCTGTAAGCAATGGCTGCCTCCCAAAGTGAAGTCCTTTCCCGGAGATGCTGGTGGCATCTGTCTCTCTGGTGCCAAGCTTCTAGGCTGTAAAGCCCCTTGGGAGGGCCAGGTTAGGAGAAAAGACACCACACATCTCAGAGTCCTGAAGAATGAGATGAAAGTTCCCTAAGCCAAGCATCAGGGAGGCGGCCTGTCAGTCAAATGCCTTCTAGGCCTTAGTCTCGGTCCCAAGACTCTCTGGATTCCTAAGGTTTTCCTCACCCTCACAGGTAAACGAGCTGTCAGTCTGTCCATCATGCTCAGATGTTACCTTAGGATCCCAGTGAACCAAGGTGGTTCGTGCTGAGGCCTGGAGGTGTCCTAGCTGAATTCCTTCAGTCTCTACCTTTATAGCAACGGTGGCTAATGGCACAGCCACTAAGAAGCTTCCTCTTTGCTCTCCCTGGCCACAAAATAGTGACGTAAGAGTCGCTTCCCTTGATTGTGCAACACAAGACTCTTGTGACATCACTCCGATACACTGAGCAGCCCTGCCATATCATGGGTTTTTATACTTTGATCCACCTGGCAGAGGCACGCGGGTGCACGGGGTGCGGGGAACAGAGCGAGGCATTCCTCTCACGCATTCCTCTCACGCTGAGAGCAGGCTGCTGCCGCTGGCCCGCCCTTCTTTTTGATCCAGCACATCCAGTGTCTGCCACGTTCAAGGCCAGCAGCCATCCATATTGCCTGCTGAGTTCCTCAGTGGTCTGACCTGCTGGCAGCCAAGAGTTAAGAGCATCCCTTCTGGCTGTTTATCCGGGACATACGGTTTGTGGAGAGGGACCCACCAGAGAGAGCAAGATTTACCTTCTCAGAGCTCCTGGAGGGGAGGGTGGTAGCGCTGGCATGACGAGACTGCTCCGGAAGCTGTGCCCTTCCTTACTGTCCACAGGGACAGGCCCCTGTGCTCTGTGACCACGGTGTGGGACTCTGGAGGAGCTGGCCAGGCTCTCATGCATATAACCCATCCTCTGGTGGGACCCTCACTCACACAACGCAAAGCCTCAGTTTCTCGGGGTCCTTTCAGCAACCAAACCCCTGGTCTGGAGAGCATGGTAGGTTCCTATGGCAATGGGCCTTTTAGCTGTTTCCATGGCAACCAACACTCAGACCATCTAGTTGCTAGTCAACTGACAGCTGTAAGTGAATCGGATTGAGTTTACACAAGCTGAGGGCTAGGCCCTGGGATCCTCTGGAGAGGAAAAGCTATGACCACCCTAAAATAACTCAACTCCTCAAGACTTTTAGACAACACTTAGGGAAAACACAGCCACTTTCTACCCTGGATCGCATAGCTCTATCCACATTCCCAACACACACAGCTGAGCATCTTGGGCCTTTCACCATGGCACACGCTAGTCTATACCCGGCTCTGTCTCTGCTCAGAGGGCTACTGGGGGCAGCGTAGCATGAATTTCAAATGATGCTCATCCCACTGACTTTTCGACACTCTGCTCCATGTCAGTGTTGTTCCTGGGTACCACACCTTTGTCGCCAAACCAACCCCCTGTGGGAGCACTGCTCTTGGATCCTCTAAACACAGTAAGAAAATGGTAATCCAAGATCATCTTGTCTTAGTTGACCTCATCCACTTCAAGTCCTTTCCTATGCCTGGGGCATTCCCAGAGACCACTCCCCTTATCAATCTCTGTGAATCATCATATTTCCTCCTTCTTTCCTTCCTCCTTCCTTCCTGAGACAGGATCTCACGTTGCCCAGGCTGGCCTTGAACTTGCTATGTAGCCAAGGATGACCTTAAACTTAACCTCTAGCCTCTACTGCCTATGCCAGGACTCTGAGCATGTGCCATGCTTAGATTATTACTTATTATTGTTTGTATTTGGTAAGGACATCAGTACCTCCATTGTCCTTGGATGTCAGTCCAATTTTGATTGTTTTTTTTTTAATTTTCTTTTTTTAAAATATTTTTTATGGTTTATTTAACTTTATTTTATGTGCATTGGTGTGAAGGTGTCAGATCCCCTGCAACTGGATCTTCAGACAGTTGTGAGCTGCCATGTGGGTGCTGGGAATTGAACCCGGGTCCTCTGGAAGAGCAATCAGTGCTCTTAACCACTGAGCCATCTCTCCAGCCCTTTTTTTTTTTTTTTTTCCCGAGACAGGGTTTCTCCGTAGCTTTTGGTTCCTGTCCTAGAACTAGGTCTTGTAGACCAGGCTGGCCTCGAACTCACAGAGATCCGCCTGCCTCTGCCTCCTGAGTGCTGGGATTAAAGGCGTGCGCCGTCAGTACAATTTTGAGACGGATGTTGTTTGCCACTGCATACAGCAGGCTAGCTGGTATAGGCAGGCTGGTATTATAGCCAGCATTTTTGCAAAGTTTTTTTCCCCAATTTTATTTTAGGTGTACCTGGTGTTCTGCCTATATGTTAAGCACTATGTGTGCAATGCCTGAAGAGGGTGTTGGATCTCCTGGAACTGGAATTACAGAGAGCTGTGAGCTGCCATGTGAGTCCTGGAAAGTGAACCCCAGTCTTCTGGAAGAACAGCATTAGTGCATTAGCCAGAGTCATCTCTCCAGCCCCACACTGAGCTTTATCAGTGGGGTCTGGGGATGGAAGGTGAGGTCGTCATACTTGTTTGGCATCCCCAGTCCTCACTGTGTCTTAACACACACACACATACACACACACACACACACACACACACACAAATGATTTCAAAATCAAGCACACAGGACTTCAAATTGTTCTATTTTTGTTGTTGTTGTTTTATCAGCATGAATAACTGGAGTCTTGAGATCTACCTGCCTTGGACTCATGTGAGGCAATGGTTCTCAGCCTGCGGGTCTCAAACCCTTCGGGAGGGGCGTCACATATCGGTATTCTGCATATCAGATTTACATTACAATTCGTAACAGTGTCAACAAAAATAATTTTATGGTTGGGGTCACCACAACTTGACTGTATTAAATAAAGGGTCACAGCATTCGGAAGGTTGAGAACCACTGATGTAAAAAAAATTGCTCAGAAAGCTGGAGGCTGGCATTGGAAAGTGAGGAACCCTTTGAATACCTAGGAGTCAATGCCTTTGTGTTAATGACTGTGAACTTTCTGTAGAGCTGACCTTTCAGACTAATCCTCCTGTGGGAGCCCTACCCATCTCATAACTGCAGGCTCCACCGAGTCTCCCAATGGCTGGTAGGCCAACAGTTCTAAGCTGCTGGATCCTCTCCCACTCTGATTGTAAGGAAACAAGGACATAGGCTAACGGAGCTTTTTGTTTTTCTAATTTTGTTCACACGAGGGCAGAGGAGTATAAAATTCGGGGTTGGGAGCTGTTAGTGTCTATGGAGCTAAAAAGGTAAGAATATTTTGGGAACAGGGAGACAGAGAACTGAGTTTTCTCTTTCTCCTGGCCCCTCAGCAAGTTTCCACACAAAGATGATAGCTTTATTTTTCTGAGGAGACACATCACCACACATCAGACTGAACCTCCCGATTTTCCTATTTCTAGACAAGAAGCAGCCTAGCCCAGCAGCTCCCACTGACAAGAATGTAGACCACACGGCCGGACTCACGTAAGTCTTCCACGTAGCCCCATTTCCCTTGTATTTAACTGCACTGTCATTGTCCCTGTACAGTAGGAAAATCCAACTGAACACGGAGGAATGAAATCATTTAAAGTTCACATTCACAGCTGATTGACTGGCGGAGCCAAAATGTACCCACGGGCAGTTGGAAGCAATGACCTCAGCAGGTAGCTCTTTTGGAGTTCACGTGACTCTGACTCACAGAGCATCCACGTAGGAAAACCAGGGTGGGCTAAGCATGAAAGAACACACAGCAGATACCATGCAGTGGGTGGGCCGCTTGCTGTTGGTAACTTCATTACTGACCCGCTGCTGTCCCCTGGTGGTCGGCCTGGGAAACTCACAGGTGGGGAAAGCTAAGGATCTAGGCTATGTATGGGGCACAACACCTGCATTCCCGCATTTAGGAGGCAGAAGCAGGAAGATCAGGAAGTCAAGGTTCTCTGATACATTATAAGTTCAAGACCAGTCTGTGCTACACCAGACCTTGTTACAAAAATTTAAAAACGGACACGGATTTCATACAGCAAACTGAGACCCATGACCATACTTCTCACTTCAAGATTTAATCAACAGACTATTATCTGTTTTAATGTCCGCCCCTCCGCACCCCAGATTGGGTCTCATTTAGCCCAGGGTGGCCTTGAACTCATTATATAGATAAGGTTGGTCTCAAAACTTTGCAGCAATCCTCCTGCCTCTGCCTTTCAGTGCTGAGATTATGTGTGTGGCTGGAGGATGATGAGTTCAGGCACACCTGGAGCTCACGATCCTCCTGCCTCTTGTGGGCAGGGCCTATTTATTTATTTGAACAGGATCTCAGTATGTTACTCAGACTGGCTTGAAACTCACAACCCTCCTGCCTCCTCAGAGCCGCTAATCTTTTACTTTTGTTTCTAGGCTTCCGGATTATGGCAGGTGATGTCCCAGTCACCACACTCCTTCACTACTCTTCAGGTGTCGCTATTCATTAGGTAGTGTTTGCTGCTCCAAGCATGCTTGGCGGTATGAGATTGTGTGCAGTGAAGCAAAACAATGTCTCTCTCTTTTTCTCTCTTTTTTCAAGACAGGGTTTCTCTGTAGCTTTGGCACTTGTCCTGAAACTCCCTCTGTAGACCAGGCTGGCCTCAAACTCACAGAGATCCGCCTGTCTCTGTTTCCCAAGTACTGGGATTAAAGGCATGCACCACCACCACCTCGACAATGTCACTTTCTATGGATAAGGTCCTGCTCATAAAAAAGAAAATGAGGAAAAGGGCAGTTTCCCCTGAGTGCCTGCTTGCTCTGGCCCTGAACACAAATGAAAGAAAGGCAAGCTAGTATTTATTTATCAGAAGGTTCAATCTCCTGTGCAGAGGGAGGATACATGTTAATACTGTTTAAAAAAAAAACAAAACAAGCACCTGCAACCAAGTATCATCTTTAATGAAAGCCTCTGAAGAACAAGAAACAAGAGCTGACCACAAAGAAGAGCGGAAAGCATTCAGAACCAACTTTCTGCTGCACCTCTCAGTCAGTCTCTGGATGCTGGCTGGAGAGCTGCTCACTATTGTTGAAGCATCGGGGCTGAGGGGACTATCAAGACTCAGTAGTAGACTTATTACCCAGGGGCACGACACTCAGGAAGCACTTAAGAGACAAGGAACCTGTAGAGGTAATACCCTCAGCTACAGGGGAGTCTCTTGAAAGCCATCCTTCACAGCGGATTGATAGCCCTGGGTCAAATGATCTGACATCCCTAAGCAACCTCCTCCTGTCCTGTCTGGTGGGTCCTGCCGACCTTAATCCAAAAGCAAACAGCCATGGAGACAACTCAACTCCAGTCTCCCTCTCCCACTCTGCGGCCTCAACAAAGGCTATCAAGGGGGCTAGAGTTCTGAGCTCTCCAGAGTAGGGTCACAGATACTTTTTTGGAGGTTGAGAGACATAAGATAGCAGTCTTGAAATTCTGTTCATCTTACGGCACTGGTTTAATTTCAGGTTTGATTTCTATTTCTTCCCTTCCCTCCAGCCATGGCCTCTCACCCCACACAGACACAGGGAGCCAAAGAGTTTAACCTTTGATCTCCACTGGAATCTCCCAGCAGAAGAGGTTTTGCTTTTTGTCATCTTGAAGCTCCCATTTCACCACCAGCTTTATCTGGAAAAAGAAAAGGAATTGGAAAAATGAAGCCAGAACCTGATTTTTGATCTATAACTGGCTTCAGTATATACCTTCAATCCTAATTCTTTTTAAGTCATATCATCTTGTAGTCTGATTAGGATATGACCTTAATCCAAAGAGTGAGCCAAGTTATACCAATGATATCATTTAATCTAGTCCAATTTATCAATGTAATTTTTCAAGTGTAATATTTCTTTCCTCTCTCTTCCTCTTCTTTTCTGTTTAGTTTTTCTAAATTTTATTTTATATGAACGAAGTTTGCCTGAATGTATATATGTGCACCACTTGTATCCCCGATACTGGAGTTACAAATGGTTGTGAGTTGCTTCTTGGTGCTGGGAACTGAACCTGGGTCCTCTGCAGAGCAGCCAGTGCTCTTGACCACTGAGCATCTCTCTAGCTCCTCTTTTCTGCTTTCTTTTTCCTTTAAATAATTTATTTTTAATGCATATGTTTGTGTGAGGGTATTGAATCCCCTGGAGCTGGAGTTACAGACAGTGGCGGCCACCATGTGGGTGCTGGGAATTGAACTCAGGTCCTCTGGAAGGACAGCCAGTGCTCTTCACTGCTGAGCCATCTCTCCAGCCCCTTTCTTTTTCTTTTTTTTTCTTTTTTTTTTTGGTTTTTCGAGACAGGGTTTCTCTGTGGCTTTGGAGCCTGTCCTGGAACTAGCTCTGTAGACCAGGCTGGTCTCGAACTCACAGAGATCCGCCTGCCTCTGCCTCCCGAGTGCTGGGATTAAAGGCGTGCGCCACCATCGCCCGGCTCTTTTTCTTTTTTAAAGACACATCTTCAGCCGGGCAGTGGTGGCGCACGCCTTTAATCCCAGCACTCGGGAGGCAGAGGCAGGCGGATCTCTGTGAGTTCGAGACCAGCCTGGTCTACAGAGCTAGTTCCAGGACAGGCTCCAAAGCCACAGAGAAACCCTGTCTCGAAAAACCAAAAATAAATAAATAAATAAATTAATTAAAAATAAATAAATAAATAAAAAAAGACACATCTTCATAGCTAATCCAGATTAGCTTTAAATTTACTATGTAGTACGGCCTTAAATTTGTGGCTATCCTTCTACTTCAGCCCCCTGAATTCTTGGATTGCAGGTGGACGAGCACATCTATCAAATGTAATTCTAAAATCTTTCACTTCTCTTTCCTTTCTTCTTCCCTCCCTCCATTTGTTACACAGCTTTACTGACCCGGAACATGCTATTTAACTCAGGCTGGCCTCGAACTTCTGGTCCTCCTATTCTGCCTCCCGAGCACTGAGACTACAGGTGTGCATTACTGAGTTTCACTCTTAGGTCAGAGGCATGTAAATACAGCCTTACAAATATAATAATTTTAAATTTAAATAGCTTCTCACTTAATTGGCAAACTTCTACAGCCCTTTTCACTCTTAGGTCCTTCAGTGTAAAGAAACTTTCTTGTCAGCTAGGAATGGAAATGCCAAAGCACAAAGGATGGGCCAAAGCAGTGGTCTCAGCCTGAGGGTCGTGACCCCTTTGGGTGGGGGGTCAAGTGACCCTTTCACGGGGTCACCTATGACCATCAGAAAACTGATATTTACATTATGGTAGCAAAATTACAGTCATGAAGTAGCAATAAAAATAATTGTATGGTTGTGGTCACCACAACAAGAGGAATTATGTTAATGGGTTGCAGCATTGGCAAAGTTGAGAACCACTGGTCCACAGCCATGTGGAACTGATCATTTCCAGGACAACTACCCTGTATAGCGACAGAGTTTAAGTTAACTTCCCCCACCCCCACCCCATTGGCCTCTCCTCTCCCAGACTGACCTGGAACTCACTGTTTTGAATGCACATCAATGTGGCCTCAGCTTTTCAAGTGCTAGGATTACAGGAGCACACACCGCTGTTATCTTAAACTGATTTCTGTCCATTATCTCATTTGATGATCTCAAAGATCTCAACTTTGACTTGGTACAGTCAAACTATGAGCTATGTGGTCACTGTTATTTGTTTCTGGAGACACAGTCTCACTTCTGCATCGCAGGCAGCCTGGAACTCTGGAATTCCCTAGATAGTCTAGTGTTGGAGGATATTATTTTAACCATGTAAAGGTGTGTTGCATTTTTTTCTGCTGCTTTTGTTAACAATGAAAAGATGTGTTGTATTTGTTTGATTCAATAAAATTGACCTGGGATCGAGGAGCAAGAAAAGAAAAAGGAGAGAGGACACTAGGGACTAGCTACCCAGCCACACAGCCCGCCATGGAGGAGGAAGAAAAGAAAAAGGAGAGAGGACACTAGGGACCAGCTACCCAGCCACACAGCCCACCATGGAGTAGGAAGAAAAGAAAAAGGAGAGAGGACACTAGGGACTAGCTACCCAGCCACACAGCCTGCCATGGAGTAGGAAGGAAAGAAAAGTTATACAGATATAGAAAAAGTTCAGACTGGAGAGATGGCTCAATGGTTAAGAACTAGAAAAAGGTAAAAGCCCAGAGACAAAAGGTAGATGTGATTACTTAAGAAAAGCTGGCTAGAAATAAGCCTAGCAAAGGCCAGGCATTCATAAGCAAGAATAAGCCTCTGAATGATTTATTTGGGAGTTGGGTGGCAGGCCCCCTAAAAGAGAGAAGAAAAAAAAACCAAAACAAAACCAAAAAACAGTCTAGGCTGGCCTTCAACCTATAGCAATCCTCCTGCCTAAGCCTTCTAAGTGTTGGAAGTGTGAGCTATTGTCCTATCTGATTTTGTAATTTCTTTAGGTAGGTCTCACTATGTAGCCCCGGCTAGGCTTGAACTCAGAGATCCTCCTGTCTCTGCCTGCTGAGTTCTGGGGTTAAAGATGTGCACTAACATGACTTTTCTTTTTTTAAAGATTTAATGAAGCTGGGCGGTGGTGGCACACGCCTTTAATCTCAGCACTCGGAAGGGAGAGGCAAGCGGATCTCTGTGAGTTTGAGGCCAGCCTGGTCTACAAGAGCTAGTTCCAGGACAGGAACCAAAAAAGCTACAGAGAAACCCTGTCTCGAAAAATCAAAAAAAAAAAAAAAAAAAAAAGATTTAATGAGCCACTAGGACTGGTAGCCACCACCGCCTGGGTGGCTAAAATGTTTTAACCCTGCACAGGTTTTGGACTTAGAGACCTGTCTCTAAATCTAAGCACCAGGACTTCTTGGTAAAGCAGATTTGGACTCTGTCTGTAGTACATGAAATCAGAGGCTTAGAATTCTTCACTTAAAGTCAGAAATAATATCACCACTGCACAGGGAGACTCTGAGTGAGGAACTGGTCTATAAAAATGGCATCCTTGGGTCCCTCAAACTTATCTCCTTCCGCACAGGCCTTTCCAGCTTCACCAGAAATGAGAGGCCCTTTGCCCCAGTCCCTGTTTCTCATTCCCAGCCTCCGCATCTGACCCAGCCCCAGGGCGTCACTTACAGAGGGGTATTCACTCTTCACGGGGAGTTTATTCAGGTAGCTGTAGGTCTTGTCTTTCTGGATGGGGCAGTTGATTCCAGACTTACAACCGTCGGGCTCAGGGATGGGGAAGAAGACAGGGAGTCCTGCCAGGATGCCGTACACTGTGGCAGAGCTGTTCTCCGACTGAGTGCCTAGGAAGACAGAGAGTCAGGCGGTGAAGGCGACTGTATTTGTAAATTCTAAGGCAAGTCATCAAATTCACTCTCAAATGCTAGAAGGGCTATAGCAGCAGACCAGAGGCCTCTTCCTTCCAGCATCTCTGTCTTCATGGGTCACCGTTAACAGCCAGCCCTGGTCCACGTGATAAAGGAGCTGGTTTCTTTCCTTGCTCCCCCCATCAAGGGAATCAGGCTACTTAGACAAATAACCTTATCTACCACTCTAAGGACCACTGGTTTCTGCCAGAGTGTTCCGTGGGTTTTAAATGCCGGCAGAGACAGACAATCCTTTAGATACTTTGTAAGATTAAAAGAGCTGTTAATCTCTTGGTCCCCTCCAGCCTCCCCACTGAAGATAGGCAGGAGGGGTAAAGTATTATCAGATTAGGGCAACTACCCACTGCAGTTCTCAGGCAGGACTGAAGAGGTTCTCAAGAGACTGCTGTGCTCCTCCCTCTGACCATCAGGCTATTGAGACAATGTGCCCCAAAGAAATGAAATCACACCCCCTCCAGCCCTGGAAGAGAAAAGATGGAGCCCAAGGTGTCAGGACAAGAAGGAACTTGCCCTTGCGATGCAGGAAGGGTAATGACAACCTGGAGACAGGCCAGGAGCTGAGCATATCGAGGATGAGGCTGGGCCTCCCTTGTCAGGCTGCCAGGGCCCAGACCTGTACCCCCAAACCTTTAGTAATGTTACGTGCTGTTAACGATATTTTGGAGATCCAGGGTACTGGCTGTGTTTCAGTCTTTTAATTTTTAATAATAATTAAAAAAAGCCTATACTCAATTTAGTTAGTGGGGAGGGGTGTGAACACGGCACAGCAGACGCGTAGGTCAGAGGACAACATCCGGGAGTCTGCTTTCTCCTTCCACTATGCAGATTCTGGGGTTCACCTTTAGCTGTAAGTCATCTCACAAGCTCTTCATTTTAATTTTTAAAATTTATTTATTTTTACTTCATGTGCATTGGTGTTTTGCCTGCATTAATATCTGAATAAAGAGGGCTGGAGAGATGGCTCAGAGGTTAAGAGCACTGGCTGCTCTTCCAGAGGTCCTGAGTTCAATTCTCAGCAACCACATGGTGGCTCACAACCATCTGTACTGAGATCTGGCGCCCTCCTCTGGCGTGCAGGCATACATGGAGGCAGAATGTTGTAATAAATCTTAAAAAAAAAAATATCTGAATGAAGATGCCAGATCCTCTGGGAATGGATTTATAGACAGCTATGAGCTGCCATGTGGGTGGTGGGATTTGAACCTGGGTCCTCTGCAAGAGCAGCCAGTGCTCTTAACACTGAGTCATCATTAATTTTATTTTTATAAAAACACGTTTAGTCAGCATCATAATTAGACTCTTTCTTTTTATGCTCAACAAAACAGCCGAAGAAAAGTATCCATTAAAACCTTTCCCTGGGGAGAGGGCGCTGGAGAGTACCAGCTGCTCTTCTGGAAGACCCAGGTTCAATTCTTAGCACCCACATAGTGGTTCCTCGCACCCATAACTCCAGCTCCAGGGGATCCGTCACATTCTCCTGACCTCTGTGAGCACCAGGCACACACATGCGCACATACATACATGCTGGCAGAAACCTTATACGCATAAACCTAAACAAAAACTAAACACCAAAGACAAAACAATTATAAAACAGAACAAAACACAACCCCCACCTCTGGAATGCTATCCACCTTCCACACAGAAATTAAAATAACCTGCTCTACAGTTAGTCACAGACACTGCCCAGACACACAAGAGATGTCTAAACCATGTCTTCTTCGGAGTGGGCCCTGCTTTGCTGAGGTCACAGCTGTTGACCTGTGGCTTCCTGGTCACTTGCACGGCTCGCCTCTCCTGCCGCGTTTCGTTTCCTGGCAGCAGCTAGACCCTTCTGCTACAGACAGCTGCCGTGGAGCTGCATCGACAGCTTAGTTCTGTGGTTCAGCTACATACTCTTACCCCACAGGGGCCAGAGAGCTCCTGCCTGCAAAGTCTCTTCCAGTCAGAGGGCCAATATTTGCAGACAAATTGTTGTAGCTGCCAAAATCACCACAGCGTCCACTGCCTCCAAATGGCTTCCATCATTACCAAATCCATTATAGCTATCCCCACTGCCATCATATATACCGCCACACCGAAGTCACCATGACCACTAAAGTTCCCTCCACACCTAAAACTACCAGAGTTTCCAGAACTGCTCTGATTTTTTGGCTGGATGAAGGACTAGCTATTTCTTGCTTCCACAGGGTGGGTCTTCATAGCTGTGGGTATACGCAGGATGGTGTTTTTGAATGGCAGTCTTATCCAAAGGGTCTTGGTTGTTAAAGGTAACAAAACTAAGTTCCTCTTTTCCTCCCTGCCTGTCACTCATGATTTCAACCACTCTGATCTCAGAGGTGATGCTCTTCAGTGTCCTCTTCGATACTGACAAAGATCTTTCTCACGGGCGAGTGGGACCTGGTCTTTGAGGATCTTCTCCTTTGGCTCCATGACTCTTCCAGACACCGTATGTGACCCTGTAGTCATGGCTACGCCCACCTCCTCCACAACCGTGTAGTGATAAATTCAAAGACCTAGAGTGTTGGTGTTTGGGGGAGTGTTCTCTTTTGCTCAAATGGCTCCTCACACTCTCGTCAACCGTACTGAAATTCAGAACTAGAAAACAGAGCTTCTGTAGCTGTTGGGCGCCTCAGGAGACTTTGTATTTTTTTATTATTATTATTTTTGAGATAGGGTTTCTTTACATACTCTGGCTGTCCTGGAACTCACTCTGTAGCCAGGCTGGCATCTGGAGGTTCTCTTGTCTCTGCCTCCCGAGTGTTGGGATTAGGGCTGCGCAGCACTCTGACTTAGAAGGCCCTTTCTAAGACACGCTGTCAGGGAGGTGACAGCCTCCAGCAATGTTTCCTCAGGCTTGTTGACAGACAGAAAGGGGCCTTTATATATTTTGTATAAGAACTGTGTGAGTGTTTGTGTGTGAACACTAGTCTGAGGTCAGCCTCAAGAAACCATGCACCTTGTTTTTTTGAGAGTCTTCTTCCTGGCCCAGGACTTACTGACTCGGCCAGGCTGGCTGCCAGTGAGCCTTGGGATCTGCCTATTTCTACCTCCCCAGTGCTGGGGCCAAAAGTCTATTTCCAGGATGACCATTCCTGGTTTTTTACATGGATTCTGGAAATCAAATTGAGGTCCTCATGTTTTTGGTTTTGTGTTGGGTTTTCAAGACAATGTTTCTCGGGGCTGGAGAGATGGCTCAGTGGTTAAGAGCACTGCCTGCTCTTCCAGAGGTCCTGAGTTCAATTCCCAGCAACCACATGGTGGCTCACAACCATCTGTAATGGGGTCTGGTGCCCTCTTCTGGCCTGCAGGCAGACACACAGACAGAATATTGTATACATAATAAATAAATAAATTTAAGAAAAAAAAAAAAAAGACAATGTTTCTCTGTGTAACAGCTTTGGCTATCCTGAAACTCACTCTGTAGACCAGGCTGGCCTTGAACTTACTGAGATCACCTGTCTCTGCTTCCTGAGTGCTGGGATTAAAGGCAAGTGCTACCACTGCCCCCCGTCTTTAAAAAAACAAAACGAAAAAAAAAAACAAAACAGGGTTTCTTTGCGTAGCCCTGGCTGTCTTGATTGCACTTTGCAGACTAGGCTGGCCTCGAACTCACAGAAGGATATCGCTATTTAGTCCAGTGTTGTGATTACAGGCATCACCTACAACACGCGGCTTTTCATTCTTTCTGTGTGGGGCGCATGGCTTCTACCTAGAATGCTGTGTGTGCGTTCACAGGTGCATACGCAGAGGCCAGAGGAAGACATCCTGAGCTCTGCCCCATTGCTCTGAGTCTCCAAGGAATACTCTGAGACAGAGGCTCTCATGTCCTGGCTAGTCTTAAAGTCAACCTGACACGGCAAACTAGAGTCATCTGAGAGGAGAGAACGTCCATAACATCGGGCTGTAAGGCATTTTCTTAATTCGTGATTGATGTGGGAGGGCTCAGCCCATTGTGGGGCATCTTCTGGCTGGCAGTCTTGGGTTCTGTAGGAAAGCAAGCTGAGCAAGTAAGCCAGTAAGCAGCGCCCCTCCATGGTCTCTGCATCAGCTCCTGCCTCTATAGACCAGGTTGGCCTCCAGGTCCCTGCCCTGACTTCCTTCAGTAATGAACAGTGATATGGAAGTATAAGTTGAAAGAACCCTTTTCTCTCCAACTTGCCTTTTGGTCATAGTGTTTCATTTCAGCAAAAGAAGCCCTAACTAAGACACTGAACTGGAGCTAGGCTGTGGCCAGCAGGTCCCCACCCTCCAGCCTTTGCACTCACAGTACTGGACTTACAGGCATGTGTGTGGCACACCTACCTTTTTATGTCAGGGCTGGGATCTGAACTCAGGTCCTCATGTTTGGGCAATAAGTGCTTTTTCCCAACTGAGTCATCTCCCCAGCCTTTAGTTTGTTTTGTTTTTTTTTTAAACAAACAAGCTAAGGGGAGAGGGTGGATCAAGAAAGAAAGTAGGGCGCTCATTCTCTGAGCAGAGAAGTGAGCAACGCTAAGAACTCTGAGTTCTAGAGAGTTCATGGGAGAGCAAATGAGGGAAGGAGTCCAGACAGCTGCTCTGTCCAGAAATAAGCATTCTGTACTTGTCTAGATTCTTTACATTTTTAAAAAATTTTAATTTCATTTATGCTTATGTGTGTGTATGCACACACTATGTGCGGGTGCCTGAGCAAGCCAGAGGAGGGGCACTGGATGCCCTGGAGCTGGAGTTACAGGTGGTTGGAAGTTCCATGTGGGTGCTGGGAATCCAACTCAGGTCTTCTTGTTTGTTTGGGACAGGGTTTCTCTGTGTAGCTTTGGAGTCTCTCCTGGAACTTACTCTATAGACCAGGTTGGCCTTGAACTCACAGAGATCCGCCTGCCTCTGCTTCTCAAGTGCTAGGATTAAAGGCGTGCACCACCACAGCCCAGCTCAGGTCTTCTTCAAGAACAGCAAGCTCTCTTAACTACTGAGTCATCTTTCTCTGGTGCAACTGCTGTCTTTAAAATGTGTGTGTGCGCGCGTGTGTGACACAATGCACTTGTAGGAATCAGTTCTCTCCTTTGACTATGTGGCTTCTAGGGACTGAACTTAAGTCACCCAGCCTGGTGACAAGTGCCTTTACCCACAGAGTCACTTTACACATACCTTTTCTCCTTTGAGATAAACCATCAGTTCTCAACCTGTGGGTCTCGACCCCTTTTGGGGATGAACAACCTTTTCACAGGGGTTGCATATCAGATATCCTGAATATCACACATGTACATTACAATTCATAACAGCAAAATTACAGTTATGAAGTAGCAACAAAAATAATTTTATGGTTGTAGGTCACCACAACATGAGGAACTGTATTAAAGGGTCGCAGCATTAGGAAGGCGGAGAACCACTGAGATAAGATCTCTCTCTGTAGCTGTGGCTAGCCTGGAATTTTCTATAATGAGGGTCCTTTTGGGCTCATGGTTCTTCCACCGCGGCCTGGCTTGAAGGAACATTATGCAGAATGTTAAAGATTTGTTTCTCTCCTTTCTTCACCCCCTTGCTGTCTCAGTCAGGTTTCCAGGACCAGGCTGCGCTGGACACAGCAGAACCCAGCATGAGAAGGTGTCTGAGGACACAGCTGTGGCCCTGAGCGTTTCCTACTGAGAGACATCACACAGCCAGCCCGCAGCAGAGAGCTCTCACACAGCTCTGACTCACAGCGCAGTCTGCACGGCTCCTGGGTTTTGCGTCATCCTCTTACAGGTTGTGAAACTGCTACAGGATTCTCCCCTACCCACTTCTAGTCAGAGCTGTAACTTAAAAGCGCTCCTTTTATCAATCCAGCCCCCCAGGTTTCCTTTTAGAACGCGAAAAGTAGTAGCTACAGAGCCAGATTCGGTCCTGTCCAGCAACAAAGTGAATTCTAGTTTTGTGCAGGTCAGAAAGGACGTCGACAAATCCCTGCCAACCAGGCCATGGTCGTGTCCCCCCCCCCCCCCCCCCCCGTGTCGTCCCACCCCCCCCACCCCCACCCCCGCTATATCACGGTTCAGCGTGAAGGGAAGAGTCACATTTACTCACCACTAGTGAAGGTGACATTGACACTGTAAGACTGGCCTTTGTGCAGCTCACAGGGCTGGGTGGGGCATGGGCTCACATTCACCTCCTTTATAACTCCGACCTTAGAACCTGAAAAAAAAAAAAAAAAGATTTGAATAGGAGGAAAAGACTGTGCTGAGGTTGCAGGTGCTTCATGGCCAAGTGAGTTTCTTCTCCCTAAAATGAAGTCCTTAGGACAAAGTACAGTTAGATTTGGGGCTGGGGTAGATGGCTCGAAAGGTAAACAAAGCACTTGCTGCACAGTATGAGGACCCAGTTTGAATCCCCAGAACCTACCTAAAGCTGGCTGCGGCAGGGGGCATTTGCAATCCCAGCGTTCTTACAGAGAGATGGAGGTAGAGAAAGGGGAATCCTGAAAGCCTGCCAGCCAGCCAGCCTGCAGGTTGCTGCCAGCATAGCAGCAAAGAGACCCATTTCAAACAAGGCAGAAAGCAAGGACCCGCATCTGAGACTTCCTCTGGTCCCTACATGTCCCTAGATGGGCACACCTACACCGACACCTCCCTCCCTCTCCCCTTCTTCCCCCCCCCTCGTTCACTCACACACACACACACAAACACTTAACACAAAAGTCGAGAATCTTGGCACTACTAAAAATCAAACCTATAAATTGAATGAAAAGCAAGTTGATTTCTTGGCAAGCAAATTACTAATATTTATCAAATTAAGAAATATAGTGAGACCATGTTTAGACAACACTATATTAAAAAGGACTGTATTTTAAAAAAAAGCCAGGCATGATGGCACACACCTTTAATCCCAGCACTTGGGAGGCAGAGGTAGGTAGATCTCCCTGAGTTCCAGGCCAGCCTGGTCTACCAAGACAACCAGAGATACATAGTGAAAACCTGTGTCAAAAAACCAAAAAATAAAAACAAAAAAACCTAAATGCTCCCAGATTCTTGTCTTGCTTTTTCTTGTTATCTCCCACTTTCTTGTGGGGGTACTTGGGGATGAACTTGGGGATCTTTATATCTTGAATTCCTTTTTTTTTTTTTAAAAAAAATTAATTTATTGTGGGCGTACATGCCTATGTTCCACAGTGCATATGTGAAGGTCAGAGGACAACTTTTAAGAGCTGGTTCTCACCTGGGCAGTGGAGGTGCACACCTTTAACTCTAGCACTTGGGAGGCAGAGGTAGGCAGATCTCTGAGTTTAAGGCCAGCCTGGTCTACAGAGCGAGTTCCAGGACAACCAAGGCTACAAAAAGAAAGCCAGTCTTAGCTGGGCAGTGGTGACACAGGCCTTTAATCCTAGCACTCGGGAGGCAGGGGCAGGCAGATCTCTGTGAGTTCGAGTTCAAGGCCAGCCTGGTCTACAAGAGCTTGTTCCAGGACAGGCTCCAAAGCTACAGAGAAACCCTGTCTCGAAAAAACAAAACAAAAACAAACAAACAAAAAAACCCATCTTGAAAAACAAAATAAAAAAACAAAAAAGAAAGAAAGAAAAAAAAGGAAATAAAGACTAACATTAGTAGTCTAGGTTAGTAAGTCAAACTTGGTTTTTTAAACCAGTGGCGCCCGAACCCCACTGTCTTGTGAGAGAGTGGTGTGTGGAATTTAAGAGGAACCACCATCTCAATCCTCAACAGAGGAATGGCCCTGAAAAGAAGAAACAGTTCCCTCCTTAAAGCTGAAAGTTCCCCACAGTACTTCTGCTTTTCGATCAGTCACGTTCTCCGGCAGCCGCTAAGAGGCTCGCTCAGGGAGTCATGAGTACTCTAACTCTCACAGGCAGGATCTCAAATCTTGACTAAGCCATTAAACTATGACTTTTCCCAGAACGAAACGGAGGAAGACAGAGGTCAAGATCTTTATAGTTCTAAAAAACACTCAGGGCCCCAGCTGGGCGAGGTACCAATTTGTTCAGTACCTACAGCTCTTGGACAGTTGAGGCAGGAGGAGCACAGTTTGAGGCCAGCCTTGTTTCAAACAAACAAACAAACAAACAAACGAACAAACGAAAAACAAACTTAGAGCCAGGCGGTGGTGGCTCAGGCCTTTAATCCCAGCACTTGGGAGGCAGAGGCAGGCGGATCTCTGTGAGTTCGAGACCATCCTGGTCTACAAGAGCTAGTTTCAGGACAGGCTCCAAAACCACAGAGAAACGCTGTCTCGAAAAAAAAAAACAAAAAAAACAAAAAAACAAAAAAAACAAAAAAACAAAAAACAAACTTAGGGCCCAAGCAGGGCTGATTCACTCAGTCAAGACCAGCTTCACTAACTGGTACAGTAACTGTTCTAGCAGAAGAGAAGGTATTTGAAAGAGATACTGGGGGGCTGGAGAAATGGCTTAGAGGTTAAGAGCACTGACTGCTCTTCCGGACGTCCTAAGTTCAATTCCCAGCAACCACATGTTGGTTCACAATCATCTGTAAGCCCTCTTCAGGCATACAAATATACATGCAGACAGAACATAGTATACATAGCAAATAAATAAAATCTAAAAAAAAAAAAAAAAAGATACTGTGTTATCAAGACTCCTGAAACAATGGACCCCAATGGTGGTGGTGGTGGTGTGTGTGTGTGTGTGGGGGGGTGACATGCTGGTGCCAACCAGATGAGAAACCTGTTTCGCAGGAGAGATTTCAGTTCTGACAACAGGTCAGACCACCTTGTAGGATAGACCAGAGCTGACTACCTTATTATTCATACCTCTTACCCTCAATTTAAATACGAACCTCTTAGTACCCCCCAAAACTGACTGGTGGTTCCTTTGTTATGTTCTTCTTTCCAATACTGCCACACTGAAAAAGCTCCATTCTCAGCTTTTCAATATTACTTGCTCTTTTCAAAAAAACATTTTTAAGGTCTATTTATTTATTTATTTATTTATTTATTTATTTATTTATTTATTCATTCAAGACAGGGTTTATCTGTGTAGCTTTGGTTGTCCTGGAGCTTACTCTGTAGATCAGACTAGCCTCGAACTCAGAGAGATCCACCTGCCTCTGCTTCCTGAGGGCTGGGATTAATTGTGCTAGGTTTATTCATTTTCTTGGGTGAGAATATGCTGCCTACACATATGTATATATACATGGTACCCATGGAGGTCAGAAGAGGGCATTGGATTCCCTAGAACTGGAGTTATGGATGCTTATGAACCACCATGAGGGTACTGGGAACCGAACCTGAATCCTCTGGAAGAGCAGCAAGTGCCCTAAACCACTGAGCCATTCCTCAGGCCCCCTTTACTTGTCTCTTTAACTGGCATTTGAGACGGCCAGCCAGGGCCCAGGCTTTCAGCCTACACACTCCAGTACAGTAGCAGTCATGAGTACTACATCCTAGATTTCTTTTCCTCGCCAGTAAAATTACCAGGCTAAGGGCTGCACAGTCGCTGGAAATAATATACTTGTAATTACTACTTATGTTTAAAAAACAATAGTCAGAAACACAAAGGTAATCCAAGCCCCTGACACTGGCCAGCAGAATGGGAGAGAATGAGGAAACAGCCTGGCAATAGTGCCCGTGACAGGGGGAGGTTAGCAATGCTTTTCAACGATACTCCTCAGCTCCTGGAACTGAGAGGGGCAGACTTAAGCCTATCACCTGAGTCTGACTTCTTACCAGCCCAGCTTCTTACTGTGCAGCCCACAGACAAGACACTCAACATCTGGGGCTGCCCTGAGGGCAGCGAGTCAACAGAGCGGCAGATCCGGAACACAGTGGCACCACTGAAGTTGCTGACTGTGATTACCATTACTTCTGATTCGGTCCAGGAACTACAACAGCTGCTCCTGCGTGAGTAAGCGAAGCCCCTCCGGCACGAACGCTAAGCTTCTTGCCTTAAATATACTTCATGGGTCAGCTATGTAGTTACCAGGCTAGCTTAGTTAGAACTGTCCATGCAGAACACGAAATGACAGCGCGTGCACTTAATCCTCTCTCCCTGGGCTCGCCCTCAGGCTGGAAGAGTCTCTTCAAAGTCCCTCTTTTATCATACCGATCCATTATTGCAGGCCCTGGGGGTCCGTAAATGACACTCTGCAGTCCCTATCTCCTAGCTTGCTCCCATGCTGCACGTACTCTGCAGTACGAGAAGCACCCTCCCACTCCATCTCATGATAGGTGGCCAGGAAAGTTGAAAATTGGTGCTTGTGTCCAGGTTTCAGTGGCCAGCTCTACCTGCTTCTTCAAAGTTGGGTCACATGATCTCACGGGATCAAAGGAAAGGGTACTTACAGTCCTTTTATGCAGTTTTTTTCCTTCCTGTCCCCTGACAAGAGGTTCCCGGACTTCAAATGTCAATAGAACAAACCCCTCAGTTCCCACTGCAAATATTGCACAAGTAGCTCACTGGCTTCCACGTATCCCGTGAGGAAATTCCACCCCAGGAGAAGGCGGGCACAGAATGGAATACAAAAGCTTCTCATCTGGACCCTGAAATTTTCACTTTGTATTTCCTAATTCAAAATCTGTCACAGGAACACCCCTTTCTTGTAAGTTCTCTAGGGCTCAGCAGGTAAAAGTATTGCTACCAAGGCAAGGGAGTTTCAATTCCTGGAACCCAAACAGAGGAAGGGGGAGATCCCTGCAAGTTGTCCTCATGTGCGGGCCCTCCTACATACATACACACAAATAAACAAATAAATAAAACAGGAAAGACAAGTTCTTCCCAGAGGTATATATACCTGCTTTAAAAAAAAATGTAAGCATGATGGCACATGACTTTGATCCCAGCACTTCTTAATGTAGAGGCAGGTAGATCTTTGTGAGTTCAGGCTGGTCCACAAAGCTGTCTCAAACAAACAAAAACCACTAACAACAACAAAAGTCCAAAGGGGGTTACAGAGATTTATCAGCCTCCTGCTCCCCAGCTGCAGGATTTTAGACAAGTTAGTCCATGTGCTTGGATTGCCTTCCTGTGACAGATGGTGAAGAATGAGTTTGTAACATTAAGTCGGTGCCTTCATCCAAGTGCTGGTCCTAAGCTCACAAAGAAGGGGTGAGAGGAAATAGCTCTGTGAACAGAGTGTTTGTCTTGCAAGCAGAAGACCAGAGTTCAATTCCCAGGACCCACATAAAAATGTCAGGTAATAGTGGCACATGCCTTTAATCCCAGCACTCAGGGAGGCAGAGTAAGCCTGGTCTACAGAGCGAGTTCCAGGACAGCCGGAGCTACACAGAGAAACCCTCTCTCAGACAAACAAAAAAAAACACTCATGGTGGCACAAACATGTAATCCTGACCTGGGACAGGTGGACAGGAGGACCACAGGGATCCTTGACTAACCAATCTAGACTAATGGTGAGCCCCAGGCCAATGAGAGACCACGTCTCAAAAGCGGATGAGCACGTCTCAAAACGAGTAGATGGTGTTCTTGAGGATGTCACCTGAGACACCTGAGGGACTGTACTCTGGCTACCACATGCTTGAGTACACATGAACACACACACATTAAAAATAGAATAAAAATTTAAGCAGCTTTTTTTTTTTTTTCGAGACAAGGTTTCTCTGTGTGACTTTGGAGCCTGTCTTGGAACTAGCGCTGTAGACCAGGCTGGCCTTGAACTCACACAGATCAGTCTGCCTCTGCCTCCCAAGTGTTGGGATTAAAGGCGTGCACCACCACCTGGCAAAATTTAAGCAGTTTAACAAAGGGAAAAGCAGCACTTTAAAGGAGCAGCCACTTTTAGCTAGTCTTCTAGATTAGCATCAGTGAAGGCAGTGGTCCTTAGTGATCCGTCTAGTTCCACAGGACCACAGGGCCACCTTGCTTTTCCTTACAGGAGTTTTTTTTTTTTTTTTTTTTATTTATTATGTATACAACATTCTGCCTCCATGGATGCCTGCAGGCCAGAGGACTCCAGATCTCATTACAGATGGTTGTGAGCCACCATGTGGTTGCTGGGAATTGAACTCAGGTCCTCCGGAAGAACAGTCACTGCTCTTAACCGCTGAGCCATCTCTCCAGCCCTCCTTACAGGAGTTTTGATAACACATTAGAAACAGTATTAATTCCCTCATCTACCTTTTTAGTAAGTATTTACTGAGTAGTTAATATTACCTGGATACTGGCTACAAAGAAGCATACTTAACTTGGTTCCCCATTCAGTTGTGTGACTTTAGGAAGGCTTACTTAAGCTACCCCACCTCTTCAATTAGAGTTACCTGTGTGCCTTTGAGTGCTGTACCTGAGGAGGCCAGAGACACTGGACTCCCTGAAGTTGGAGATACAGACAGTTGTGGGCCACCTGATGTGGATGCGGGGAACTGAACTCTAGTCTTCTGGAAGAGAGGGCACTCTGAACCACTGAGCCGTCTCTCCAACCCACCTAATAACTCTTTAATTCAATGATTCACTGTGGTCTCCAGTTTTTCCTCCTGCTCACATGTTTTACAAAATCAGTTTTTGTCTTTCGTTTATCACTGCTCCTTTCCACCTCAAACCTCCCCCCCCCTCCACTGCTCCAGCTTTGCCCCAGCAATTACTTGTATAGCCTGACTGGATGAACGCAGGGTTTCTACCCTCTCTTATATTTTCCAATAGAAAGAGTCCAGCGGCAGCATTGGGTGGGACTTCGGTTTCACAAGGCATCACTAGAAGTAGGAGTTTTACAGGAGACACGATCATGAAATTCGTTAGCCCAAAGGAAACTCTGTCAAAGAATTAATTACGAGAAGAACTGGCTTTTGTCTTGTCAGCAAGAGAAAAGTGTGTGTGTGTGGGGGGGCTCTGAAAGCCAAACTGGGCTACAAAGTGAGACTGCCTCCTACTCACCCACTCCCACCCCAACCAAGGAGAAAACTTCAAACGAACAAAGGAGAAAGGCTAGTGAAGATGCAAGGAATAAATCAAAAGAAATTCTCCGCCCATCCCCTCAATTCGTGTCGGATGCAGGCTCGCTGTCTACCCTATTGTTTTATTTTTGCTTTTATTTATTTATTTTTTCAGGCAGGTATCACTACATAGCCTAGGCTAGCCTTGAATTAGCAACCCTCCTGTCTCCACCGTCGAGTGCTGCGACTACGTGCCGGCTTGATTGATGTCCACCCAACAAACTTTAGAGAACTTCAGCCCAAGGTTCGCCTTGAGAGTGTAGAGATTACCCCAAAACACGCGTGGCAAGGACAGTCTAAGTTGTACGGAGGGTTAAGTTTCAATCAAGGCTGGTGGTACCTTCAGACCCAACCCAGCCCGTTCCACCCTAGGTCTGAGGCTGAGTCCCCACGTTCTAGTAACCCGCTCAATCCAGCCCGCGGGTCTCCTTGAGTGGGCTCAGTGCTCACCGCAGTCCTTGAAGCGCAGGGGCTCGGCCCGGGTGGCGGCGGCGAGCGCCAGCAGAAGGATCGTGCAGCCCAGGAAACGCATCGTGGATAAGAACGCTCCGCAATCTAGGAAGGAAAATGCAGCTGCGGCAGGGCAGTCACAAGATAAACTTGTCACGGCGGACCGAGGGAGGAGCCGGGTCAGGCCACTTGTGACCAGTCACCAGCGAAGGTCCGCCCGCGCCCCGCCCGGGGCTCCAGGGCGCCAGGCGCACAGCTTGCCCTTTATCTCCGCCCATCTCTTCCCCTCCCAGGCAGGGCCTGCGGAGATCCCGCTCTTCTTTGCGGTCGTCCCACTCTATTGGTACCGCCCCGCGTCGGCAATTGGAAGTGTTTTCAGCCAATCAAAGTCCTCTTATATCTTTATCCAATAGGCACATTTGGGGGCGGGGCCTCCGCACAACCCCGCCCCTGCCCTATCTCCCCCGCCTCCCGAAGCCCTGGCCAAGGCGGGGATTTGGACCAATGCTAGGGGCGGAGCTTGCGGAGCAAGATGGCGGCCACTAGGCCCTTGTCCCTAACGGCCACGGCGATCAGGGCAGTCATTCCCTGGCGCCAGGGCAGGTACCAAGAGTGAACAGTTACTTAGGAAGGGTGTTGAGTTCTGCGCCTCCAGGATAGATGTGAGACTAAAGCTCCCGGGGGAGGTGAAAGTTTGGCAGTTCAGATAAAGGTGTCACCAGGTTTGGGTGCGAGGCGGCCGTAGTGGGCATCAGGTGCCACTTCGGTCCCCGGACTTATCCTCCTCCTCATCGCAGGCTCCTCGCGCCCTCTCCTGGGCTCTTGACCCGGTGGGAAGCGACGTCCTCCATTCCAGAGGCTGGCGAGGGACAGATCCGCCTCACAGACAGCTGCGTCCAGGTAGGAGGCCGGGCGCGGGGCGGCGGTGCCCAGGAGCGCTCTAGAAGAGCTCCCTTTCATTCACTCCTTTATCACCGCTTGCTTGGCTTTCTTGATCCTCTTTCTTCCATTTCAGAGGCTTCTGGAAATCACCGAAGGGTCAGAATTCCTCAGGCTGCAAGTGGAGGGAGGTGGATGCTCCGGATTCCAATACAAATTTTCACTGGATACAGTTATTAACCCCGACGACAGGCAAGGAGGACGGATGGGTCGCTAGAGGCTATCAGAGGAATACAAGTGACCCCAGTTTAAGACACACCTTTATTCTAAACTTAAAAGCGTTTAAGTATGCTCAGCACCACCACTCTCCCCATACGGTGAAGATCAGCAAAGATTTGTCCAATTATTTCAGAATAAGGAAGGACGTTGGCTTACTTAGGGTCATTTGAGAGAGGCTGAAGTAGATTCAGGCCAAGTCCCTAAATGTTTCTCCTGTTCATTGCGTTGAACTTTTTCGTTTCAGATAAAGTCAGCACCTGATAGAAGCCCTAAGCAATATTTATTTCATGGGTTGGAGAACAGGACGTGCACCTATGGCCTCAGGGTGTTGGGTTCTTGGCGTTGGTTATATTCGTCATTAATGCTTTCCTCTTGTCTTTTCAGGGTATTTGAACAGGGTGGGGCAAGAGTGGTGGTTGACAGTGATAGCTTGGCCTTCGTGAAAGGGGCTCAGGTGGACTTCAGCCAAGAACTGATCCGAAGCTCATTCCAAGTGCTGAATAATCCTCAGGCCCAGCAAGGCTGCTCCTGTGGGTCATCCTTCTCTATCAAAATCTGACACCGTGACAGGTGACCTTGGGATTGCCATCAGATTGTACCAGTGTGGAAAAACTTGGGAATAGTAGAGCCCTAGAAGTTTCTTTCTTATCATGTCCCACTGTCATTGTATTTAATTTAACCCAGGTTTTATTTTACCACTATTAATTATGGAACATGAAGCTTTTACTCTTGGCCACAATACTCTCCCCTTCCCCAGCACAATGTTAAGGCCACGCCCAAGTGTTGTTACCTCAACTTTAAGCACTGATTGGAACCCAGTATAATCTGTAGCCCTCCAAGACTCCAGAATTTGGAGTTAATGTCTCTACCTTCAGACTTGTTTGTATATATGTGTATAGATGTATATAAAGCATCTTCTTAAACTATTCCTTATGTTTCAATCAGGGTCACTGTTTGGGCAGCTTGAACACCAGTAACCAGAATCAATTAGAAAGGCAGACGAAATATTCTTTTTTCTTCCTTCCTTCCTTCCTTCCTTCCTTCCTTCCTTCCTTCCTTCCTTCCTTCTTTGAACAGTCTTATAGGTAACCCTGATTCTGAACTCTCAGTTTTCCTGTCTCAGCCATGTTACTACTGGACTGGTTCATTCCTTTTTCTTTTCTTTCTTTCTTCTTTTTTTAAGTTTTTATTTTGAAAAAAATTTTTTTGGTATGTGTGTGGTCACACCCTCTCCCCCCATTGGACCCAGGCACTTGCCTGCCGGGCAAACCCTCCAGCACAGTGTTCTCCTATCAGTCCCATTGGGTGTCGCATATCAGATATCCTGATCATCAAATATTTACGTTATGATTCATAATAGTAGCAAAATTAGTTATGAAGTAGCAAAGAAAATAATTGTATGGTTGGTGTGCCACCACAGCCTGAGGAGCTGTGTTGAAGAATCGCAGCCTCAGGAAGGGTGAGAAGCCCTGCTCCAGCACTTGAATTATGAGCCTAGACGGCTTTATTTTTTTTTTTTTTTTTTTTTTTTTTTTTTTAAAGATTTATTTATTTATTATGCATACAACATTCTGTCTCCATGTATGCCCACACACCAGAAGAGAGCGCCAGATTTCATTACAGGTGGTTGTGAGCCACCATGTGGTTGCTGGGAATTGAACTCAGGACCTCTGAGAGAGCAGCCAGTGCTCTTAACCTCTGAGCCATCTCTCCAGCCCCGACGGCTTTATTTTTTATCTGAAGCTAGGTCTCTCAGAATTTCCCCGGCTGGCCGTGAATTCCCTCTAGTCTGGCAGGCCATGGACTTTCAGTGCCCTGGTCTTAGTGTCCCAGTTAGCTGGGTGTCAGGCCTGTACCACCACCACTGTATTGCAGTCTTTGAACGTGTTAGGGGTTTCTCGTGTCCTATGAAGCCCATTCTCCACTTATAGGGAAAATACATTCCGTTGTCACACTCATGAGTCTGCTAGGTTTTATAAAACCAAGAGAGTCCCCCAGCCCACTGAAAAACAAATTTGGCCAGACCTCTGTTGATATCTCAATTACCTGCAAAATTTCTATCTATTCCATGCCCATAGAGGTGCTTCAAGATTCTGTGACCATTTAGTAATTGAATTTATGTAGAATATTTTGCTTCACCTACCTTATTATATATAATATCTTTGGTTTTATGATTAGGGGAAGTGGTTCCTTCATTATTTGTAGATAATAGAAAGGACTTTTTCAAGAGCACATTAAATATAAGATGAACAGTAAAATTTGGATTTCAGATGTATAAGTAATTTTGTGTTATATAATCCTTAATATGTATCATACTTATAGGTCTGTTTGACGTACATTTGCTAAACCTTCTGTTGCAAGCCATTGATCATTAGCATGAAAGCTGTTTTTGTTTTTTTCTGAATCAGGGTTTCTCTATATAGTCCTGGCCATCCTGGAACTCACTGTGTAGACCAGGCTGGCCTTGAATTCACAGAGATCCTGCTGCCTCTGCCTCCCAAGTGCTGGGATTACAGGTATGCGCCACCACCTCCAGCCAAAAGAAAAGTTTTCTTTTATAGAACATCAAAAAGTAACCATATGGGGGCTTGAGAGATGGATGGCTCAGCAGTTAAGAGCACTTGCTGTTCTTCCAGATGATCTGGGTTTGAGTCCCAGAACCCACATGGCAGCTCACAACTGTCTGTAGCTCCAGTCCCAGGGGATGGGTTTGATACCTTCTTCTGGTCTCTGGCACAGGCATATACTTGGCACATATGCAGACAAACATCCATATACACAAAATAGAAATAAAGCTTTAAAACCTAAAAATACCACGAGAAAAGGGACATGTCACCTTCATCACACGGGGCTCAAGAGCAGCGTGTTTTCACAACTGTGCTTCTTTACGAGTCGGCATTAGCGTAGCAGTAACTATGGAAACTGTCAAGAGGAGTTCCAGTTATATATGCTCCAAATTATGCTGTGCTCCTGGGCATCCCGGGTTATTTTAAGTCTTCCATTTTAGTCTCGGGGCTCTAAGAACATCTTTGCTTTAATTGGTTTTCTATTTCCGTTTTCATCTTCATAATTGGCACAGTCCATCTTGCAAGCTTCCAGTTATTCCCAGCAAAGTCTCGTATTTTCTAGACATTTCTTCATCTGTTTCTTCATTTTCAAGTTCCACTGTGGCATCTTGATAATCTTCTGCTTCGTTTGTAAGACTCATCTGAAACGTTAACTTCTTAGTCTCAGGATTAAGTCCCTAAACGCGTTTGTCCATAGAAAAGGAGTCCTGCTCTGTAATGAAGCGCGCTCGCTTCCAGTTCTGGAAACCCGAGCACCAGTGCTCTTCCCCAGTGACATTTCTTGTTTCCTGGGTTCAAGCCCAGTGCCCTCTGCATGAACTTCACGCACTGTAGACTTTTGGATAACTCAGTCTTGTACTCAGATGCCATGAGCCCCACTCCACCTAAGAAAAGCTTTGTAAAACACAAATTCTAATACTTTTTAAGGTACTTAGGTGTGACACTTAAGTGGACTACAGAACTTGAAACAACTGTCTTGAGTGCTGTGGAGCCCAGAACTGTTTAGAAGGGTATTAGAAAAAGATTCCACACCATGTCACAACAGATAACTATTAATACTGTGGAAAACCATAGACATCTGGACTCTGGAAGAGTTACTGGCCAAATGTATCTTTTCTCCATATCCTAAGAGTTTGTTGTAGAGAAGAGAGGACCTAAATTTTTTTTTTTTTTTTTTTTTCCGAAACAGGGTTTCTCCGTAGCTTTTGGTTCCTGTCCTGGAACTAGCTCTTGTAGACTAGGCTGGCCTCGAACTCACAGAGATCCCCCTGTCTCTGCCTCCCCAGTGCTAGGATTAAAGGCGTGTGCCACCACCGCCCGGCTATGAGGACCTAAATTTTGTTCTTAGCCCCGTGTGAGGAGACTCATAACCTCCTTTACCTCCACCTTCAGGGGACCTTTCTGGACTCCAAGGTCACATTGCACTCATGTGCATATCCCCCCCCCCCATAATTAAAAGCAGTTTAGTCGGGCGGGTATGGTGGCACACATCTTTAATACAAACACTCAGAAGGCAGAGGATCTCTACTAGTTCAAGGCCAGCCTGGTCTACACAGCAAATTCCAGACCAGCCAAGGTTATAGAGTAAGACTGTTGCAAACCAACCAAAAAAGCTTGTTACAACGAAACATTTATTTAGGTACTAGATAGGAATTAACATCATCTAGTAAGACAGTTTGCCAAAGAAAATGGAAATCAGGTTTGCAATCAGAAACTGACATTTTCAGTGTGTGAAAATCTTGGAAGTAGTAAGCAGATCAGAGGCATAGAGGGCAGAAGGGAATTCTGGGAAGTGAACAGATTCTTCACCTGCTTCGGAGCAGCTCGCCGTGTGGAAGCACTTTGTGTGTGTGTGTGTGTGTGTGTGTGTGTGTGTGTTACTAAGACCGAAAGTCAGCGGCAACAGCTGGGCCTGAGATTTTCAGTTCAGACTGCTAACAGCCTTTTCATTATTAAAATAGATTTTACCACATTTTAAAGATTACGACCTATTATTGTTGCCAGGTGGTGATGGGGCACACCTTTAGTTCCAGCACTCAGAGGACAGAGGCAAGGGGGTCTCTGAGTTTGAGGCCAGCCTGGTCTACAGAGTGAGTTCCAGGATGTCAAGGACGGGCCTTGACAAAAATACTTCTTACCAGGGTAGGGGCGTGGGAATTTAGAAATATAAGTAAAGAATATGAAGACATAAAAAAAAGAAAAACAACAGGACAGAAGCCATAGAAAGTATTGGGAGGGCATCCCAGGGACTGAAATACCTGCGTTTATTTTTCCAGTTTTTATACCCAATGTAAATGGGGGGGATAACAAAAGATTTTATCAACATGATACAAAGGATAACTCAAATAGTCAATTGCATTAACTCTCTGAGACATCAAATCATTAGCATTCTGTTGTCTAGGTAGCGAAGCTGCTCTAGGTCACATATCCTGAAGGCTGCCCCTCTCCAGGTGACCTCATAGTTACAAAAGAAGGAGCAGAAGTACATTTGCCTATCCTTACCACCTGTCAGGATGGCATGGATCTACTTAAATGAGCTATTTTAATGTAAACAAAACAAAACAAGCAATCACGTCCTGAGTTGGGACGTGCAACTATGCTAGTCTATCATTTGAGCAACCTCCAAACTTTGACCATCAGACAAGGTGGAAATGGGCCCACATTTTTGGGCCTCCACACCAGGACAGACAGGGCTACACGGAAAAACCCTGTTCCAAAAAACCAAATAAATAATTTTTTAAAACTATGTGTAGAGTTTTTGTATATGTCTGTTCCACATGTGTGTAGTGCCAGTGAACCAGAAGAGGATATCATGCCCTGAGACTGAAGTTAAAAACAGCTGTGTGCCACCATTGGGCCTCTGGGAATCAAATCCCCATCCTATGGAAGAGCAACAAATAGTGCTCTTAACCATTGAGCATCTCTCCAGTCCCCAACATCTCTGCAGTCCCTGACCATCTCTCAGCCCCCGACCATCTCTCAGCCCCCAGTGTCTCTCCAGCCCCCAGCATCTCTCCAGCCCCCAGCATCTCTCCAGTCCCCCAGCATCTCTCCAGTCCCCGACCATCTCTCAGCCCCCGACCATCTCTCCAGTCCCCGACCACCTCTCCAGCCCACAGCATCTCTTCAGCCCCTGAGCTTCTCTCCAGCCCCTAAGAGCCTACTCTTCAAGAATATTTTTATAGGTAATTGATATAGTAGTTTTAAAATTCCCAAGCACAAGCAGAGAAGCTATTGTTGCTAAATATTCTCCACTAAATTGCAGTGACCAAGTAGGCAGAAACAAGGTCCCTTAGAATGTCAGAGCCTATCTCACTTGCCTTCTGGTAATGGAAGAATTCTGTATTTAGAAAAAGGCAGGTTGGGGAAGTGCAAAGTAGTCATTCTTTCTTATTTATGGAAGAATGTCTTTCAGAGGACTTAATCCAGGCGGCAGGGACACTTCATGAAGCTAAAGTGTCAGAAGTCTCAGAGGAGTGAGTTCCACCCATGGCATGATAGGAACAAGGGACACTGGGCTATTTGCCTGCACTAACAGACAGCGATAGAGTTCTCTACAAGCCCTTTCTGACCAAATACCGTCTTCCTGCAAGCCATAAAGGCTGGCAGACAAACATTGCAAGTTTTACTCACTGCTAATATGTATCAATGGAAAGATTTTTCATTCACCTTTTGCCCCGGGGCCTTTTTTTTTTTTTTCCTTTCATTTCTTGAGCCAGGGTCCTGCTTGGTCACCCAGGCTGACCTTGAACTCATTCTATAGTTTCAGCAAGCCTTGATTTTGCACTCCTTTTAAGAGTAGGTAGGATTACAGCTGTGTACCACCAAGCCCAGTTTACCAGAACTTTTATAAAAAGACTTTTATTACTTGTGTATATGAATGTGTATCTGTGTCAATGTATGTCGTGTATATAAGGGTGCCTGTAGAGGCCAGCATAGTATGTTGGATCTCTTGGAGCTGGGGTTATAGGCATTTGTAGAACTAACCAACATGGGTGCTGGGAACCAGACTCCAGTTCTCTGGAAGAGCAGGAACGCATCTTAACTACTGAACCATCATTCCAGTCCCACTAGAGCCCTCGTTATTCTTTTTGGCCTTTTTTAAAAAATATTTATTTATTTATTTATGTATACAATATTCTGTCTGTGTGTATGCCTGCAGACCAGAAGAAGGCACCGGACCCCATTACAGATGGTTGTAAGCCACCATGTGGTTGCTGGGAATTGAACTCAGGACCTTTGGAAGAGGAGGTAATGCTCTTAACCTCTGAGTCATCTCTCCAGCCCCCCCTTTTGGCCTTTTTGAGGCAAGAGTTTTAATGTGTGGCCCAGGCTGATCTTGTTACACCATGTCAGTTCACACTGGCCTCAAATTCTTGCTCCTCCTACCACAGCCTTCTGGGTGCTGAGAATTACAGGCATGTGTTCCCATATCCTGCCCTCCCTGTTATTTTGAAGAGCATTTGTCAAGGCCTTAGTTGTTGCAGAGTTGGTTTCTATGCTAATCTATGTGTGAGCCCCCTCTCCTTTTTCTTTTTCTCTGTTGGGGAGGGAGTGTTGAGCAAGGGACTCATAGAGGCCAGACAGTATGGCTTAGGCTTTCTGTTGCTGTGATGAAACACTATGACCAAAAAGCAAGTTAGGAGGAGAGGGTTTATTTGGCTCACACTTCCAGATCATAGTCCATCATCAAAGGAAGTCAAACTGGGCAGGAGCCTGGTGACAGGAGCTGATGCAGAGGCCATGGAGGGATGCTATTTACTAGCTATTCCCCATGATTTGTTCAGTCTGCTTTCTTTTTTTGTTGTTGTTTGTCCTGTTCCGTTCTGTTTTGTTTTGTTTTTTGTTTTTTCAGGACAGGGTTTCTCTGTATAGCTTTGGAGCCTGTCCTGGAACTCACTCTGTAGACCAGGCTGGCCTCAAACTCAGAGATCCGTCTGCCTCTGCCTCTTGAGTGCTGGGATTCAAGGTGTGTGTCACCACCGCCCTGCTTTAGTCTGCTTTCTTATAGAACTCAGAACCACCAACTCAGGAATGGCACCACCCACAATAGTTGGGGCTCTTCTCCATCAATCACCAATTAAAAAATACCACTACAGGTTTGGCTATGGCTCATCTTGTGGAGGCATTTTCTTAATTGAGGTTCCCTTCTCTCAGATGACATAAAACTATCCAGGACAGGCTATAGTGTATTTCATGTTTAGTCAAATCATATTAATGCAATGAACAAAGAAGACAAAGGATCTCTGAGCCTACTTTAGGTTGATATTTTGAAGAGGGGGCCTCCTGGTCAATCCTATTGTGCTATTATACTTTGCAGTTATATGATGATAGTGACAGGTATGTGTAAACTGTATGTATTCACCTGTGTGATGGGACCGCTGATTTTAAGAGATTAGGAGGAAGAGATGAGCAAGGACTGCTCATGCTTGAGAGTTTGTTTGGGGACGATTGCTGTGTGGTGTCATCTTCCACTTGCTGTTTGGAACCCTTGTACAGAATTCTCTGCCTTTGTGTATGACAAGAGGAAAAGATTTGATGACCATAGCTGACTGCCAACAGCCGAGCCTTGGAAGTCAATGACTTGAAGATGTGGCCACGTGCTGCACTAAGCATGATTGATCAGAAGGCCCTGTGCAGGGAGGTGATGCAGGAGAGCTTTTCACGTGTGGCTTTTCTGGGGTCTATGTCAAGACTAAGGAAACACACCCAACTAGCTGAAAGGATTGTATGCGAGGAAAGCAAGCATCCCTGTAAGCCGGCTGTGCTGGGAAGACAGGACGGTGTATTTCTTACCTAAGTATCTGTTTGCAAGGGACCAAGATTGGAGAGTCATGTTAGGTGATGTCAAGTACAGTTTTCTTTAGTAATCATATGTATTTCCATATATGAGCTTTGTAGTTCATTAAAGTTGCTTTTTGATGGGGGATGGGGAGAAAGGGTGAAAAGGTGTTTGGGTGATGTTTGCTGTAATTCTGAGAACTGAGTTCTGTTCTTTGGTCTTTTGTTGCAGTGCCTCAGAGGAGGGCTGACATTTAGCAGGCACAACCAGAGAGAAGGAGTAAGCTAGGCCTCCCTGTGTCTCCTTCGAGCTGATGGTACAGATCTGGCCTTCAGGAGGGCCTAATATTGCCCAGTGAGTCACAGTTTGTGTGTTTGGTGAAAGGCAGAGATTTCCTTTGGTTTTTTTTTCCCCCTCTAGGATTGCAGTCTGTAGTTGCTCTCTTGGAGTTCTTCCCTTGATGTCAGGGTCCAGCCTCAATGGGTTTGCACATTCCAGGGAAGGGTCGTGTGCATTAGAAACATTAGGTAGGAGGAACGGAGATACGGAGGAAAAGGAACAGAGATGCAGAATAGACCCAAGGGTAATCCAGTAAATACTGAATTCACCTGCGTTTATTTCCCATATGCTTGCGTACACCCCAATCCAAAAGCAGGGGGCAAGAAGGCAAAAGATTGCTTTAACATGATACAAAGAACAAGGGGCTGGAGAGATGGCTCAGAGGTTAATAGCACTGACTGCTCTTCCAAAGGTCCTGAGTTCAATTCCCAGCAACCACATGGTGGCTCACAACCATCTGTAATGAGATCTGGTGCCCTCTTCTGGCATACAAACATACATGGAAGGAATGTTGTATACATAATAAATAAATAAATCTTTAAAAATAAAAAGAAGAACAGAGCAATTACCTCCTTCAATACCAGAAACATCAAGCCACTATATCCTGAATTAAGCATTCTGTTGTTCAGGCAGGACATGCAACAACAATACCTTAGACGGAGCATCCTGTAGGCAGTCACTCCCTGGGTCAAACCTCCTGTCATACCCTTGAATGAGCAGGAATAGGCTTGAATTCTCTGACCTTTGGTCAGGGTGGAATGGATCCACTTCTGTGGGCTCCCACACCCTATAAAAGCACTATAGATCTGTTTGATAGAAATTTGCTAAAGAGATTTCAAAATGATTACTTTAATTAAAATATAGATAAATATATAAAAGGAGAAGGCATTGAAGCAATGGTTAGCCAGCAGCTGTATTTAAAAATATTTTATTTTTCTTGAGTAGGTAATACATCTACAAATTTAAA
Organism: Chionomys nivalis; assembly: GCF_950005125.1. NCBI lineage: Eukaryota > Metazoa > Chordata > Mammalia > Rodentia > Cricetidae > Chionomys > Chionomys nivalis. Next base: position 40,119,043 of record NC_080095.1, on the reverse strand, counting down.
GGCAGGCAATACAGTAAAAAAAAAAAAACAACTCAGTATTTCCTTTATCCCCCTGTCACTCCCCCCATACACCATATTGTTTTCAGAGTTTAATCTCATAAATATAACATTTAATAACACATGTACAGGAGTACTCGGCACAGCATCGTGAGCAAAGGTAGGCAATGGAATTGGACTGGTTGAGAAAGTTCTGGTTTATCCGTTCCACAGAATAGTATACAGCTATAAAATAGAATGAGACCATTGTTTATTATTTCATCTCGTTTTGTAGTTCAGGCAGCCCTAGCTCTAACGATCCTCTTGCCTCAGCCTTCCAAATGTAGGTTTGATGGGTGAGCGCCCCAACACTAGGCCACATGAGATAATTCTTTAGGAGCAAGTATAGAAGAACAAGAATGTAGTTGGATGTGGTGGGCCATACCTGGAGTTCCAGTACAAAGGAGGAAGAGGGTTGTTGGTTCTAGGCTAGTCGGGCCTACTTGGTAAAATCCCGTCGAGAGAGAGAGAGAGAGAGAGAGAGGCACTGTGCAGAGCAGAACAGATTGCACACTATATTATTTCTGTTTTTAATAAAGACACTATGTGTATGTGCATGCAGCGTGGCTGGAGGCTGAACAGGGACACAAGGGGCAGAGGGCTCTGAGGGCAAGTGCACAGGGCCAGCAGGGCATGCTTGGGCAAAGGATGGGTGTAAGGTGGAGTGGTGAGGATGAGGTTACGAGAGGTCCACTCCCCTCTTTAGACAGACAGCAGCTCACCTTCCACCCCATTCTACAGCCTGCTCCCCCATCTGGTCAGGACATCTCTCTTGACAGGGTGTTTAGCCCGCCATCTGTTTTTGAGCACACTGTAGCAGTCGTTTCTGATCTTCTGCTCTTAGAAACACTGCGTGATGGCATCTTTGGGGAGAGTATATCTGTCTGAAGGCTACAGTCCTGGGAGTGGGATTTCTGGGTCAGAGAGCTAGCTTTGTGCCTGCGCAAGCCAGCCACAACGTGTTCTCCAGGTGCCGCGGAGCATCCGCCTCCCCGTTGCCGCGAGTGTGCCTGCTTCACCAGAGGCTTGCCACCAGCAGTCTGAGCAAACTTCCACCTTAGTCCATCTCTAAAAAGTGTCTTCACAGCCGGGCGGTGGTGGCGCACGCCTTTAATCCCAGCACTAGGGAGGCAGAGGCAGGCGGATCTCTGGGAGTTCGAGGCCAGAGGCCAGCCTGTTCTACAAGAGCTAGTTCCAGGACAGGCACCAAAGCTACAGAGAAACCCTGTCTCGAAAAACCAAAAAAAAAAAAAAAAAAAAAAAAAAGTGTCTTCACTATTCTTCCCCGTCTCCTGATGCATTAGAAAGGGAACCCCGGAATCTTACGTACCCCAGGTGAACACTCTTATCAACTGAGCTAAATCCCCAACTAAATAGCATTTCTGTTAGGAACAAAGAATATTTTCATTGATTTTTTTTTTTTTTTTTTGTCTGCTGAGGACATTTGAACTGGGATAATGGCCTAAAGAAAATTATTTAAGCTTCCTGTGTCTCAGTTTTCTTGCCTGTAAACAGGAATAAGGTAGTAAATGAGGTTGTTTATGATTAGATGAACTTTATGCGCAACCCTCATTACAACACTCAGATACAGCAGGCATTCAGTTTGAAGTTACATGGCAGCTGACGACCAGAGCAGCAGGCAGGACAAGGCGGATTTAAGAAGTAGCAATCTTCTCCGTGGCTTCTGTCACATGCATCCTTGTTACATCCCTGCCAATCTAGGAAATGCAGCAAGTCTGCCTTGTCTTATGACAGTATTGAGCCTCCCACACTGGAGCCCAGTCCCCGGGGGCTGGGGGAACTGGACATGGAGCACCTGCAGGTCATTTTTAACCTAATCTTCAGACCTAACCAACATGGTAAAGTTGGTATAATAGGAAATAAACACAGGAACATGAAAGTCCAGATGAACATTTCTTTATTCCACCATGCTCCTGAACTCCCAGCTAGCTTGTATGGAAGTGCATCTACAGAGGGATTCCAGACATTCATTTTTTCCTGAAGGGAACAAAGGCAAGACTTTCTGAGTAGAGGGGATAAGCAACATTGAAAATCTGGCTTCCTCAGTCAAGACCAACTAAAAGAGAGACCTTGTGTTGTTAGTCCATCAATCACAAAAGCCCAGAAGAGATTTGGTTTCTGAAGGGAGCTTATGTATCTAACAAAGGTCTTTGGAGATGGGCACTGTATCTTGTGGCAGCCCTCGCTGCTGGTGCATAGCAGCTCTAAGGTGGCTCCGAGTACTTATTTCCCCAAAGCTACTTGGTGTTTGTAGATTTGTATAATCCTGGCTTCTCCTTCCATAGCAGCTCCCCATGTTTTAAGCCCTCTCTTGCTGCTTTCTCAGCTCATTCCTCTTCGTTTGTGTTTCTTGCACTCAGCAAGTTAGAATTAGTCTCCATCCTTGAGACGAGGGAAACGGGTCCCTTTCTGGGGCCACAGACTGTTAGAGGGTGGAGATGTGGCAAAAAGAGGCCACACCAGCTTGACTGGGTGGTTGTAGTTCAGAGAGGTGGCGCTGGAGCTGTCCCCCAAACTTTTCCAAACCCTGTCTTGCTCCACAGATTGTGAAGGGCCCTCCCAGGGCAGATGTAGCCACTGTCCCAGTTATGGAACCATCAGGATGATGTGTGGATCACAGCTGGAAAGAGTGCCTGCAGCTTTTGCACAGCCTAGGGGAGTGGGTGAGGACTCTTCTGACGCGCGTCCTCCAGCGAGGCCCCAAGGACAGGTGGTAGGCTGTGTCTCATGGCCAGTGGCTGAAGCATTAAAATACTTGTGGTGACTGAGCCAAGCAATGGCATAGAGGCAGTGGCGGAAGCTCACAACCAGAACTAAGCTGGAAGAGAGTTTGAAAAAAAGCAGGCAAGGCTGGCAGAACTTGGCTACAGAGCCCTGGCCTGATAACATCACCTTGTCTTCCCAGCCGCGATGTTTTCCCAGCTAGGGACGCCATCTTAAGTTCCCAGCCTATGTGTGAAGCCATTTGCAGATAGCTGCCACCAGCGATTCCTCACTTCTCCTCCTTGGCCGCACAGTGTGGGGGGCCTGGCTCTGCCACATAACCTGGGGAGCAGTGGCAGCGATAGGAACCCTCTGTGTTCTCACAGTGGCCATGTGCACAGAGTGCTGCAGGTCCGTTCAAGTCTTCACACTCATTCACGTCTATGGAAGCAACAAAGAAAGCTGTAGGGGGCTCTCTGGCCATCTAGCCACCAGCCCCTACTCCCTACCCTGGATATGATGCCCAAACCAGACAACTCAGGGACAAAAACCAAGAAGCAGCCATGTCTTAGCATACCCAGGACCATGACTTCTTTCCCTACTTCTCTGTTGGGGACCATCCATCCAATGATTTTCCCAGGAAGCATTAAACCCTCCTTGGTGCTTTTGCAATCACTACCTTGACACATGCCCACTAGGGGGCAGCAGCGTATTTCCAAGCTTTCCTAAGCTCAGTCCTAACCAACATGTCATTCTCACAGTTTCAAACTTACCCACACAGGCCATATGGGCTGCATCCAGCTGGAAGCCTTCAAAGCAGTCACAAGTGTAGCCCTCCCGCACGCGCACACAGCGGCCATTCTCACAGCCATTCAGGATGCCACATTCCTCAGCCTGAAGTCCTTCGAAGGAGGCCAGTGGTTCTGAGACAGGGTCAGAAAGAATAATGCTGAGGCCTGTGCTTAGACCCCAGTCTCTCACTAGGACCTGCACCCTCTAGAACAAAGGTTTTCACTGTTTAGTGCCAAGGGTGGGGTTGTGTTGGTGGATCTCTCTCTCTCTCTCTCTCTCTCTCTCTCTCTTTCAGATTTACTTATTATGTTCTGCCTGCACGTATGCCTGCACACCAGCAGAGGGCACGAGATCTCATTATAGATGATTGTGAGTCACCGTATGGTTGCTGGGAATTGAACTCAGGACCTTTGGAAGAGCAGCCAGTGCTCTTAACCTCTGAGTCATCTCTCCACCACCACCCCCATTTTTAAAGTTAGTCTTTTCTTTCTTTTTAAAGATTTATTTATTTTATGTATATAAGTGTTCTATCTGCATGTACAACTTTATGCCAGAAGAGGGCATCGGATCCCACTATAGATGGTTGTGAGCCACCATGTGGTTGCTGAGAATTGAACTCAGGACCCCGGAAAGAGCAGCCAGTGATCTTAATCACTGAGCCATTTCTCCAGCCCTCATGTTGATGGATCTTAAGAGGCCTAAAGAAAGACACTGAAACCGAAAGCCATACTGTCCTGAAGGTTTAGAGTGATAGCCACTTGTGGCCGTGTTGGACCCAAGCCTTTTAATGTGAAGTCTTGACTGACCATGACCAGTGTCCTTCCCTTTCCCAGTCTTCACCCCAGCAGTAATATGGCTGGCAGGTAGATGGACGGGAGGAAGGAATGGTAGTGCCCATCTCTTCTCCAGTTTTGCTACACGTACCTGGATGACTGGCCACATAGTGAGGCTGGAGTTCAGAGGGCTGCAAAGGAGGCTCCAGGACCGGCGTGTTGTCTCCTAGCTCACTGGCTATGTTGGAGAAGGGAGGCTCGGGAACAGTGTCCTCTGGGCCCAGGTAGTTGTAGAAAGGGGCTCCATCTGGGCCATAGAGATTGTAGGGCAGATCGTCTGGGCCAGGGCCATACTCATAGCCTGGCCGGAAGTGAATCCCTGCTTCCCGCTCTGCCTCAATCCGAGCCACATTGCACAGTTGAGCATAGACTTCTGTTGGGGGGAAGGAGAAAGGGAGCTGGACTTTAGCTCAGCTAGCTAAAGCTTAGCGAATTGGTTCATTGGGCTCTTGCCCAAGACGAGAACATGTGGGGATTCCTGACCACGCTTGCGCCTCTCTCTGTCCTGAACAACTGAGATGAAGGATGAAGCCACTGCTCAAATTGCTCTCCTCCTCCTTCCAAGGTGATAGCACCCCTTCCCAGAGGCACACCAAGACCCGCAGGCACCTTCTTACCAGAGCTCCTGGGGGGGCACAGGGCACACTGCTGGCTCCAGGCCTCGCCATCCTGGCAGCAGCATTCTGTGTAGGTAGTACGGTGCCCACGCAAGGGTTGGCTGCACACGTCATTGGTGACTTTCTTCCAGCAGATGTCCATGTGGATGTCATGGTCAGGGAAGTCCTCTGGTGGCACAGACCCCATAAGCAAGTGAGTCCCAGATCAGGCCTGTGCCACCCGGTGCCCACGCCCCCATCCAGTCACCTGTGCTGCTGGTACTGTTGACACAGCGTTGGCCACTAAGGTCCAGGATGAGGGGAGGACTGCAGAAACAATGGAAGGAGCCTTCTGTGTTCATGCACTCCCCGTTCTCACAGACCACGTCCTGGCATTCATTGTGATCTGTGATGTCAGGGAAAGGTGCAGTGGGTAAGTGACCTTTGAACAGGCAATGCTCAGGGAAGGATTTGCCTTGGGAGGCCCATGAAGATGCCCATCCCGGAAGGGCTCTCTCTAGAGACAATATCTGACAGCGTAGAGCTCCCCTCACCTCAGACCCGCCTGCTGCAGTGGGCATCTTTCCCAGGAGGGGGGACTCCCAGCAAGAGTGGGACTTGGGGTTAGCAGGCCCTTGTGAGTCCTCACCCTGGCACTTCCTGCTGGAGGCATCGTAGTGGTAGCCAGGGTTACACAGGCACATGTAGCCAGGCACTGTGTTGAGGCACCGGCCATTGTGGCAGAGAGCAGACCCGAACAGGGCACACTCGTCGGCATCTGATGGAGGGCAGGGTGAGGCAGAAGGGAAGACATGACAGGAAGGGAAGCTTAGAGCCTACATCCAGCTGTTAGAGTGAGTTGGGCAAGTTGTTTGTGTTCTTCTTGACTTAGCTTCCCTAAAATACTGTTTAACCTCTTGTAATGAGGATTAAGAAATGTTAATACCCATACAGCACTTTAAGTAGTTCTCGGTATATAGCAAGCACTTGAGGAAAGCTGCTTTTTTTGACTGGGGCGTTCAGTGGTACAGTGTCTGCCTTGCATACATGAAGCCGTTGGTTTTATTCCCAGCAACACGCACACATGCGTGCACACACACATACACACACACCCATGCACACACACACACAAACACACACTTTCTGTTTCCATTATCTCCTTCTAAGGACTAGCTTTCTGAATAAGGAGGCAAGGGGCCCAGTACCTGAAACTCTCCAATCAGAGTGAGCTCCCCAAAGTGTCTGTTTTGGTGGGGGGAACCTGTGTGTCAGTGCAGTACCCTCACTCTGTCCCTCTGTCCAGGTATGGGAGAGGTGAGGTTAGACACCACAGTGCACCCTCTAGACTTGAGGGCACAGGGAAACTGAGCTTAGGGTCATGTGAACACTCCGGGAGGAGCTTAGTTAAAACTTTCCAGTTAAACATATCGGGGATAGAAGTGTCCCAGAGCCCAAAAGAAAGAAACTACCTGGAAGCCAGGGCTGGGTGTAGATTTCCTGGGACCTTACAGAGAACCAGGCCAGGGTTTACTGGAGCAAGTGGAATCTGGGGAGGAGGGTGTGGAGACTGATTACCTGTGTACATGGTGTGTCCAAATGTCCAGGTTCCTTCCACAGGGATATAGCCTTGACCACTGGGGCAGAGCTCACTGAATTCAACTGTGTAGGAAGGCATCCAAGCTCAGAGAGGGAATGGTATGTCTCCCCACCCAAACTTTTTACGGGTCTAATTATATAATAGAGGCTGGCCTGGAACTTTGCTATGTAGCTCAGACTTGCCTCAGACTCATCATCTTTCTGTTCCAGCCACCTGAGTGCCGGAGTTACAAGCATGTGTCATCACCCCTGGCTCCTTTCCCCTGTTAGGCGTCACCCTGCAAACTGACCCAAAGGGTCTTTGAAGCCCTTGAAGCCTTACCTGAGCCCTCAGATGGGCAAGCGTCACAGGCTTTTCCCCATCTGGCACCCTGAGTACAGCAGCACTCGGCCTTTGTAGAGTTCCATCCCAGGATGCTAGAGCAGGAAGGACCACCATTACTCTCAGAGTAGCATTCCATGCGGATGAGGCCTGGAGTTGGGTCCCCTGTTGGGACCTCTGGGATTCTCTGAGCTGTGTGTGACAGAAGCCCCTTATTAGTGTCTGTTCATGACCCTCTGAGGTATCCCTGCTATCAAGTTGGTCTGTGAAATATGATGTTTGTACAGAGCCTTATGGTGTACATGATCTCATGTAGTACCCCAGCATCCCTAGGACTGCCTAGTGTTTTCATCCCCTGCTACAAAGACACTGCACCTAAGAAGTTACATTTAAGAAGTTATTATGGAGTGAAATGGGGCTCTGATGCCCAAACACCTGATGTTTCTAGTGTACTATTTGCCCACAACCCCCATGGACAATATCCATCTCTGGCATAGCATACCTTCTGCTCCTCAGGGACCCCAAGCCCTTCTCCCCTACCCCCATTTTCCCTTACAAAATTCCCCTTGATTTTTTTCCCAAGTCATTGAAGCCAGCTGAGTCCTGGTCCAGCCTGAGGTAGAGTGGCAAAGGGGAGGGTCCATCTGAGCTCAGTTTCAAGGTCTCCTTAATCCAAAAGACTCATCCAAGGATTGGGTGGATTCTAGGTCTCTACTAAACTCAACCTGAGGTCCTTGGGGGCTACTGTAAGTACCATAGTACCCCTAATTTCCCTAGGTCATCCTAGACCCTCAGGGAAATGTTGTCTGGAAGTGAAGGGGCCTGAGTCTCCGGGGTCTCACCTCCAGCCACCCGAGGACGACAGCGTCCTTCTTGGGCATCGTATTCCTCAAGGTCGCTGGCGCAAAGGCACAGGAAGGAGCCTTCCACGTTCTCACAGAGTGCAGCCCCGCACACTGCCAGCATGAGTTCACACTCATTCACGTCTGCCAGGCACAAGGACAGCCTCGTGTACAGAGAAGAGGTAGCTAATGCACCCTGCCCCCAATTCCAGCAGGTTCTCATCCCACCGCCCCCCCCCCCCTTCGGGAGAACCATGCTCGGAAGAAGCAATGGTAGGTATGAATTAGCAGGGAGGGCACAGGTGGGCAGAGAGCATGGGAAGGATAGTGGGGCAGAGTTACTGAAAGTGACTTTAACCATGAACTAAGAGAGTGCCCTCCTCTGGGCACCTCTTGAGCCCCCAAGTTCTCCAGGGAATTGAGTGGGGCAGGAGGTCTCTTCCTTCTTGTGCTTGCTCCTTATGTGGCCAGCAGCAGTGCTAGCTGGAGGGGATTCTCCCTCCCTTGAGGTTGCCTTGCCCACCCTTTGGGGTCCTGTCATGGAGCCGAGTAAACATGAGTGGTTTGGAAGAGGGCCCTATCACTTCCTTTCAAGAAAGAAAGAAATTGGTAGAAATGAGAAGGACCCAAGGGCCTTTCCTAGCCCAGACCTTGGGTAGCCCGCAGGCTTCTCACCAACACATTCCCAGCCTGAGGGTGAGGTCTCAAAGCCCTGGTCACACAGGCAGCGGAAGGAGCCGTCCGTGTTGTCACAGAAGCCATGGTTCCCACACACGGTGTCATTGGCACATTCGTCTATGTCTGTGGGGTGATGGAGACTAGGGTAGAGGGCATTCACGCTCGCCTGTGTGCTGGGGATACTGATGTATCTGGTCTGTTAACACTAAGATTTGCAAACAAAACAAAACAAACAAACCACCCCCCCCTCAGTCCCGGGCCCAGCACAAGAAAGCTTTGGCTAACATTCTTCAATTTTTGGGTCAGCTTCGCTGTATGGAAAATATACAAACAACTGCTCAAACGGTACCCGCGGGAGAAACTGTTTCTAGTTGGATGCATGGAAAACCAGATGTCCTCAGCCTTCCTCCTTCCTTTACCCTCCCCACCCCCACCCCTCACCCCACCCCACCGCCCGGTTCTACTCACCGATGCAGTCTCCGGTTGGGGCCATGTAGAAGCCAGGCTGGCAGCCCAGGACGCAGCGGTAGGAACCAGGGCTGTTCTCACACCTCCAGGCTCCACACACTGGCTCTTCCTCGTCCTCACACTCATCAATATCTGTCCCCAGAGCCATGAGACGGGGCAGATGTGTGGCTAGGTCACCATTCTGGCCCCACTTTGCTGACCTGACAAGCTCAGAGCCCACAGCTTCTGAGGTCCGCTTCAGATCAGCATGCTCAGCTCACCCCAGGAGATTAACTCGGGGGGGGGGGGATTCCCCTGACCCAGCAGGGCTGAGCATTTAGGAAGAGAACTAGACACCATTTGGGAAGCCTCCTCCCCTCTGATCCCCAACAGAACACTCTGCCATTTTCACCACAATGGAGTTCAGGGAGTTTTCTTCAATATTTATCTCCCTTATTCAATTTCAAGATCATCTGTAATCATCTGTCTTACCAAAAGACATTGAACATAGCAGGTGTTTAATATCTGCTTAATGTTTTTGGCTTTTAAAACTACTTTGTGTCCTCTGCAGGCACAAAGATTCTGTCTTTGTTAAGCCAGTCCTTGCATCATCAGAAGCTCAATAAATGCATTATCCTTTGGATCCCGTAGAAAATGCTGTATTTCCTGGGAAGCTATGTTCCTTGTTCCAGGGAGCTAAGGACCACAGAGGGACAGCGGTGGGCAGAAGTGAGGCAGGGTCCCATCCAATCCAGAGTCCTTACCCACGCACTCTCCGCTGTCTGGGGAGGGCTGGAAGCCGGTCTCACACAGACAGTTGAAGGAGCCCTCTGTGTTGACACAACGCCCTCCCAGACATGGGTCTGTGGCTGCGCACTCGTCAACATCTAGGAGAGAGACACCAGTCAGCAGATGCAAGCGTGGGTCTCTTTAGAGCTTGTTTGAGCCCCGAGCCGCTTCCTTTGGACCTCAAGAAGCCCATCGGAGTCCTTCCCATTTTCTCTTCCCCTGGTAGGCCGTGAGCAAACAATTCACTTCAGCAATGGTGTTCAGATAAGACTCTAGACACAGCCTCTAACTCCTATGCTGGTGGACCTTAGACACGACCACACTGATGTCTTACCCTGGCATCTGGTTCCCCCCTCAGCGCTGACAAAACCAGGTGCACAGAGGCAAAAAAAGGACCCCTGGCTGTTGAGGCACTTGCCGTGAGGAGCACAATGCTCCTCCTCAGAACACTCGTCCATGTCTGCAGAGGCAAGATGAGACGGGGGTGACTCCAGGGTGCCCTCACCTCTGCAGATCCTCACTGTCCCCAGCTCCCGATGGGGAGTCTTGGGGTGCTCACCTTCACACATGGTGCCATTGACCAGCTGGAAGCCCTGGGGACAGAGGCATTGGTAGGAACCTTCTGTGTTCTTGCACTGGCCTCCGAGGCAGCTGTTCTGGGGACCTTCACACTCATCCACATCTGTAGGGTCACACAGGGAGGAGGCAGCTGATGGTGGCACCTTCCAAGGACAGGTTCCAAGGGAAACATTGCTAGAGGCCCTATCACCTGCCTGAGGGGACAGAGCCTGCTGTTTATCTCCCTTCTCCCAGGTACCTGGGAGAAGCTAAGGAGAGAGCCACGGGGAGAAGGACAGCAGCAGATCTTCCCATTTGGCCCAGATCTGGCTGGGCTCCTTCATGCCCCGTAGTCCTGGCCTAGGGAAACCAAAGCCTCCCTCCTCTGTCTTGGCTGAGGAGCAATGGGCAAGAAACCAAGGAAACAGATGAAGAGAACCCGAGAAGGTAACAGAAACACCCTTCTGCTTGTTCGTGAATTTGGTTTGAGATAGGATCTCGTGTAGCTAGCTCTGGCCTTGCCTCTCACTGGCTAGATAGCCAAAGATGAGCTCCGACTCTCCTCCTAAGTCCTAGAACTATAAGCCTGGGTCATCACACCTGACCCGCCCTTCACCCACCCTACCCCTCTCTCCCTCTATAGCTTTTTTGGCCTTAGACTTTTTGTCTTCCTGACGAAGTTTCCCAAGTATTGGGATTATAGGCATTATTAACCCTATTACAAAGCACCAATGGCCACTCTAGAGCAGTGGTTCTCACCCTTCCTAATGCTGCAACCCTTTAATACAGTTCCCCACGGTGTGCTACCCCAACCTTAAAATTCTTTTCATTGCCACTTCATAACCATAATTTTGCTACTGTTACGAATCGTAATGTAAATATCTGTGTTTTCTGCCGTTCTTAGGTGACTCTTGTGAACAGGTCGTTTGACCCCCAATTTGAGCACCACTATTCTAGAGTCTTGTCATAACAGAGTCTCAAGAGTCTAGGCCAAGGCCCAAGAAACGCAATGTGTCTCTGTCTCTTGTCCCTCAGTGCTGCTGAGACCCCGCAGCCCGTGCACCAGTGCCTTCATGGCGGTGAGACCCGGGTGTCTAGCCACTTTCCTGACTGCTTTCGGGGAGCGGGTAGGAATACGAGTCCTCAGCCCGCATCCTAGGTTTAATGAGGAGCTCTTGTTCCTTTTCATAAAGGCTAGGTTGGTCTACTGTGTTCCGTCTGTACTTTCCTAGCGGGGGAGGGTCTCCTACCTTCACAGGTGTTGCCCAGGGCACTGGGCCGGTAGCCCTGCTCACAGTCACTGCAGGAGAAGGAGCCCACAGTGTTCGTGCAGACTCCTGCGGGGCAGACTCCAGGGAAGGCACATTCGTCCAGGTCTAGGCAGACAGACAACCATGGCCGTGGAACCAGGAGCGCAGTCCTACCACAGCTTCCCCTCACCACAACACCTCTTGCCTATCTCTGGGTTGGAAGAACACTCTGGACCTCTAGACAAGGGCAAACCCAGGCCATATTCTATAATACACCCCCCCACTTCCTTCCTAGAAAGCTCCATGGTAACCCCACCCCCAGCTTATCTCTTTTGAGACAAGGTGTCACAGAGCTCAGGCTGCCCACTGTGTAGCTAAGGCTGAACTCCTGATCCTTTTGTTTCCACCCCAAGGGCTGGGATCCTAGGCAGACACTATTGTACGTCGCTTTAGATTCCCTCCTGTCTCTGGGACCATTTGTCTCCTCTCTGAATTTGCAAGTTATAGCAATAGAAGCTCTCTTGGGGCTATGTCTCCCAGAGTTCTCTCTAACCTAACCTGGAGGATTAACCCCCGGTATCAGCCCGAGGCTGGAGGACAAACAGATGTTCTTTAAGAGGGAGGAAGGCCTATAATCTGTCCCTCTGTCTTGTGTTACCTTCACAGGCAGTGCCGGCTTCGTTCACCCAGTACCCACTCTGACAGACTGAACAGGTGTAAGAGCCTTCGGTGTTGAGGCAGAGGCCCGTGGGGCATGAGGCTCGGCTGACACACTCATCCACATCTGAAACAGGTCATTGAGTTCTGTATGGGATTCTGCAGAGCAGACACGCCAGAGACTCATAGGTGGGCAGGGAGGGTTAAAAGGTCAGGTTGTGGCAAGGGCAGGAGAGGCCTCAGGCCTGGAGGGCTAGTTCAGGGGTGGCTTCAGGGGCTGGCAGTCAGAGGGGAAGATGTTGCGGGTTCGATTTGTCTGTGGAAGAATTGGTGCTACATCTTTGTACCTTGGCAGCCCTTCTTGTCCTGGGTGACCTCATAGCCCGGCTCACAGGAGCATCTAAAGGAGCCTTCCACGTTGATACAACTCCCATGGGCACAGATCCCAGGGGTCAGGCACTCGTTCACATCTGTGGATAAAGTCCAAGGTGGGGCACTGCCTCCTCTCTTCCTTGCACTGTCTGCCGCTCTAGCAAGCCTAGATCATCTCAAGTATGAGTCCATGGAAGCAGCCTTCAGAGGGAATGCTGGCCAGCCTCGGGAAACTTCACAGCCCTGCCCCTTTATTTCGTCTAGGCAGAGCAGGGTCATACCCTCCTTAGTGCTCCTCAGCTCCCCATAGTCATACAGAACACTCTGCTTAGCCCTGGAAAATGAAGCCACCTAGAACGCTAGAAATAAGGCATCCAAGACCCTGATTCACTCCATCGTGAGTCTAGTCCTCATTAGTCTCTCACCTGCCACTAAAAAACCCCAATGTTTTACACCCAGCAAACAGTTTCAGTACATGGGTGGGCAGTGTGGAGAGAAGCCAGGCCATGCCTGGGTGGCTGTGGCTGTCCTGAGGGCCTGGGAACCGTCTGCCCTCTCATGAGCTTCAAAGCGTCTATTCAAAGCATGGCCCCTCCTGGCATCAGAGCCTTGGGCCTTGTTCCCTGCGGGGGCTGAGGGGAAAGAACACTCCTCTTCCCACTGACACGGAGCTGTTTGGGTACAAGAAGCACCACTGCTATTCAGTGTTCTTTTGTAGAACTTCAGTGTAAGAAAGCAGAGGGCCTGGTGGCTGGCTCTTGTCACCACTCAGCTTCTCACCCCGGTCCACAGAGGCCAACCACAGAAGCTTCTGGAACTTTGGGATAGAGCTTCAGAACGGATGTGGCTAAGGGCCAGCAGAGGGGCCCACCCTAGCTGATTCAGAGGGCAGAGTCCCATAATCGAAGCACACCCACGTTGTGCTCAGTGTTGTCTGAGAACCCAACCGGATGATGGGGGACAATGTCCTCTAGGCCACTGCTGTCTGCCCACCTCATCCCCTCCCTGTCTGTGAGCTCAACCAGCCATCTGAAGGCAAAACAGCCCTCTCAGTGCCTTGGTAACCAGCCCTTACCTACACAGCTCCCGCTTTGGCCTATGTAGCCCTCCTCACAGGCTACACATGTGTAGGAGCCAGGGGAGTTGACGCATCTTCCATCAGGGCAGCTACCAGGGAGACGGCATTCATCGATATCTAGAAAACAAGAGCCCCTCCCTTGGTCATCTCCGAGAACCACAACCCATGGGTATTTCATGTCTGCAAATCTTTGGCCCTGCCCTGTATGGCGAAATGGATGTCAATTTCCATATCTGAACACCAGGAAAAAATGAGTTTCCCTGTGTTCCCAATTCACCTCCCACACACAGTCCTAGAGCAAAGATAAACCAAAGGACTTAAAAATGGAAAGACGGCCCAGGTCGCTGCAGTGGGCTGTGGGTACTGTTAGCTGTAGGAAGTCAGAGAACTGCATGTTTTGGACTGGATCGTTTGGGACGGTCCCTCATATCACCCTTGGTGACATCAGGCAAGGTAGGAAGATTGCATTGGTCAAGAGGAAAGGACCCTGAGTCTGCCCTACCTGCCGTGTGTCGGGTGCATTTGCGGAAGGTGTGTGTAGCCCTGGATGTCGGGCATTTAGGAGATGTGAAACTCACTCATCTTCAAAAAGTACCTTACATCTTCATTTTTGGGTCACAGTATGTTTTTGTTTCTGGGTCCCTTGTGGTTGGGTGACATCAAAAGATTAGTGATAGCCAATGAGGTACGCATGGATATGACGTAGGTAACTTGGGAACCAAAGCATTTCATCACACGCAACCCTGGAGTGTCTTCTTCCTTTCCTGGTGACTGGGCACAGTCCAAACGTTGGCTATTCTTTCTGTCTAGTACCAGAGTAAGGAAGCCTGGGTCAGAGTTCTCAACTGATTCTTGATGGACACAAGACGCTGGTGAGATATAAGATTGACTGTGTGCTCTATAGCTGATTTGGAGGTTGGTTGTTAGTGAAGCAGAACCTAACGCGAGCTGCTATGCTCCGCCCAGATTTCTTCTTAGAGCAGAGCCCCGGGGAATAACAGTGCTGTTAACGTGTAAGAAGACTGTCAGGGAGGGAAAGAGAGAGGTCAGGAGACCAGAACAGCCCTTAGTCTCCCCATCCCCGGAGCCAGGGAAGCCTCTCCTGAATGGGGAGTGGCTAGAATTGCGCCATTAGATAAGCTTATAAAAGGAGGCCAAGGAAAATTCTGGATGGAGTGGACTCCATCCCCAGACAACCTGAGGCTATTCCATGGAACTCACAGTAGCTAAAGTGGGGCTTGTCACCAGGTAGAGATCCTTCTGCCTAGTCAAGGGTTTAAACTTTAACCTAAAGTTATGGAACGCCTTGGTAGATTCCAATATTCTGGTTTGTTTCGGGAACTAATTATCGCTGTATTCCCAGCCCACGGCTAACACACAGCTGGCATCCAACATGTATTTGCAGACCAGAAGAAGAAATAATGTGCCCAAAATAATACACATTATCCTCTTAGTGTAAGGCTGCTAAAGAGACCGCTAGAGGGATCCAAGGAAAGGTCGCACAGGACTAATCTGAGAGTCTGCCACCCATACTCTGGGAGGACACTGTGGCATCTTTCCAGGGACCAGTCTCTGTGTGGGGAACTGAGAGGGGACCCACCTGTGTTCCTGGTGAGAGTACGAAGTGGGAGTGATGGGCAGGAGCCAGAGTTCAGGGGACCTTGGGTGAGAGTGGGGGACAGCCAAGGTCCTGACAGTGTAAAGGAGAATTATACTCTCTGTCCCTGGGAACCCAGAGTCCTGGGTATGATGGAAATGTCATTGAGACTGTTGCATGGGCCACTATCCAAACCTCACAGTCTCTCACCAGAGACTTCGGGTTTCCATGGAGAGAGTAGTTCCTTCGTTGGAGACAGAAGAAAGGGAGAGGAAATTGCCTGGGCTCCCGGGGTGATGGGCAGGATCTGTGGTTACTGATGGAAACCCGGAGAAGCTTACAAACTACATCATTCTTTCAACAGCCCCAGAGTGTCTGCCCAGGGCCAAGAACTCAGCCTGACCTCCCAGATGAGGTATCTGTCTAGAAGCTTTCCTCCTGATGGGTCAGAGCCATCCAGAGTAGGACATGGGGGAGTTGGGACATGATAGAGAGGGGGCCTCACAGTGTGCTTGAGGTGGCTCTGCACATCTTGTGTATGGTAGCCGATTAGTCCTCTGAGAGGAGTGTGGCAATTTCCATTTCCAAACATGAAACATTAATACAACCCAGACCTGTCTGCTCTGGAGCTTGTGCCCTTAATGCAGACGGTTAGTATAAATTTGATCTTTTCAGTGTTCTGGCATTCCCTGGTTCATTTCCTCCTCCTCCTCCTCCTCCTCCTCCTCCTCCTCCTCCTCCTCCTCCTTCTCCTCTTCTTTTTTTGTAAGTCCTGAGGTTAAATGCATAGCACTGTGATGCCCAATGAGGCTCTCTTAGTGCGGCCAGCTGGCACTTAGCAGGGTACCTATCAGGAGCTGCCAGGCTGTCTTGTTTCTATTGATCTAATCAGGACAAGGGGATGGGTTCCAGCTTGGATCATGCCTAGGCCTGAGTTTTAGGTGGAGGGGCACTAAGAGGGGATCCCTGAGAGAAGGCGATGCCCTGGGGTGAAGACAGTTTGTTCTATACCTGTAGATGTTACCCCTCTGCTTAGATCTCCTGGGGCCTTGTTTTCCTGGCAGTGGACTGGGGAAAGGTCTCCCCTTCACAAGGTCCACGAGTTCACCTTTACTTCCAGGACTCTCTGGAACCAGGTAGGACAGATCAGACGTTATCCTGTCTTACTTGGTTCCAGATAGGTTAGTGGCAGGTCCAACCCTGTCTACAAGGAGACGGGTTAGCAATGTCCTAGCCCATCTTTTAGCTGCCTGTGGGGGAGGGGAGATCTATTTGTTAATTCATTTGTTCATCAACCAGCATTTGCTGGGTGCCTATGCACATGCTAACTAGAGACATGGTCCACCCTCTGGGAGTTTATATATTAACACACTTCAGTAAGAAGACTAAAAGTGCTGTAAACAGAGAGAACACATTTTCCAAGGTGATGGGGACAAAAGTGTGCAAAGATGTGCATTCCTGTGGTGTCACATAGATTTGTATTTCCCTGCTACTGGGGAAGACAGGATGCCGACGTACCACCCACAAGGCAGGAGGGCTCAGGGATTCCTAGACATGTCTCTGCCAGTGGGAACTGGCTTAGTGACAAGGGACTCGGTGGAGGACAGCTAGAAGGGGAGCTGGTGGTTTGTAGTGTGTGGGGCGTCAGGCCGGCCCATTATCCTTTCCTGACCATGACGTAACCCCGATCGCATTCACAGTGGTATGAGCCCTCAGTGTTGCTGCATCGCCCACCGCTGCACACCCCGGGCTGCTCACACTCATCTATATCTGCAAACACACAGGGTGGTCCCGAGTCAAAGCCATCCCTGGACGGGGGGTCCTGGGGCATCCTTCCCAGAGGCCGTGAACAAGGCTGCTAGCTAAGGGAGGATTGTTTGAAGGGATTCTTAGGTCAGCTCTGAGACTGTGGTCCCTTGAGTTCTTTTCTCCCAGGTGTAGCTACTTCTAGGGCCCATGGGAGCCCTTTTATCCTCCTGATGGAAGGCCTGATCTTGAGGTCAGGTATCAGTCTGTATAGTGTTCTCCCTGCCCCAGCGTTAGTACAGTAGACACGGAGTCTACCACTAGGATGCTCCTCAAGGATGGACCTTCTCAGAAGGACAGAGAGCACTGAGGGCAGCCGAGGGTCTGTAGGGTGCACCGACACCCCCCTCTGAGACTCTCCACTGCCAACAGAGGAGAAGAGGGAAGGATCTCATAGGCAGAGCAAAAGGCGGAAGTCTGATGGGAAAACCTGATTGACCCTAAAGCCCAAACTTGGTCAGGCCACTCCCCTGACTCAGTTCCCCAGCTCCTTGCTACCCCAGTCCTACTTGCAGTTTGGCTCCCAAACCCGGCCCCAGCTCTGCTGTATTTGCTCATCTGCCCGCCCTCGCTGTTATAATCCTAGCTATGGCAGATTCCCATGAGTTCAGTCTCCAAATCTCTGTTCACACGCATGCCTCTGCTGGGAGTGTCTCTCCTCTCCTGGTGACCAACAGATTCCTAGTCTCATCTCAGACAGTGGCTCAGTGTACCAGCTCTGCCCTGTGATCATTCCCTGAGTCCACCAGCAAACCCCTCCAGGCCTCATCTTTCCCCCCTTAGGGGAGTGCCTGGCTGGCAGTAAACATGGACGAACACTTGCTGGCCTCGATCAGGCATAAACCCAGCGTGCTTCTACCACAGGCATCCTTCCTATCATCCCGTTCACAGTGGAGCCTCCAGCAGAGCCGTCACACGCACCCCACTCACTCCCCATGGAGATCCTGGCCTTCAGTATAGGGCAGACCCAAGAACCTTCCTGGCAACAACTCTCCAGGGAATTGAGAAACAGCTGTCTGAACTCTCAGAAGCTCTACTGCCAATGCAAAAGGAAAGGGAAGGCTCTCGAAGACAGAGTGAACAGTGGAAACCTGGTGGAAAAAACTGGGTGAAGCCAGAACCACTCCGTAATAAACAGATGGTGCTGGGAAAACTGGTTACAGAGAAAAATGGAAATGAAAAAGGGGGGTTCCTAAGAGCCATGCAAAGGCGGACCCCAGTTGGAGAAAGCATCCTGGAAAGGGTAAATAAAGTGCACAATGTCTTTGTAACATAACAAAACCACCACGCATTAAAAATAATGCAAAAAGGGGCCAGTCATGCTCAGTGGGCAAGAGTTTGTCACCCAAGCCTGGCAACCTGAGTTCAACCCCAGGACCCACAGAAAGATGGAGGAGAGAACCAACTCCTCAAAGCCGTCCTCTGACCTCCACACACATAAAACAAATAAGATGTAGCAGAGTACACAAACTATACCCAAAAAGTTATGAGAAAAAGCGACAACCGCACTTGGAAAACAAGCAAAAGATGGGATCACAGATCCTGTTTACAGGCTGAGGAAAGCAGCTCACAAATGAGGAAATCCAAAGGCCAGAGTGCGGAGATGTACTTATTCCAAGGAAGGTTATATGCAAGCTCTTAGATAAATCCTTAATGTTGAAATAATTTACATTTATTTCTATTTAAATGATCATAAAACTTGTAATGGTTTAGAATGATTAACTTATACATACGAATCAATGCTAGATTAAAATAACGAAACACTGTTTTGTGAGACTGGCAAAATTTAGAAAGTAGATGCTAAATTGGATTAGGGCCTTCAAAGTGGCAGCCAAGCCCCAGTAGTGGAAGCTCTTCAGCTGACCTCAGGTTCCTCTGTTCCTACAGCTGGCAGAGACATCTAGACACCAGACTGGCACAGGACAGAGCCTCTTGTCTGGGTCAGTCCTTACAATACTAATCTCTGTAGCCATAACTTGCCTATGGCCAGCTCCCAGACTGGACCTTCAGAGAGAAAGGCCTCTCACCACAGTACCCACCCAGGCTGCTTGAAGCTTGGAAATCCCCTGTCCCCTGCCTTTCCCCTGGCTCTGCACACTGCCATCTGCGTCACTGCCTTCCTAACAGCCAGACGACAGAGCCATCTACCCTTAACAAACCCTCCTGGCAGCCACTGCCCATAGGACAATGGCCAAGAACTTCAGCTTGGCCCCGGAGTCACATCACGGATTGGCCTCAGCCCCGCCACTTCTGCTAACAAGCCCACACTCCAGTCACCCTGACTTCATCCTAATTCCCAGGGCATGCCAGGCCTGCCCACACGCTCGCCTGTGCAGAAACGGTTGGCTTTCGCTGGACTAGTGACCCTGTCCACTCCTGCTACTGCTCCTCGGGTACCTGGTACTGCGCATATAAAGGAGGGGCTCATAGAATGCAAACCATGCTTTGGAGACGGCGTGATTTTGAATCTATGTCCAGTGGCTGCTATAACAAGGTGCAGTGTCCGTGGGTGTTTCAGCTCACCTCTCAGGGCTTCCTCTGCTAAAGCATGAAGTGTGGAACTGAGGACTGCAAGGGTTGGAATGGCGGGCTTTATATATAAAGTGCTCAGGGTGGCTCAGGGTGGCTCTTGGTATACGTGCTCGTTAATGGGACCTGCTATTACTCTACCCCAGTTCAAGGACCCCCTCAGGGAAACCTTCCCAGATTCTCTGCTCTAGTCAGTCGCTTGCTCATCTAACTCGACAGCACCATTATTCCTGCTCAAGCATTTGGTAGTTTTCAGACCTTCAGCCCAGGGCCTGGTACCTGGCCTCTCAGAGCTGGAGTCCTTGCTGAGCACTGACCTGGCTCCCTCATGCCCCTATTATGCAGGGCTTCTCTGCCTCTCTTCCTAACATAATGAAGTGAGAGGATTTGGATGGCTTTGGATTCTGAGGGCCAGATCCTTGGAACCAGACGCCGAGGAGACTCTGCCAATGGAAGGATTCATTGCTCCAGGGCCACGCCGGGGAACAAGTGATCACAGCCAAGCCCCTGACTAGTGCCAGAGATGTGAGCCCCCAGAACAGGTAGGGCCGTTCTCAAGGTGCAAGTTTCCCAATTACTTCTGGGTCTCCAGGCACTGTGTGGAAGAGACTTACTTATTTCTTTGTGAACTTATTCATTTAAAAAATGTACAGGAGCGTTCTATGTTATAAAAGGGTTTGCACGGGGTGCTGGCTTGTTTTACGTCAACCTGACATAAGCTAGAGTCATCAGAGAGGAGGGAGCCGTAGTTGAGAAAATGCCTCCCTAAGATCAGACTATAGGCAAGCTTGTAAAGGCATTTTCTTAACTGATTGATGTAGGAGCACACAGCCCATCGTGGCTGGGGCTGCCCTGGACTGGTGGTTCTGGGTTCTCTAAGAAAGGTAGCTGTGCAAGCCCTGAGAAAGCCAGTGAGAAACCCTCCTTGGCCTTCGCATTATCTCCTGCTTCCGGGTACCTGCCCTGTGTGAGTTCCTGCCTTGGCTTCCCTCAATGGATTGTGATTCAGGTTATGGAAACCAAATAAACATTTCCCTCCCCAAGATGCTTTTGGTCATGGTGTCACAGCAATGGTAACCATAACTAAGCCATACAGGAAGCCTGCTTACCAAGAGTTGCCTAACTGTGGCCAGGCCTTCTTGGAAGACGGTCAAAGCCTGCAGCTATCCCCTCTGCTGGGGACCAGAACTCCTCTCCCAAATGTACAAATGTCCCCTGGTCTGCTGAGAGTCCACGCTCCTATCCTCATGGGTCACCCTCACTCCCCAAAAGGAAAGTCTCCTTGTCACTTGAGTCCTGGCTTTTGGTCCCCATCACCAGCCAAGTCTCTGATTTCCTCTTGGCTTGAACCACACAATTCCTTGAGGTCTTTGCAAACATTGCCATTTTCTGGGTTCCTCTTCTCCCCTGTGATCCCAGCATAAGCTCAGCTTCCTCTCAGATGAAGGTCAGAGTGCTGTCTCCTTTCCCACGGCTCTGGTACTCCCCAGTGGTAAAAACTCTGCATGCCTGCCTCTTCTTCCACCCCCACTGCAGGGCCTAGCCACAAGGTGTTCTGCTGTGCCATCCCAGGCCTATGGCGGGTCCGACTTACCTTGGCACTCCTGTGTGTCTCCCAGGGTGGCTAGTGAGTAGCCGGGATAGCAGAGGCAGGAGAAGGAGCCCACACTGTTGACACAGCGCCCTCTTCCCACACAGGGGTTCCTCAAACACTCGTCATCTAACGAGAAGGAGGCAGGGAAGAAGGTCATGGAGGCCAGTGTGCCTTTCTCTGGGCATCTGCCAGCAACTTGCCCACACTAGAGGATGGTGCTATGTGACATGGAAGGGGTGAGGAAGCAGAGGAGGCAGAGGCGGAGATGAAAGTCTCCAAGGACAAAGCCACAGGTCAGCCTGCTGGGGCCTCTTAGGCCCTAGGAATCCTTGGGTGATGGTCAGTGCCTCCTCCCTGCCCATTGTCCCCATCCTTCAGTGACCCCACAATCATTTCCTTTCTCCTTCAAGCCCACAGTGAATGTTTCTCCTTCACGCAAAGTACTGGTCAGGGGGAATGGTGCATCTGATGATCTTTCTTGGCTTCAAACATGTCTCCAAGGGGCAGCCCTAATGAGGCCTTGATCTGCTTCAAACATGTCCCCAAGGGACAGCCCTGGTGAGGCCTTATCTGCTCTGTAAGCAGAAACATGGCCACTTTGAGGCGGGGGAATGCTAGTTCTGGCTTGGGACCCTTTCTCCTTGAGTCTGGTGGCCCTCACAGTCTGGTCATAGCCTGACTTAAGGTCTAGTTAGATGTGTCTGCAGGAACTGCTCTCCTAAGCTCATCAATCATGGCACCTTACTTAGATCTTACACAGCCTGACTTCTTGACTCAGACCCCACACCCTATTCCTATTTGCCCCCACCACTCAGCAGCCACAGAACACCCTGTAAATACCGGTGCAGTAGGCCTGGCTGGGGTGGAGCCGGTAGCCAGGGTTGCAGAGACATCTGTATCCATCTGGAAGGGTCACGCAGGTTCCAGGGCCACAGATGTTGGAGGCCCCAGCGAAACATGGATCAAAGCCTGCAGAGATGGGGCAAGCAGAGATAACGGCTGAGTGAGGGACTCGAACGGGGTGGGGAGACAGCAGGGGCAGGTCCAGGGGTCTCAGAAGACTGCTGGAAGTCTACCTACCTTTAGCACACCCTCTCACGCCACTGTATAGCACGGTCTCAGAAGACCAATGGGACCTGTGCCTGGGCTCTGAGTCACTTGACAGAGACCTAATGGCTTCTAGTAACCCATATTCCCTACAAATGACTCTCACCCTCATCCTAAATGTGGGCATAGCTCTTACCCAAAGAGCCAGTGCTAGTCACCCCCAGAAACTCTTACATATCTTCGCATAGACTGACAGGTCTAGTGAATAGGTTACAGAGACTGAAGAAACTAGCTTATTTTTTCTTGTATCTCTAATATTAGAAAAGTACCTGACACTTATGATGAATGAATGAATGAATGAATGAATGATGAACCAATAAACAATAGAGGAGCACTGCTTTCACCTGTGCCCACCCTGTTGCCTTATCCTATATCCCACATACCTAGGGGTCCCTTCCCTGCTCCACCACTCTGACAGAAGCCAGAAGCCCCACCAGAGTGGGTAAGAAGGGGTCCAAGTTGGAACACAGAGAGGCTTCATGGCATTGCTAATGTGCCCTGAACTGAATGCCTACAGTGGCCTATGGAGCAAGGTCATCTTTTCTCTAGCTTGGTTCCAAGTCTGTATTAGCAGTCCCCAGCCAGAATCTAAATGTCCACTCAGAAGGTGAGGTTGGAAGACAGCAGGGCAGCAGCTGGATTGAAACTGCTGCTGGTGGCTCTGCCACCCGCATGGTTGAGGGCCACCACTGGGCCCAGCCTGGCTTCTCTGCACCATGGTCTTTTCTCCAGGAATATTTCAGTTGTCAGTCTCAGTACTCCCCAGTGGAGCCCCACACACTCAGCCCTTCCTGCCTCCTTAGAAGGAGATGCTTCCTGGAGTCCCGGGAGACTTCCTCTGAATCCTGGGAGAGGTCCGCTGAAAATGCTCAGGAAAGCCAAGCCCCATCCCACCTGCGACTTTCTCTGCACCAGGCTGCAGGCATTCTTTTAACGCAGGAAATCCAGAACTCAGAACTAGAGCCACCCTCAGCTCCTACTCAAGGTGACCCCCTAGCTAAGAGCAAAGCTACAAGAGGGCACACGTGTGCAGAGAACACAGGCGACACTGCTACAATGGTAACCTTGTAACTTCTACACAACACTACTACAATGGTAACCTTGTAACTTCTACACAACACTACTACAATGGTAACCTTGCTTCTCTTGAATGAAGTCCCCAGACAAAGAGCCTTTGTGAAAGGCACATTCCACAGCCAGGTGGGCTTTCCAGGGACCTCCCTCATACCACCCCTCATCACTATGGTAGACCATAGGGAGCCAGTTCTGGACACTTTCTGTGCAATATAATTCTGTCCCTTCTCCAAAACCTTCCATGGGCAGGTGACAGCCACTGCCAGGGCCCTCACTGACTCAGCCCCCTCTCACCTTGCCTCCTACTCTATGAGTTTCTATTCTTCAAGAGGCCCCCACCCCCATGCTCCAGGAAGATCCATGGCTTCCCTGAAGCCCTCTGAGTAGGACCATCCCTCCAAAGAGTGTTAGTGCCCAGGCACGGCTCCTGCCTTTTCTAGGTAGGCTTTGTGACCTTTGGAGGATCAGACCTGGACCACAGCAAGATCAGAGTTGCTGGAGAGTATTCATGTGATTGAAGAAGCAAGAGAGAGAAGCTCCATTCACAGCCTTGCCCTGGAGTTTGCTTTTGGGCAACCACATCTCCCAGAGGTGGGGGTAAAGAGCCTCCAAGAACTTCTGCAGCTACCTGGGGGACTCTGTGTCGCCAGGACATTACTGGAGGGAATCACTTTCTCTTCCTCTGGGCTTTCTGGAATGCCCTGGCCAGGCAATGGTGGTGTCGGTCTTCCGGTGGCGTCCCCTGGAGAGGACAGAGGGGAGGAAGTAGGGTCCTTGGGCTGGCAGTGGCCCTTCTGTGTTCTCTGATGTTCAGAATCCTAAGAACCAAAAATAGCTCCCTAGGGCTCCCACCATCTTTTAGCATATCTGGTCTCCTCCCCTTGTAGTAAAACCAGGGACTATAGAAATGGCTACTTGTCTAAGGCCTGCCAGCTTGCTGGAGGAAGAACTGCTGCCCCCATACCCAGTTTAACATTCTGCTTTCACTTGTAATGCATCTTGCAGCTCACAAAATGGTGCTGCAAGCACAAGCACCCAGTTGCCATGGGAAGCAGCAGGTGTCATGTCCACATCACAGCAGGGAAATCTCAACATCCTTGACTCTGAGCCCAGCTCTGGGGAGAGGTCAGCTCAGGATCAGGAGGTAAGATAAGCCACTGGAGGAGAGGGTTCTGGAGCTCCATCAAGCTGCTCCTTCAGCTAGTACCTCCTCTTTGACCTGATTGTCTTATGTGTTGAGTGGCGTCATGAGATTAAGAGTTCAGTAGGTAGGGAAATATTTGCAAAGCATCATGGGATCACTTGCTAACTGGACAGCCCCTGAGGGACTCAGTGTTCCCGGAAAGGGTGCTCACACGCCGTATCACACGCTACCTCTGATTGGAACCCACGGGCCAGTTCACAGGTACTCATTCCATTACTAAAATTAGGTTTCTTCTGGGAGCTTCTAGGAGGAGGAACTCACCTGGTACCCAGGCAGGTAGGTGGGGAACACTGGTTGTGATCTGCACAGAAATGAAGGTTATTTGGGGGGGGGGCTCATCTGTTACTCCTAGGATACGTTTCTTTCTGCTCTTACCCCAGCTCCTTTTTGTCCAGCTCTCTCTGGTAGTGAGTTTTTACTGCTGGCATGTATTCTCTAGGTGTTTTCTATCCTTAACTGACCAGCTTCACTTCCTTCTAAATTGTAGCAGTTAAATGCGTGCCCACTACCAACTCAGTGTTGGATGCACAGCAGAATATTAGCACTTATCAAAGCTGCGATCTTCATGTCATAGATGACGTAACAGAAATTAATTAGACCATCCAGGGCCACAAGGCCAGTGTGGCAAAGCCAGGAGTCACAGCCATACTCGGTGTCCCTCACCACAGTTATGGACAGAGACAGCTGGGGACAGGGAAGCAAAGAAGACCAGCAGAGGACAGAAAGGCACTGGGGCATTGCCGGGACTATGAGAACATGGAGGGAAAGTTTTGGCCTGAGAGGACAGAACGTGGTTGTTTTGTTTTTAGACAGGGTCTCTCTGTGTAGCCTGGATGTCCTGGAATTCTACCTATAGCCCAGGCTGGCCTCTGCCTCCCAAGTGCTGGGGTTAAAAGTGTGCACCACCCTGCCTGGCTTCACATGGTTCTTAAGCAGGAAATCAAGGCTGCTGGAGAAGCAGTACATGGAGACAGGTTAGCTCATCACCATCAGGAGATGAGCAGGAACCAGCAGACTGGTCAAGGCCTGGAGGAGGATAAAGCAGATTCACTCCTATGGAGGAGATGCTTAGAGATGCTAAGTCCTGGCTGCACAGGGGGACCTGGGCCCAGGGAAGGAGGGCAGATGCTCTCTCCTCAGTGAAATTGCTGGAGGTGTTCTTAGCCATGCTTCTGCTTTCCCATGAGCTCCTCACAGAGGGTATGTGTTAAACAAGCTCAGAAAACATGCCAGATTCAGGACCAGCTCTAGGCTTCATGCACAGCCACCAAGCTTGAATGGCAGCCAGGACTAAGTACACAGACACATGGTTCCTTGACTCCACTTTGTGATTTCTCCAAGTAAAATCCGGCATATGCTCCATCCTTTTTTCCTGCTCTCCTGAGACTATGCCTGGGGTCTATGTCATTCTGCGTCTCACCCTAATCAGGCTCCCTGGCAGGAAGCCTCACTCACCTGAATAGCCTGGGAGTCACCTGGGGAAGGAAGATGACATCATAAGCTCCAGGAGGGGAGGCAGTGACCTTCTGCTCTTCGCTCCCAGCCTGGCTGCCTCACTGTCTACACTCCCCCCTGCATTCCCAGCAAGATGAGCAACACACAGAATGCAACTCTTTTTAGTCACCTCAGCCTGTCAGCTCCCTTTGGGGACCCACCACCCCAGAAATCCAAGGCTCTAACAGAGCATACAGGTAGCCCAGTTCACCTGTCAGCTGGAGAAAGTACCCTGCATTCCTACCAAGTATCCAGGGACAGAAGTTCCCATCAGCCAGCCTCATTAGACCTATAACAGATCTCTCTCCTGTGGCCCTGATCAAATGAGTTACTCTCCATCCTCCCTGCTCTGGCCGTGGACTAAGGGAGGACTTCCAGGAAGGAAATGCATTGCCCGCATCTATGGCCACTGAGTTCTTTCCTCGCTTCTCTGTCCCAGATTCTTGGAGTAATTCTGGCAACCTCCTAGTTTACTTGATCCTAAGAGCTCCCGGCCTCCTAGACTGGGTGACTTGGGCCTGACCGGGCTGTTTTCCAGAGCACCAGCTGGAGAACTCAAGCATAAGCTCTTCCTGGCCCACACGTCCTGAGCCCCAGGAAACGGTGCTGCAGTTACCGTCCTAAACCTAAGACCTGGGCAGGGAACATTATGGAAAAGGGGGGGTCCTTAGGTGTCTCCCCCAGCTCAGATACCTTTGTCAGGGACGGTTTCAGCCTCAATCCAGGTGTCGGTGACTGCCCGGAGTGGTTGCCTCTCGGCTGCCCCAGGCAGAGGTCCACTGACCCTCTGGATCTGTTCCCTGAAGGGGCTAGCCAGTTCCTCCTCCTCCGCTTTCCTCATGGACAGGCGGATGTCTGAGCTCGAGTAGGTGTAACCATGGCCGGCAGGGCAGATCTCCCTGAAGGCCTCTAAAAAAATGACAGAGGATGAACGGAGGAGCCATGCCACTTCTGCCTTGTTCCCCACCTTCCTTCCCTCTAGGGGACGAGACGATTGTGGCTGCAAGCGGAGTCCCAGGTCTGGAACATGGAAGTGTAGACTGAGCCTTCTGGCTTGAAGTGAGGGGCGGCGGGGCGGGGAGGGGGGGGTTGTCTATCCAAGCTGGGGAAGTAGCCATTGGCTTTGGGCAAGTATCCTGATGGCCAGAGCTGGGGTGAGGATGGGGTTACCTGTGCCAGGCAAGGGGCACTTTTCACACTTGCTGCCCCAGGCTTTGCCCACGCGACTGCAGCAGCAGATCTGCTTGGTGATCCGGTGTATCAAAGGCAGGGTGCAGGTGCCAGCTCCCAGCGACCGGTAGCATAGTCCCTGTTGCATGGAGACAGCCTTGTCCGCTGCAACAGACAGAGCATGTGGGACCGGGCAGGGAGCCCGTGGGAGGAGAAAGCATGGAAGGCAGCGGACAGAGATGGGGTCAGTCATTGGCACCGAGACTAGCCCGGCTCATGTACCATTCTGGAAGTTCGGATGCTCATGAGAGCTTTGGGAGGAATGCCCCCGCATTTCCTCACAGTGTCCACCTGATGAGGCCCTGCCACCCTCATGTGAGGGCAGGACCTGGGAATACAGGTGTTGCCTCCACCTGTTGCCCTTGAGTGTTTCCTAAAGGCTCCATGTGCACTTCAGGATGAGCAGGGAGCAGTGTGCCCTGAGGGCCACAGAAAACCTCTCTGGGAAGATGAGATGAGAACTGGAGGATTGTCAGAGAGCTTAGAGGACAGGGATCTTGTCTGGGTCATCCTTGTCACTCAGGGCCATCCACGTGTCTGGGGTATATGTTGAATCGATCATGGATGGCTCACTTAACTAAACAACCAGGACTGAATCCAGGTGTGTAGCTCAGTGGTGGAGCCCTTGCCGAGCACAGCTAAGCCCTACACATGCACACATAAACACAAGACAAAAATAATTTAAAAAACCACTGAAACCATAAATCCTTTGGAGCTAAAAGCAAGTGAATATCAAAAAAGAGTCTCTTGCTTATTCTCTCAGTAGGAAAATGTATGACCAACAGGTTGGAAAGAGACTTAACTCTTTAGAGGACAGACCAGACTGTCAGAGGACAGAGAGGTGACAAGAGCAACAGCCACAGTTGAGAATTAAAGATTCTGAGGAGCCCTGGTCAGTTCGAATAACTGCTACCTGCTGGGCTACACACAACGCCCTGGGCCGCAGCTTCTTTATGTGTGGAGTAATGATGCCAAGGGCTGCGGGCACTCGGGCTGATCTGGCATGTATGCCAATGCCTCAGAGTTGTGGCCCACCCCTTTGGGCCACTTCCTGATTGTAAGACTGAAGTTCATATCGCTGGTCACAGTGATTGGGACAGGGAGAGGCACTTGAGAAAGTAAGCCCCCTACTGCTCAGCTTGGCGACTTTTCTTGGATTATTAGAAAACAGGTGACCATGTCCAGACTGAGAGCCTAGGGTATGTGGAAGCTAATGTGGGATGTCTTTCTGTATGCTGTGAATACATCTTTTTCTTTTTTCATTTTGTTTTTTTGAGACAGGGTTTGTCTGTGTAGCTTTGGAGCCTGCCCTGGTACTAGTTCTGTAGACCAGGCTGGCCTTGAACTCACAGAGATCAGCCTGCATCTGCCTCCCGAGTGCTGGGATTAAAGGCATGCACCACCACTGCCTGTCCTGTGAATATTTTTTATTACCATTGGTTAGTAAAGAAGCTGACTTGGCCAATACCCAGGTAGAATAGAGCCAGGCAGGAAATCCAAACAGAGATACAGGGAGAAAAAGGACAGAGTAGGGGAAAGGCCAGCCGTTGCCTGAGAAGCAAGATGTTAGGTAACAAGCCATGAGACTCATGGTGAAATACAGAATAATAGAAATGGGTTAATTTAAGTTGTAAGAGCTAGATAATAATAAGCCTAAGCTAATAGGTCAAGCAGTATGTAATTACTATTAAGCCTCAAAATGGTTATTTGGGAACCAGTGGGCAAACCTCCAGTTACAGAGGCCACCTCTGAAGGAGCTGGGAAACCAAGCTGGGAAACAGCAAGACAAAACTCCTGGGCATTGTGGAGAGCTGAATCCAACCAACAAGGTCACATTTACCCCCTCTCACTTCCTACTTGTGCTTAAAGCGGTGGGAGTTGGGTTTCTGTGACTCCTGACTGAAGAAGCCTTCTTCACAGGGTCACAGAGATGAAACACAGCAAGGCACACATGCGCACCCTCACAAAGCTCAGATACCACATGCATATCCATCAGCTCCTGAGCCCTACATCCTCAGGGGCAATCTCTGCCTTCGGTGGTCGCTTCCCTTGGGTTACTGTGGGGACACGCATATTCATCCCTTTGCATCCCAAGGGATATAAGGAAGCCGGATCAGCCTCCAGAGATGGCTTTATGCCCTAGTCAGGTGGCAGGAAGTCACCAGCTTGCCTTCTCCAATGGGGGTAGGGGAACATAGTGAATCCTTGGAGGAAGCTGGCGGGAGGAGCCTTGGGGAGGGAGAGAAAACAAAGACAGCGGGGCCCCTGCTTCTCCATATTGTTGTATTGGGGTGTCTTCCTGGCATTCAGACATGTTGAGTGCTAAGCACCTGATAAAGAAAGCTTTGTTTTGTTTTGTTTTGCTTGTTGTTGGTGTTGTTTTGAGACAGGGTTTTGCTATGGGACCTTGGCTAGCCTGGATATCACTTCATAGACCAGGTTGACCTCTGCCTCCAGAATTCTGGGGTTAAGGCGTGCACCACCATGCCCAGCTTGATAAAACTTTAAGGGACCTGGAAAAGGAAAGACTATAAGGTCCTTGGGGCCTTGATTAGCTATTATTGCACCACAAGCTGACTGACCAGTTCTCCCATCCTGGTTCTCTTCCTCTCTGGACTCTCACTGTCTCCTGTCCCTAGAGATGTCAGGTCCAGCCATCCTTTCTACAGGCCACTACCTCTGGGTGGCAGCAGAGTTTTGTTTCTCCCATGGCCTTCCCAGACCCCATAGCGGGCACTTTGCTGCCAGCCAGAGAGCCCTGTGAGCTAGAGGTGGCCTTTAGGGGCGGTTTTTATTGTGCTCTGCTCAGGCCTTCCTTCCCAAGAAAAGCCCCATATGAGCTCTGGGCACGAGGCCATGAGGTCTTGGTCTGGACTGTTCCCCTGGAGGGCATCTCTCGCCCTCGGCCCCACCATCACTCACATACACAGCGGCTCCTCGATGGGTCCAACATGAGGCCAGGCCTGCAGGTGCACAGGTAGCTGCCCCTGGTGTTCACGCATTCCGAGTCCTTGCACAGCCCCAAGGTCAGGCACTCATTGATATCTGCAGGGGTGGAGGAATGCCGGAATACCCATTCAGCCGAAGCCAGGGGGCTGGGAGGGAGCTGCCATCCCCACAGACAGGGTGGGATCTCTCTGTGGGCCTTGGTCTTCTCACTTGCCAAACATAAATCCTAATAGTAACCACCCGACCACGCTGATAGAATAATTCAATAGGAAAATTGTAAACTGCTTCACTAACTGGTACACAGTAGCCACCTTAGTTGGAAAGCTAACATTTGTGGAATGACTATGTACGCTTCAGACTCTTTTGATCTTTGAATATGACACCTCCATTTAACCTTATAGACCATTTTGTCTGGTTCTTATGTCCTTGTTTTATAGGTGAAGAAAAGCTCCAGGACTAACTTGCCCAGAGTGACTCAACTCTTGGTGACTCTGGCAAGTGGCACGGGGATTGAGGAAACAGGTAGACAATACTGTCTGGACTGGAGGGTGCCTGACGGGCAAACAAGCCCCTTCTAGTTAGCTCTCTTCAAGAGCTCCTGAGCAGTTCTGCAGCGTAGGTCTCTAAGAAGCTGGAAGCAGGAGGCTGTGGGGGACAGTGCTGAGGGGCTGGTGAAGAAGGGGCAGGGGTCAGCAGGAGGGTAGGAAAGTATTTGTCTGGTAACCCCTGCCCCAAAAAGGCTACATGAACCCCGAGCCCATCAGAGGCTCTTATTCACCCTCAGGTAAGAAAGGACAATAGCTTAGTCCTGGTGTCTAAACTTCTGTTGCTGTAAAATGGGAACTCAGACCCTCATAGTCTGAGCTCCAAATTGGGGGCATCTTGGTGACGGTTCCTCTGTTGGTGACCGTAATTGCCACTTGATGCTGAATGGGAAGCACCTGTGAAGAGCTTCCGGAGCAGGATGTAATTTAGGTAGCTCAGTACCGTCAGAACTACCTGCTCAACCTCAGGCCTTGAGGAAATTGGCACAGATGAGGCTGCAAAAGATGGCCACCGAGAGAACATCCTTCATAGGATGCCCCACGGCAGCAGTGGCACTAAGTGATGACCCTGAGAGCTGGGAAGGAAGCTGACCCATATCCCTTCAGACTGGGACCAGTCACATCTAAATGCAAGCCTGATTTGCCTCCCTGTGCTTCAAAAGCTTCAGGGCTCCTCCTCCTTCAGGGAGTATCCAAGGCCCTCCCAAAGCCCGTGGTGAGCAGGTCATTCTCAAGAGACACTGTCACCTCCTGTGTGCATAATAGGCTGTTTGCCCAGTGTCCCTCAGATGCTTCAGCCAGCCCAAACTATCCCTTGGCTTCTCTTTCTGCTTACGGGATCTGCAGCTGGGAGATTTATGTTCACTGGCCTAGTATTACCTCTTCCAGGAAGCCTTCCTTGGTTTTCCCAGCCTGGATTGGGTTCTACCAGGGGATCCCATGCGATCCATCAAAAACCTGCTCTGGTTGTACTTAGCTAGGCGTGTTTAACTAGGTGTGTTTAACTAGGCGTGTTTAACTAGGTGTGTTTAACTAGGTGTGTTTAACCAGGCGTCTGCGTTCTCCTGGTCATGGAGTGGGTCTTCCCCATCGCTGTGTACCTAGCAACTGGCACAGACTGGATGTGGCACCTACCCTGGCCCCATCCTCTTGTTCTCCATTACTTCAGAGACAGAGAGATGGTGCACGGGGGTGAAGAAGTAGGGGCAGGGCACTCTGGGACTGGAGCTTGGGAACCTTCCCAGAAGCTTTGCAAACGACAGGCAGGGAGGGAACTCACTGAAATTCTAAGAATAAAAGGCGAAAATAATTCTCCTCACGCCCACAAAGACTCTGGGTCCACTGTACCCTCGGTTTTAATCCTGGGTTAGGCAGGGCTAGCAGTCTGCACTTGGGTTGGACCAAGCACCTTTTCTCATCCTTGAGTCAAAATTCCCTTCTGTGGCCTGGTACCCCACAGGTGGACAGCCACTAAGGCTTCTGCAGGTCCCTCTCTCGGGGAGAAAACTTCTGAGAGGGGCCTTAGGGGCATTCGCAACAATATTACCTCCAAACCAAGCTGTTTGTTTTACCTCAAGCCCTATCGCTGGAAGTCCTCTGAAGGGAAGTGGCCCCAATTCCCACTGACCCTGCCAGTCCTAGAGACACTCACCACAGGAGGTCAGTGGTCAATACAGCTCCAAAATCAACAGAGTCTTCACTCAGGGCCTCCCTCTATCCCAGTCTCTGGTCCCTCTGTGGGCTCTAATGCAGACCATCCCTGCCTCAGTTGGCCCATAGATACATCCGTGAGGCCATCAAGATGGGGGCAGGAATAGGCTTCATGGTCCACCTAGCCCTGCCGCCTGTGCCTCCCTACCACCCCAGTCCCTGGCTATAGGCTGAGGCAGCTGGGAAGGAGGCCCAACCACCTAGCTGTGCTCTGACGGGAGGAGCCTACAGAGGTCCCACCAATTCATTGTGGTTTCCTGGTGGTGGAAATGTCCTGGGAAACTGAGAGGGTATGTGTAGGGTTTCCGGCTAGGGGTCAAACAGAAGTGGGTAAGGATGGGTGACCCCAGCACCCTGGATCTCTCAGCACCCTCAAGTAAGACCTAATGGTCTGAGATCCCCAGGACCAGTTGCTTCCACAGTTCCCTGACCAGTAGAGGCTTCCTAGGTAGTGACAGGTTCTCATCCTTCCTGGGGTGCATATCGCCCCACCATTAGCAGGCAGAATCGCACCCCCACCCTCCCACCTCACCCAGCTCTGGGGTCATCTTACCTTGGCAGTGGCTGAGGTTCAGTCTCTTGTACCCCTGGGGACACTCCAGCTGACCATTTTCTATCACTGGGGAGGCTGAGGAATGAAGATAGACAGGTCTCATGGGAGGGCCTTGGAACTCGTCTACCCAGTGGTCACAGTCTGGATGATCCAGGGTCTCTCCAAGCATCTCCCTGGGCAGCTGTTCCACTTTGTTTTCACCAAGATCCTCCTGGCCCATCTTGATTTTTTTTTTTTTTGAAGACAATATTGAGTGAAATGTACCAGGCACACAAAGACAAACCCAGCCTGATTACATTATTAATGTGGAATCTGAAAAACACAAACCTACAGACTCAAAGAGGGAAATGACAGGTATTGGGAGCTGGGGGGCAGTGGGGGAAAACCACGGAAGTGGTTTGGGAGCTGGGAGTCTAAGGGTGTGAATTTCAAGACAGGTAAGATGATTCAGCAGGTAAAAGTGCTCGCTGCCAAGTCTGACAACCTGAGTTCAAGTCCCGGAACCCACAGGTTGGCCCAAGAGAAGCAACTCCCACAGTGGCCCTCTGACTTCCACATCTGCATGCCGTGGCAGGAACACACCACACAGACACATCATGCATGAGTATGAATGCATACAAAACAAACAAATAAAGGAATTAGAGTTATGATTTCAGAAGGGAGAAATACTGTCTAACTAATAACAAGGTATTTACACACTTGAGGATCACTAGGAGATTTTAAGCAGTCTCACCCTTCCCCCAAATAAACAAAAAAACAATTGAGTCTATTAGCACATATATCAATGCAAAGCAATGCACATATTTTGTGTCTGTGCATATGTATGTGGGGCATATGTACATGTTCATGTGGGTGTGATGCATGGCGGTGAATGTCCGTGTAGGCACATGCACAGGACGGAAGTCAATGTTGACTGTCTTCTTTGATTGCTTTCCACCTTATTTTTTTGAGGCTATCTAATGTACAATGTATTCTCATTTCAAAATATCATATTGT
This sequence comes from Chionomys nivalis, assembly GCF_950005125.1. Lineage (NCBI taxonomy): Eukaryota > Metazoa > Chordata > Mammalia > Rodentia > Cricetidae > Chionomys > Chionomys nivalis. The sequence goes on along the minus strand of NC_080095.1, from coordinate 40,085,085 downwards.
ATACAGTATATACATATATATTTCAGTAAGAAAATATTTTTAGAAACTGAAGGGATGCTTTATACCCATAATCCCAACACCCAGGAGACTGAAGTTCAAGTTCTAAGCCAGCCTGAGACAGAGCACAAGACCCCATCTCACATAACAAAAAAATAATTTGTTTTTTTAAATACTAAAAAAAATCTTGTCCGAGTTTATACCACATATATAGCTACAATATTATATGCAGAATACACTCTACCACATTCACATTTTGCAATATAAGGTATGGTCAAACATGCTTTTTTGTGTTATTAACTTTTTATTTGGAAACCATTATAGATACACAGGAGGCATCTGAATGCAGATTGGCCAACAAGGAAATGGTATCAGTATTTTGATGCTAACACACATCCTGCTTTGATTTCACAACATCCCTCTTACATCACAGAGACAAAAAGCCCCTCTTGATACTAAATAACAAAAGGAAAAACATTGTTTTAAAGTGACAGCCCAGTGAGTGTGGCCACCTCTTGGGTTTGATCCCCAGCACTGATGAGAGAGAGAGGTGGAGGGAGGGAGAACTTGAGCTCATAATTCCTGAGCTAAGAAGAGAGACAAGGAGATGGCTCAGTGGCTCAACACACTTGCCACACAACCTGTAACCTGAGTTCAGTCCTGAGGAGCCACATGAAGCAGAGAACTGATTCTCTGGCTCCAGGGCATCCAGCACCCTCTACCGCCTCTCCAATCCACTCGGGTGCATATACCAGCACATAGACACACAAAGGCGTAACTAAACATAATTTTTAAAAATAATGCAGTTTTGCTGGGCATGGTGGTTCACACCGTAATTAGGAGGCAGAGGCAGGCAGATCTCTGTGAGTTCAAGGCCACTCCAGTCTACACAGCAAGATCCTCTCTCAAGAAGAAGAAGAAGCAGGATTGACACTTTCATTCAATTGTACAGCCAAGTTTGAGGAGACAGAACTTAGGGCCTTGTACTTACCACTAAAGTCCCAACTCCTCTTGCCCCGTTCCTTTGATTTTTTTTAAGACAGGGTGTCATCGTGTAGTGCAGATTCAAACTCTCTGTCCCCACATGCTTCAGTCTCCCAGCTCTAGGAATCTGCGTGTGTGCTACCGTGCGTGCCTGGCCGGAAAATGTTTTTCCGAGTGAACAGCTTTTACTTATTAGCCACTTCTCACGGTACTTAGGGTGAGGTTTGTTATCAATGGGAGCCGAAACAGTTTTACATCTTACATAGTCTTCTTAGCCAGTTAGCTTTCGCTATTCATGACATCATATATGATAGGCCATGACTCTCACCCTGTGCTCTGACTGATAACATGTCATTACACAGAGTGTCAGCTGTGCTTCTCAGGACTGCATGTGATTGTGTCACTAGTAGTTTCTTGGGACCACAGGTTCTTAGCAGGCGTTTTCTAGAATCATTCCTCTGCTCTGTCAAGACCGATTTAGGGGGCTGGAGAGATGGCCCAGAGGTTAAAAGCACTGACTGCCCTTCCAGAGGACCTGGGTTCAATTCCCAGCACCCCACATGATGGCTCACAGCTGTCTTAAACTCCAGTTCCAGGGGATCTGACTCCTGCATACAGACATACTTCCAGGCAAGACTGATGAAGTTAATGCCAGGCAATATGCAAGTCCAGGAAGCAGAGCAATCGGAACCACAGTAATTGTAACATGACAAACTCAGACACATTAAGTACCAGTTGCCTGGAAACCCCACCCCAGGACATGTTGCGTGCCAAGCAAGACACATGTCAGTGTGACATGTGGACAGATCAAGTGCGGATATACACTAACCAGGAAAGTTTAATGCTTTCTTTACTACTAAAAAAAATATAAGTTGAGGTTCTAATATTTCATTGACTTGACCCATCTTCTCTGAAGTTTCGCATAAGGCTGAAACTCTGGACTAGGACACCACTCTGACTAAGCGTGGATTCTGACACACAGAGTGAGACAGAACAATGGGACTGAAGCCTGGGCCTGATGGTATGTGCTGAGGACAGAAGGGAGAGGCAAATGAAAGGACATTGTCAGGAGAAGTCAGAAGACTGGCAGATTGGATGCCAGCAACAGACATTGCGAAGAGCAGGAGCTGGGAAAGAATAATTCAGAGTGGCTGCCAGGGCTGAGGAGTAACGCCAAGTTAGCGTTTGCGTGATGGCTGAGCAGCGAGGACACTGGGCCATGCCGTCCTCTCTGTCTATCTCAACAGTCAGGAAGGGGTTTTACCCCCACTTTTCAGAGCAGGAAAGCACAGCTCAGGGAGGTAAGAAGACTGGCAAGAGCTGAGTCAGGGTTGAAAGCAGACTTCTGCCACAAAAGCCAGAGGGAGACAGAGACAGAGACACAGAGACACACAGAGAGACAGAGAGAGAAAGAAGAGGAAAGGAAGGAGAGGAGGAGGCTGCGAGGAGAGGAGGGAAATGTGAAAAACCGCCCCAGGTCAGAGGAGAAGAGGCTTTGTGATTAGGAGATCTAGAAAGAGAAGGTGGCCGGAGAGGTGGCTCAGAGGTTAAAAGCATCTGCTGCTCTTGGAGAAGACCCAGCTCTGATTTCCAGCACTGACAGGGAGGCCTTACAACCATTTGTAACTCTAGCCCTAGGGATTCAACACCTCCTTCTGGCCTCCCTAGGTACTTACTGCATGTAGGCGGTGCACAGACATGCACAGACATACAAGCAGATAAAACACACAGATGTATAAAATAAGTAAACACAGAAGGTGGCTACGATGTGACTCGGGTGAACATGCCAAGGACACGGGGCCTTCAGTGTTCTCACAGTCGGTATTCTAACACCTGACAAAACCGAAGTCTCTCTGAAGGGCCCAGTCAGGATCAACCTGAACTCTAAACATCTGACCCATGTAGGGCAGATATGGGTAACTGCTCAGATAAAGAAAACGGCCACGCGGCTCTGGGCATTTCTGGTCACTGCCCTTGCATTTCCCCATCCCCCGCTCTTCCTGCTACTCACAGATGGGGCAGAAGAACAGAGCACCCACGACTGTAGTCTGTCTTACCCTACTCATTCCATCCCTCAGCTCCTGGGACCCCCCAAGGAGTCCTCCACAAAGACAAACTAATTGCAGAGACACTTTTGGCCCTGATTCCCCAGCAGAGCTGGGAGGAGACAGTGAAGACATGTCTGGCCACAGGGCTATCTACACTATGCCAGTGTTGGCCTGTGATGCCAGGTGCCCACAGCAGGGAACTATGGAGGGTGTCTGGCGCATCGCTTCCCCCAAAGAACAGACTCATATTTGGCCTGGAAGGCCAACCTTGGGCTTCTGAGCTGGCTGGAGGCTTGCCCGGGGTTTGCACATCTCAGGCACCTGGGTATGCTGGAGGGCAACTCCACTCCTCTGGGAGAAATGGTGTGAGAGCCAGACACACAATGAGTTCCTGGATCGGCTCCGATTCGGAGCACTGTTCCTCCTCTCTTTTGGCCTGTAGCTCAGCTGTAGAAGAGGGGGTGGGAATTAGTTTGTAGGGATGCCGCGGAGACTCGCTTTGCTGAAACAATGACTGTTGGAAAGATATTCAAAGTTGGCTCAATCCCAGGAGTTAGTTCCCCCTTCCTTCCCCTGCCATGCCCTTCTTTCTTTCCTCCTTCCCTCTTTCCCTCCCTCCATCCTTCCCAACTTCTCTCCCTCCCTTCTCTTCTTCCTTCCTTTCCCCTTAAGCTGCTCTTGATCACGGTGTTTTATTACAGCAACAGGAAGCGGCTGATATGGAAGATACCAAGCTCTTTCTTGTGGAATTAAAGCAAACTCTAAGCCTGTGAGTCCCTGAACACAGCAGCCACTACATCCTAGTAATGATCACACTGTCCACGATGCGGACTTTCTCTTTGGTCCATTGCCATGGCCCCCTCAATGAGAATAGACATTTCCCTCAAAGATGGTCCCCATCTGTTTCCTCGGAGAGGCCCGAGGGTCATCACCACTACAAATAGCAAGGAGGAGAGTACTATCCAGTCTACCTAGTCACCCATGGTACAGCCCTTCCTACAGTAGGTCAGAGACGCCACATATCACATTCCCTTCCCTGCAAAGCAGGGCGGGAGCTAGCTAAGCCTGGGACACAATGCCCAGGCGGCTTCCAATCCTTTGGAAGAAGCTCTCAGAACACTACCCAACCAGAGATAATAATTCCTCAGCATGACTGGAATTTACATCCCATTTCTCTAGGACAGGGGACTAGTGTCTCAACCTAGGTCCCAGAGAATAGAAAAACCCTACCCCATTACAGCTATTCTCCAAGCTGAGGTCTCCAACTTTTAAATACCTAAGCCAGATCTCCAGAAATTCACGTACAGACAGTGAATTACAAAGCACTAGAAGCAGGAAAAGATGGCCTTAGGCGTCACGTCCTTCTGAACGATGGATACGGTATTCCATGACACCTGCAAGCATCATATGGATTCACTGGAATGCAAAGTCCTTCCAAATGCTCTAAACAAACAGCTGCTAAGGGTGACGCCGACAATACTGTCATTGCTGCTGTAACTTGTCCTAAGGCTCTCTGCCCCAAACCTCCGCAAATCCTCACAGACGCAACTTTCCCCAGGACTGACGTCACAGAACTACCCCCATCACACTCCTTATGGGACAGAGCTTTTGTTCAGTTAGTTGGCGATGAACCTTCAGCCACTCACGTAGACCCTCGTCCTCTCAAGGCAAGCTACTTCCCCCTCTGAAACACCTGTTCTCGATAGGTGGACCACTTGCAGGAAGGATCTTGGTACCTCCAGGCACAGGGCATTTTATTGCCGGGCATTTGCAGTTTCTAGTAAGATGCACTTTTCTCAGTTTCCAGCTGAGCTCTGCTTTCCAGAAACAGCTACCCTTTTACTTTTTTCTCCTTGGAACCCCTCAGAAACAGCCTCCCTCCTTCTGTCTAGAGCAATTATTTGAGCATACCTCTATTAACACTTAGGCCTGGGTTACACACTGCCAACTGGCCTGCCTGCCAATTTTGATGGGCAAGATCCTTCACGCACAAGTCACTCATGGACTACGAGGCTGACGCGCATGCTCCTTCCCAGTCTAGTCCCTTAGGTTGTGTTTCTCGCAAGCAGGTCCAGGTCTTCTCAGGATGAGAAGGACCAGACACACGGTGCTTTAAGCGCCCTCACTCTCTGCAATCGTAGATGAGTTCTTCAGCCTTCTCGGGGCTGCATTTCCCCATCTGTTACATGGGCTTCAAGATCCCCAGCTTGTGCTTGTGCCAATTAAATGAGACAATCAGGTAAGATGGCAGTTCAGCAAGTGGCCGACATTAATGTTCACAAGATGCTGTCTTTCCGGGAGGACAGAGGGACAGAGTCCTTGGTCCCCTGAGAACCAGAGAGGGGGCCTGGGTTCTGAGGTAAATGCATCCCAGGCCAGGCAGATGGAAAGACATTTTCGTGGCAAACAGCTGGAGCCCACCACTGCAAGTGGTGCCAGCCCTGCCTGTTCCAGCAAAGGGGCCTTGGGGTTGACATAGCCAGTGCCAAGCCTGATGAGGCAGCTGCCAACTTTCCAGTTAACCCAGATGTCTGTCTTATATGGAAAGTCAAAAATATGGCCTCAATCAAAGTGCCTCTTGAGAGCGGTGTGTTCCCAGACTTTGGCAGGACACCGAAGAGACTCTGGGCTGGGACCTTGAACTAACTCCCAAGGGGTCAGAAAGGCAGGATTGGAGCTAAATCCCAGAGGTCACAGGGGGACATGCTGTATCAGTCACTCAGAAGGAGGCGAAAGTAGGGGCTCACAGTGGGTCTAGGCTGACTCCTGGAGCCATCTCCCTGAGGAATAGGGCTCTGAAATTCCTTGGGAAGAAAAGGGAATTGTCTGTGCTGTTGGAATTGTGACTTCAAGGCAGTCCTTTTGTATGTTAGAAATAGTAGCATTGGAGGCTGGAGAGATGGCTCAGTGGTTAAGAGCACTGGCTTCTCTTCCAGAGTTCAATTCCTGAGTTCAATTCCCAGCAACCACATGGTGGCTCTCTACCATCTATAATGAGATCTGGTGCCCCTTTCTGGCCTGCTGGCATATGTGAAGACAGAACACTGTATACATAATAAAAAAAATCAATCTTAAAGAAAAAGAAATAGTAGCATTCCTCAGTGGCTATCTTCCGCAGTTGGGCGTGGAGCCTTGAAGACCGGTATGACCTGGGGAAAGTCACGGAGTCATGTGGGTCCAGGCTTCCCATTCTGTTGCTGCCATCATGACTTGACTCTGCTGGGGAAGACAAAGTTTCCCCTCAGAGACAAAGTCCCATTTTATCAGAGGAGAAATAAAAGTAAAGCTGCGAAGGATGAGAATGTTCTCGAATCCAGAAGCTCTGCTTTTCTGGCCAAGCATTGCCCCAAACTCCTTCAGCAGCTTCTTTTGTTCTCCGGTGCTTGCGCAGTAGCTTGCTTGTTGTGCCACTCAAAGGGACAGCCCTGCCAGCCCTGGGGGCAAGGTGTGGCGCTAGATGTCTTGGCAAAATGTCAGCACGAAGAAGGTTCCTTAATGTTCTGCCCCTTCCCCAAGCAGGGCGCTGCTGCAGTTTCATGTGTTGGAAATGTTTACGTTGCCCTGGTCTTTGTTATTTCTTGCTCAGTATGCTGGAATGCTTGCCATTCCAGGGTCTGCACCCTGCTGCCCAGCTTGCTGAGCTGTGCCAAACACTGGGGAGGGTGGGAGAAGGTTGGGGCACCACCTGAGGGATGGAGGGAAAGAGCTGAGCTTTAAGTGTGCATATGGAGGTTCGGCCTGAGCTTTGCACCGCCACATACATGTAGTGTAGCTGCTCCAGAGATCTTCTCCCATCTCCACAGGGGCTGAAGTCCAGGCTCTGACTGGTCAAAGATGGCCAGCTCCGCTAGGATCAGGGTCCTCGGTCAACCAGTGGGCTAAACTCACAAGTCTGGCATACAGCCCAGACCTTGAGTGGGGCAGACAGGTAGGCAAACAGCCCCCGAAGCACAAACGTTGGCTTTCTCACTCATTCCCACCTTCCAAGTGAGGATGTCTTTCAGAACTGGTATTACGGTCACTGTGCACTCTAGCCCCTACTAAGAGGAGCAGGCCAAGGATTTCTCACTGCTGACAGCAATCCCTACAGCCTGCATCTCTGCATCCTGCCCTCTGCTCCTGCTTAAATCCCATGACCGGTAGATATGACATTGAAGAGAAGAGGCAGGCTGAGCTGGCACACGGCTTTAACCCCAGCACTCAGGAGGCAGAAGCAGTCGGATCTCCGTGAGTTCGAGGCCATCCTGGTCTACAAGAGCTAGTTCCAGGACAGGGTCCAAAACTACAGAGAAACCCTGTCTCAAAAAACAAAACAACAACAACAACAATAAAAGCCCTAGTATAGAACCTATGGGAATCCTCTCACATAACTTTAAGCCACTTCTAGAGTGATTATAATATTTTATGCAATGTAAATTATGTGCAAATTAGCACTGTGTAGTTTTTGGGACTATGACAAGAAAAAGTCTTGTGTGTTCAGTAGAGACCCGACTATACAGCAAATGAGGTGTGAGGAGAATGGAGCTCACGTGACTGCTATAGACACAGGATTACAGAGTCGGGGGAGGCTACGAAAGTACATGATCACATAGCAAGCGCTTCACTTCGTGTGGGTTCAGCATCGGACTCCGCGAGAGGCAAATTCAAGTTTTACTTCTCGGAACTTGGATGGTCCTTTAAATATTTTTTTAAATTCATTACATTTTTATTTATTTTTGCGTATGGGCATGTGTATACACGTGAGTGTGTGAACATCACACTGGGCGTGTGGAGGTCACAGGACAATGGGTGAAGTCGGCTCTTCCACCATGTGGACTCCACCGTGAAGGATTGAATACAAGTTGTCAGACTTAGTGGCAGGTGCCTTTACCTGCTAAGCCATCTCACCGCCCTGTCTTTCAAATATTTTTGACGACCTGAAATTGGTTGAGTCTGCAGTTACAGAATTGTAGCTATGGGGTGCCATCTATAACATATACCATGGAGTCCCTCTCATGTAATAACCAAAGCAACCCTGTAAGGCTGACACTATTACCCTTCAGGGCCAGACTTCACAAGGGAGGGGACCAAGGTAGAGAGAGACGAGCAAACAGGGCAGGGACTTGCTCGTGACGTGTGTTGAATGCTGAAGTCTGAGCTGAATATCACCCTTCGCGGTTTCCCAGAAACACACCGTACTGTGAAACCATCTGCAGTCACGTTTAGTGTGGAAGATGTAGTCACCGTGGCACTGTTGCGTCTGAAGCTGGGGACAACCCTGCTCCTCCCACCTTTGGGCTGTACTCCAGGCCCCCCACAAAACCAGCTCACAGAGCTGACTGCTGACAGGTAAGAAGAACACACGCCAGACCCAGGCCCAGGAATGAGGCCTGGGGTGGGGGTAGGGAGACAGGTTGAGTAGGCAGAAGCCATACCTAGGTACAGGCACCTGATCACCCCTCCAGACGACAGAATAAGACCTCTAGGAGCAGTGTCAGTGACTTTTTGCTGACTGAATCCTCAGTGCCTGGCACGTAAGAGATATCCAGCTAAGCCTGGCATGGTGGCACACATCTTTAATCCCAGCTCTGGGGAAACAGAGGCAGGTGAATCTCTGAGTTCGAGGCCAGCCTGGTCTACAAAGTGAGTTGCAGGACAGCCAGGGCTACACAGAGAAACCCTGTCGTAACAAACAAACAAACAAACAGGCATCCAGCCCATATCTGCTGAATGAACAAATGAATGAATGAGTGTGTCGAATTTTAATCAATCATCCAAAAAGGGACAAGGAACTGGGGCTCTCACACCCTAAGGTCAAGGGCATTTTCAGGCAGGCACTCAACTTTGGTCCAGGAAGGGCGGAGGAGGCCTAAGGCCCTCAGAGAAAGGAGGGAGACATTCTAGGTTCCTGGGGCCTAGGTGTGGGTATATGTGACAGGGTGGAGGGGCCCATCACTGTCTGGATCCCTATATAACCTACTGTAAAAGTGGGATCCCCACAGAGACTGTCCGGTTGAGCACAGACCCAGCTGCTGGGCAGAGGGGCTGAGTGGCTCCTTGAGGTACATCTGGAAACAGCCTGGCCTTGCTGAGGTGTGGGGACAGAGCGCTTCCCCCTAGCCCTCCACCTTGGCACCAGTACTCACCTGGTCTGGGTGGGCATGGAGTACATGAGGTCACCCCCCAGAAGGTCCCCACACTGCCACAGCAGTCCTCCTGAGAAGTCAGCTCCACCAGAGGGTTAGCACACTGGAAGAGAGACCATAGACGCCACCTGCGACAGCTGCCGTCTGTGAGCCAAGGGTCCTAGCCTCAGCTCACAGAAAGCCAGTATTTTTCTGAGTCCAAACTCTAGGTAGCCTTAGACGGCAGGTACCAGTGACAGCTCCTCTACAAGGGACTCCTGTGGCCCCCTTCCGTGGTGGCTCAGGGAGGAGACCACCCTCCCCCTTTTAGACAGAGACTCAGTAGCTTAGGCTGGCCTTGAATTCACTATGGAGCCCAGGATTACCTTGAGCTTTTGATACTTCCTCCTCTGACTCCTAAGTCCTGGGATTACAGGCATGCACCACTAGGCCTGGTTTATGTGCTGCTAGGGATCAAACTGTGGGCCTTCCGCATATGAGACCAGCACTCTACTGACTGAACTGCATCCCCAACCTACTCAGGTACTTCTGTGCTGTGCCTTCACCCACATGGGAAATGGAACGAAGAAGAAAGAGAAAACTATAGACTGGGGAGCCATAGCCGTCCTGGACGCCTGAAGAGCTGAGATGGAAGCTTTGTCCTCACCTGTCCGTTCACAGTGCTCAGGTAACACCGGCCTAGAAGTCCCTGATGTCTGGATAGCAGTGGGGGCGGTGGCCGAGGGGCCTCTCCAGCCTGAGCGGGTATGCTGTTGCTGGCCCAGTGGCTGTGGCTTGGACTGGCAGGGGACCGATGAGAGGCTCTGGTCTCCACACTGTTCTCTCTCAGCACAGGATCCACCTCACCCCGGACCCGTGCCACCTGGTGGATCTGCACAGAGGCCTCGGGCGGGTGTTGAATATGCACCTTCACCAACGAGGGGTTCACAGAGGCTAGGCAGAAGGGCTGGGGTCAGAGCCAAGAAGCAGGCCACTACCTCATTTTTCTGCCCTATAAAGAGCGCTCACCACCCTAGGTTGGGCAGTCACACTCCAGACTGTGTGAGTCTCCAAAAGCCCCCTTCCATTTCTTTGCCTGTCTTGTGGAACAGGAACAATGCCCTGCCCCAGAAGGGAGGAAGTGGTAACTCCTCCGTGGAAGGCTCTGCAATGAAAGCTACACGGTTCTTTCTGATACCTCCGCTGTGGCTGTGTGCAGCCCAGAGTACCATCGGACCACAGACAAGCCACGGTCAGTGAATTCCTGGGGGTCATCCCAACACACAGCCTTCATAGGCACTCTGGGGTCAGGGCCCTTCCCAACTCCTATAGAATCCTGTGTATGTTTGTACCTTGAATTTGTCACCTATTAACGGAAGGCAGGGAAATGAAATACATGTAGAATTCTACCCTGACCCCCTTCCCCCTCTATTGCCCAGGCTGGTTATAAGCTGCGTTGTCTTCCCCAGCGCAGGGCACACCCACGGAGGAACTTTGATGGAAGGTAGACGTGTAGGGGATGCCGTGGAGACTGGTACCCACCCAGCGTAGCGACGGTGACAGCACACGCTCTACCTGGTGCGCCTCACAGGCTGACTGCCCCCACCCTGCTGGCACTCACCGAGCTGGTTGGAGAGGGGCAGCATGAAGGTGGATTGCTTCAAGGGCCCTTCCAGCAGGGCTCTGTGGTGGGAGCCTCTCCCTGGACGCTCCCTGTCAGGCTGTGGGGCAGGCAGATGGCAGAACTTCCCCGTGGAGTTGGCTGGACACCAGCACTCGTCCCGGCCAATGCAGCGTCCTCCATTCAGGCAGGGGATCTGGCAGAAATCTACAACGACACTCCAGGTGATTGACAGCTGACCTCCAGTTGGTGACAAGTAAGCAGGGAGGTGGGGGCTTGGAGGGTGTAGAACCCCTTGAAATGTGGGGCCTTTCCTTGAAGCCCTGGAGTAAAAGTAAACAACTAATAACTAGTCTTTCAGAGAAGCCTCCTCGTGTCTCTCCTGCCGGTTAAAGTAACCTAGAGCACAGGCAGGGGCTTGGTTCTTCCCTATCAAAGCAATTTGGACTCAGAGAGGTTGTGTGACTTGGCCTGGAGTCACACAGCCAGGCTGGGACAGAGCTGGGATAACATTCACCCACTGCCGTGATAACAACCAACAGAGCTACAGGACAAGAGGTTCCACACCAAGGAGTCCCCAAGAGGCAGCCCCGCCCCCCCACCCCCACCACGCCAAGACCATCTGTGGGAAGGGGACTCACAGATACGGAAGCCAGACTTGGGGTCATGCCCATGGCCACCCTGGCTGTACAGGGTGGTGGTGTCGCCCTTCTCACAGCTGTTGGCACAGCGCCCGCGGGCACAGGTCTGCTTGCAGATGGTGGGAGTGAAGACGACCTTGATCTTCTTGATTTTCTCGGTGAGGTTCAGCCCTGCAGAGAGAGGGCTTGGGTCCTGGACAGAGCCAGAGCATAACCCTGATCTCCAAGCCTGGTGCAAAGGGCCCTTCGAGTGAGAGTGCATCCTACAGCACCTAAGACCCAGACAACAGGCCTGCAGTCACGGTAGGGCGAGGGTGTCAAAAAGTGCCCAGAAAAAGATTCCCCCCCGAAGCTCGTGCTGTGTGCACGCTGATATGTACTGCAACGAGAGGAGCCGCTCAAAACTGCAGGGCAATTCTCACATGTCTACTGGATATTTCATTTCACAGTTGGGCCGAGGTGGAGCGATATCCAGGCACCCTCATTACACAGTCAAAAAGTGCAGACCGAAGCCTTGAGCACAAGGACGGAGAGGGGAACATAGCTTCGATGGACAAAGAAGGGGTTCCCTAGGGGACATAGAGGCAGATAAGGCCTGAGGAGTGGCTAGAATCAGGTTTGGGAGATTCGGTTACGAGCTTCATTAGCAGGGGGTGAGGATGCCAGTAAAACATCAAGGAGGAAGTGAGGGCTGCAGACGATGGCAGTGTGTGTGGTGGTTTGTGTCAGAAACGCTGGGGGTTTCCTGGAAGAAGCAGCTGGCTGTGCTGGTCCAGGACTGGCGTTTGCAGAAAGGATAATGTGGAAATGCATGAGTCAGGGAATTGAGGCCCCCAGCCGGATGGAGAGGAAACAAAGGCAGGCAGAGATGACAGAGCAGGAGACAGCAGACGGCCGTCAAAGTCCTAGGGTTCAGACGGATTAGTTTGACTCTCTGGAACTTGGCACAAAGCAAGTGCACCAACGCTGTTTGTCGGTCGGCTGAAAAAAGCGAAGGGCAAAGTGACAGCGCTGTCCTTTGAGGGTGAGCAGCGGTGGGGGAAGAATGGGTCAGATTTAGATGCTCTGTTCTCCTAGGTCCAGACACAGGGCGACCTTACCCCAAGAGGGTGAGAGGTGGTTCACGTGAGATCCCGGTTGGATGCCATCTCTCAGCTCCAGTCCTGGTCCCGAAGGCAAAGCGTTGGAAGTCAGCTGGCCGTTGGCCCCGGTGGCTGGATAACGCCGGACAGTCCTGGACAGTCCTGTATGCTGCTGCAAGGGCCGGGTCTGGCTAAGGCCATTCAGGGTCCTGTGGAGATGACCATGGCCTGGGGGTTTGCATTCCAGGAGCAGCATGTCTAGGCCCTCCATCATCTGACCGCCCTCAGCCCAGCACTTACATGAGAAGAATGCTCTCCATTAAGATGCCTTCCCCCCACGCATACACGGCTGACTCCTGGATGTATAAGTGCCCAGATAAAAACCCAAGGGTGGCCAGGCTTCTAAGGGGGAGGACCTACCCCTATTGACATATTTAGGAAACCCAGCCTCTCTGGGCCTCGGGACCTTTGACTACAACATGAAGCATCAGACTGTCCTGTGTAACTCTGGCATTCTGGGAGTCTTTGGCCACTCAAGGGTCAGGCCAGCACTGAAACCATGGTGTGTGCCAAAACCCTGCTATTTTTATCCGCAGTGCGGAAGATAAATCCCAGGAACATGCGCATGCTAGGCAAGCACTCTATCACTGTTACATGTCTAGCCCTATTTAAAAAGTTTTCCTTTGAAGCTTGTCCAGGGCCAGCCTCAAGTTCACTGTCCTCTTGCCTCCCCAGTGCTGGGATGACAGGTGCCTCCCCACACCCGGCCCGGCCACTTTCCTCGATAACCCTCTATGTAAATTACCAGTGGAATTGGTGCATCAAATACACATGCATAGGTCATTCAGGGGCAGAGCCTAGGATAATCTCCCAATTAATTAATTAATATAAAAACAATGGAACAACCATATTCAAAGAGAAAAAAGAATTCATCATCTTCCATCCTAACACAGCAGATACTTCTGCCTATTTTTCCAACCTTTGCTCACATATATGATTTTATAAGATTATCGTCAGCTGTAGATACAATATTTTTACTTACCATTATGCCCTATTTTATAAAATCACACATCTCCCCCTTATTTATCATTTTCCCTGGCCTGTGGTGGTTGATTTGAATCACAGCTTGAGAGACATACTCCCATTGCATTTTCAGATGCCTGATTTTCACTGTGGGAAATCTCCCACGTGTGATATATTTTTCTCCTGTTAAAATAGTCCTCTAGGGCCGGGAGATGGCTCCGTGGGCAAAGGCACCTGCCAACCTAAGTGCAATTCCTGCAACGCACGTGGTGGGAGAACAGACCGCTGCAAGTTGTCCTCTGGTCTCCACGTGCACACCATGCCCCAACACAAGCAAATAAATATTGTGTGCAGGTGCGTATGCACACGTGTGCAAATGTGTGCGGCAGTTGGAGTTTGACACTGGGCGGCTTCCTCAATTACTTTACGCCCCACTCCTTTGAGATAGGTCCTCTCACTGAATCTAGAGCTCACCAGGCGGGCTAGCGTGGGTCCAGGGAGCCCAGTGTACCAGGCAGAGCAAACGCACACGTGTAGATGGTAATGACGATGATGATCAGAACCGGGAGCTCCGTCTCCACATCCCTAGGGCTGAAACTGCAGGCGTGTGAGCCCATACCTGGCCTTGTTCCTGCAAGATGCTTGGGATTGGACTCAGCTTCTCTCGCTTGTGTTAGTAAGCCCTTCAGCCACTGAACTATTTCCCCAGCCCTTGAAGTTTTTAATAACAACTTTTATTTAGCCATTGTAATTTATGTGTTTGAAAAGCTTTTAATAATAAACATTTTGAGAACAGTTATGACGTTAGGATAGACTCAGTTCCTCGGGCTACCAAGACTATCAAAGATTACAAACATCTTCAGCTTTAATATATTTCGGTGCCTTGTTTTCTGAAGGGGTCACATCAAAACATGTAAGTGTCACAGTGTATACATGTATCAAACCTTACATAGAACCCCACTCATATACATAATTTTATGAGTCTTATGTATCAGCTAAGATTTAAAAATGGGTTTAAAACTTAATAAAGCCCATAAGTGTACCACACAGAGCACACACTCGCTAGCATAGCCTATAACAGTAATTATTGTTGTCATCATCATTATTGAGAGTTTGTTGTGCAGCTCAGGCTAGCCTCATAATTATATTTTTCCTTTTGAGAACTGGGATTACAGGCATGCACTGCCTATTACTCCCAGCTTTATTGTTAAATTTTGCAATACATTAATTGAATAAGCATAATAATGGCACTTCGATGTTGCTTTTCTCTCCTTTTAAAAATTTAATTAAAAAAATTATTCTTGTGTCAGGTGGTGGTGGCACATGCCTTTAATTCCATCACTCGGGAGGCAGAGGCAGGTGGATCTCTGTGAGCTCAAGGCCAGCCTGGTCTACAAAGCTATTTCCAGGACAGCCAGGGCTTCACAAAGAAACCCTGTCTCGAAAACCAACAACAAAACATTGTTTTTGTGTGTATAAGTGTGTGGCTCTGTATGGGTACATCCAGGTGAATATCCCCTGGGGCTGAAGTTACAGGTGACTGGCAGCTGTGGTGTTGGGAACTGAACTTGTGCCCTCTGTAAGAACAGTCTGTGCTCTTAACAGCTGAGCCATTTCTCCAGCCCTCCCTTCTTAAAAAAAAAAAAATACTTCTGACATTGAAATATGTTGCTCATGGATCTATTTGTTGCTTGTTCTTTGACAACCGTCTGAATTGTTTGTCTCATAAACTTGAGCAGCTCTTCTGCGTGTTTGTTATTGGACGGCCTCTATTGTAAATACTCTAGCATTTTGACAGTGGCATGAGCCACTGTATACACAACATCTGGACCATGGTGGGTGTGAGGCCATGTGAACAGGGAAGCTGAGAGGGGCTAAAGACTCACCCAACATGATATAATCGCTAAACCAAGACACTGGGATTCCAGAAGGGCCACCCTGACTCCAGAGCCCGTGTTCTGTGTCAGCCCAGACGCCAGTGGAAGCCAGCCTGGTCTGCACCTGTCAGATCCTACCCCCTTTCTCCCCGCTGGATTCTGTGTCCTAATAGGATACAGTCTGGGGCCCTTGCCCCCTTCTACTCCAGAGTGGTTGCTTCCACATGCTCAAGCCATGGGCACTCTGCAGACAGAAACTAGACTTGGACAGTAACAGAGCTGGTTACCTCATCTACCCCAGGCCTCATGGCACAGGCTCCCGAGAACCTCACTGCTGCTCCCTCTAGAAACCTCCGCGCAAATCCTCTTCCTGTTTCCAGAGATTGGGGGTTGGAGTAGGGGAGGCCCTGTTAGCCATGCAGAAGTTCTAAGAGTGAAAATGGTCCGGAATTGAGACCTAAATCTCATGCCCACTCCTCTCAGGAGATGATCAGCACCACCTGCTACATCAAAAGCAAAGTCCTTCCAGTGCTTCCGAGAGATTGTCCAAGAGATCTCTATCAAAGATCTTCAGGGCCAGCTAAATTACTTCTCAGAGAAGAACACTGGGCAAGCAAGCCTGACTCCCCTAGTCATAGAGAGAATCTGGATGCTCAGAGGAGAGAGGAAGGGGTTTGGAACAGAAGAACGAATATGGCCTCTCACGGCAGGGTAACTTTAGCGCATTGCTTAGCTCCTCTGAGCCCATCATCCTCAGCAGCAGCAGGGTTAGACTATCTACTTCACCAAGCTGTGAAGAAGGCTGAGAGACTAGGAAGGCCATGCAATTGCTTTACTAAGCCAAGTGAGCGCTCATAAGAGGGAAAACATGACGGGATTTTCAAAGTGCGTGAACTAGGGCACAGGAGCATTCTGCCCAACAACCAACAAGCCCAGAAACACCAAGACCAGGGACTGAGGATGAGCTCTCTGAAACTGTGAGCCAAAATAAATAATTCCTCCTATGTGTTGCCTCTGTCAGGTATTTTGAACAACAACAACAAAATCAACCAGCATGGATGGATATGATGCTAACACACGCAGGAATGCATACTGATCATCACCACCATAACTTCATAAGGAAAAGACTTTCAGTACTAAACACCATTATTTGCATAGGCTTAACTTCATGAAAATCTCACTACTAATACTTTATTTTCTTTTCTTTTTTTTTTTTTTTTTTTTGGTTTTTCGAGACAGGGTTTCTCTGTAGCTTTGGAGCCTGTCCTGGAACTCCCTTTGTAGACCAGGCTGGCCTCGAACTCACAGAGATCCACCTGCCTCTGCCTCCCGAGTGCTGGGATTAAAGGTGTGCGCCACCACCGCCCGGCTACTTTATTTTCTTTATCATTTCACAGACAATGGAAAGTCTGCCACAGGCTGGTACCGGGGGTGCCCTGAATCTGCCAAGAGAACCTTCTGACTTCTAATGCTGGAAATCTTTCAACAAGCTTAATGAGAAAAGTGTTCCCACATCAGATGGTTGGGACCTGCAGGCATATAATGAGGCCATTCAGTGAAATGTGCAGGGAGTCTTCAGACCCTGCTCCCCACACTAAGGTTTCAGTGATGTGAAAGCTCTCAGCCTTTCTGCTTAGGAGATGGACAAATGAAAAACGACCCCGCCACAGCATGTTTTAATCTACCAGACTAGCCAAACTCCCAAAGTTTAATAACATGCGTGTTGTTGAGACAGAAACAGGCACTCTCAGCTGTTGCTGGCAGGACCTGAGCTGAGAGGGCTCTCAGAGAACAGCCTGATGGTGCCGGCTCTTTTGGCACAATGCGCGAAGACTTTGAGTCCTACGGTCCACCTCTGAGGCTGGGGTGCAGATGAACCTGCTTCGCAGTGCTGCTGTTTTCCTGCCCCTGTGGAGGCTGCTGCTTCCCCTGAACTGTAAGGGTGGTGGCCAATCACTTAAACAACTGTGATTTGCTGGTCCCGTTTTTGGCCAATGGGAACTACCTGAGAGGATCTCTTCACTGTGAGTACACAGCTGATGATTGCGCCCAACAGGAGGCCACAGGCCCTTTCTCTCAAGGTAGAACAATTCTGAACACTGCATCCTCAAACAAAGCTTGATTTCCTGGGGACTCCTGTCCCTGCTTGGCTGTCTTTACTGTCCTGCTTGCCTCTCTCCTTGGACCACTTCTTCACTCTAAAGGACCAGTCCCAAAACATGTGTTCATGTCTGGAATGACGCAAACATACGCCTTCCAGAGCAGCATTGTTTTGAATTAGCAATAAATATGTTTTGTACGGAATAGAAACAACTGAGTGGCCTCCAGTAGAGGAGCGGTTAAAGCAGAGATGGCCGCAGCACGGAGCCAGGTGTCTTAACAGCTCTTTCATATCAGGAAGGAACACTCTCCAAGACATATTGAAATGTGGAAACAAAACAGCCCATATCCAACCTCCTGGCTGTTTTGTACAGGCTGTGACCTAACAATGGTCTTTACATTTTTAAACAGCTGGAAAAACGGTTAAAAGACTGTTTCTTGACATGAGAAAGTGATATAAAATTCAAATGTAAGTTTCCATAAATAAAGCGTCCCTGGAGCGCGGCCACTCACTGTCTACGGCTGCTCTTGCTTCTCAGCAGCCCGACTGGGTAGCTGCAGAAGCCATATGTCACAGGAAGCTGAAAATATTTACCATGTGGCCTTTTATGGAAGAAGTTTGCTGACTTCTGGTATAAGGGGCACGCAAAGTTGTAAAAAAAAACACTGAAAATATGGATGCATGTTGTGCATATACATAAAGTAATCTTAGAAGGAAACCTGGAGAATTAATAATAGTGGCTGCTTATGTGGGAGGAGCAGGAAATGGAAACTCAGGTCACCTGGTATGAAGACTTTTTGTTTTGTTTTATTTTAATTTATTTTATGTGCATTGGTGTGAGGGTGTCAAATCCTCTGGAACTAGAGTTACAGACAGTTGTGAGCTGCCATATGGGTGCTGGGAATGAAGCTGGGTTCTCTGGAAGAGGAGCCAGTGCTCTTAACCCCTGAGACATCTCTCCAGCCCCCTGATATGAAGATTTAATGACCACTTTTACTCTCTGTACCAGTGATATCCGTCATCTGCACCCTCTCACGTGGGCCTCTCTATAACCTGGTCCCCAGTGTATACACACAATCCCTACGAACAAACAAGACAAACAAACGGGGATGTATGGAAGGTTCGTGACTGCGGAAGGTTGCAGAATTCACGATGCACAGAAGCCAGGTTACTAAACCAGGCTCACTTCTTCCTGAATCCCCTCTCCTTTGCTGATTATTTCCATTTTACAGATGAGGACACTGAGGCTTTGAGAGATATAGAACAGGTGTGGATTCATATTTTGGGGGCCTATAACATCCCCCTTTAGGCATTCAGGAAGCACTTACAGGGCTGGAGAGATGGCTCAGTGGTCAAAAATGCATTCCGGCTCTCTTTCAGAGGACTTGAGCTCTGTCCTAACATCACACCAGGTGACTCATGACCATATGTAACTCCAGCTCCAGGGAATTCCACACAGTCTTCTGGTCTCCTCAGGCACCTGCATATGTGTGTGTGCGTGTGTGGGTACGTGCACACGCGCATGCACAGAAATCAAGTAAATCTTTTTTTGTTTGTTTGTTTTTGTTTGTGTTTTTTGAGACAGGGTTTCCTCTGTAGCTTTGGAGCCTGTCCTGGAAACTAACTCTTGTAGACCAAGCTGGCCTCAAACTCACGATGGAGATCTGCCTGCCTCTGCCTCCCGAATGCTGCAATTAAAGGCATGTGCCACCAACCGGCTTTTTTTAAACATTTATACCTGCCTATCATGGGTCCCAAGGATGGCAAACACTTTCTTTCCTCTTGGATCCACTGGACACTGGGCCAAGTGACTAGCACCCAGCAAAGATGAGGAGAGCCAAGATTAGTCTCAAGGCACTAACGGCAGTGGTAGAGAGGCGAGGGCTGGAGGCCAGATAGAAGGCTTTGACTGTGGTCTGGGCTGTGAGTGACCAAAGATGGGACCGAGAAGAAGGTATGGGTTCTAGAGCTATTTCAGAAGTAGAGATGGAGAAAATCCCTAACAGAGGCTTGCACGTCAGCGTCTGGGATGGGAACGTGCTCTGTTTTTGGAAGCAGAGACTCGCTGTCTAGGCTTAACTTGAACTTGTTATGCTGCTGAGGATGATCTTGAACTTCTGATTCTCCGGTCTCCAGTTCTCAAATGCTGGGGTTGCAGGTTAAGAGCCCAGGTTGCAACCCAAAAGAAATTGGTAGCAGGGCTCTGGTTTTGTAGGGTGAAGTGTGATTAATGCCTCAAGTTGGCAGAAACCCAAGAGGCCAGTCAGTGCTGCAGCCACAGTGGCGGGGAGGGGCGGGGAGGGCGGGGAGGGGAACTGATCTCTCAGGGACCCCTGCTGAGCTCAGGCCCAACTCTGCAAACACCTCCTGACTGAAGGGGGAAAATCTGCTAATGAGCAGCATGGCCTCAGTTTTAAGTTGCATTCCATAAATCCTCCAGCCTCCGGCGCCTGCTGCCACTTGTCCGCTAGTGCACGGTTGAACAAATGAACATGCAATAAATTAATATCAACGGAAAAATGCGGCAACAGAGTGTCACGCTTCACTCAGTAGTCCAGTTCACTCTTTCCATGGGCGTGTGTGTGTGTGTGTGTGTGTGTGTGTGTGTGTGTGTGCCTAAAGCTGGGTGGGTTCGGGCCTTTTGTTTTTTTGGTATGTGGGCTTTTTCTTTTTCATAGACACACAGGCAATCATCTTAGCTTCTGCTAATAAACCTGTTTTTAGCTAATTACCATCACGGGATTAACTGCCCTGGTAGCTCGCGGTATTCCTTGACTCCCACATGTTCTGACACCTAAACATGTTGAGAAATGTAAGAGTGAGGAGAGAATACAGAAAGGCATGGGGGGGGGGGCAGGGAACACGGCCTAGCTTAGAGGCAAATCAGAAGAGGCTACACCGCTGGTGATGCCAGAGGAGGGGTCAAGAGAAAGCGACAGAGAGGAGATGGTCACAATATTCTGCTTCCCGACTGCAGGCACAGTTCTTTGCAGGTCAGAATCCCTGGATCCTCCCCACTAGCTCCTGCTTCCAGAGAATCTGGAACCTCAAAAGGCCCAAAGGGCAAGTCTGGTAGATTGTTATCCAGTTCCCTACTTGATGGCCAGGCAGGCCTCACACCCGCACCAGGATCAGATGGCCCCTTGCCATGCCTCCAGGGACTTATGATAGACACTCAGGGGCGGTTTTCTCAGTGGGCAGCTCTTAGGTGGGGACCAACATGGCAACAGCTACACTGGCGCTGTCATTGCTATCGCCGATCCTGAAAGACTGAGAGCCCCTCCTCCAGATGTGTCTTCCTGGCTGCATGGTGTGCCCATTCACCCAAGCCTTCAGCCCCTCTGGTCAACCCGACTCAGCCCAACTTGGCTGCCTGTGAGTCACACTCCCTGCTCTGATGCTCTGGGCCCCTAGTTCTTTCCATGGTCACACCCGGGTCTGAGAGGACGACAGGTCTGGCTCACAGACCCCATGGGATGCCCCTGCCAAGACTTGGGTTAGAGGTGCACCAAGCAGGACAGTCTTTCCTAGCCAGAACCACTCCTGCTTGGCTTCCCCGGCAGTCGGCGGAGAACACATTTCCAGAAAGGTCCATCAGTGCCAAAGGGAGGTAGCAGTTCTGTGTGTCCTAGGGAATGCTGGAGAAGGGGATGTCCAGCTCCTCACTGAGGCCACATCCCTACCTCCAGGACAACCCCGAAGCAGGTGCTGTCTCGGTTTCAGAGGAGACTCCAGAAATGCGGAAGACCCTTGTCCCTCTCCTCCGTTAGCTGCAGGGCATTTTTTAAAGTCAGCAGTCTATCTTGTAGGCCAGGCCCTCAACATGTCGATCACCTTTACTCTCTTCTGCTGCCTGGAAACCAGGCTTACCCCCGGGGTGCCTCAGCATAGAGGTAGCAAGAAAAGGTAGCTGGAGGGCGCTGTCCCAGTGCCCAGGAAAAGCCCTCCACTTTCTACCCAGCATGCTCAGGTGACAAACTTTTCAGGCAATGGGCATTCCATTCTCCTCCAAGAGTTTTCAGCCAGCCTCCTTCTGGGCCCAGTAGGACCATCCTGGATCTGAGCCAGGGACACCAACTCTCCAGAAGAGAAGGGACTGAGTCTTACCCTCTATATCGTACAGAGACTCAGAACATTACTGGGAACCCAGTTGTTGCCCCAAATATGGATTACATTGCACTTTAAACTTCTTCATGATTTCCCTAGCTCTCTCTCTGTTGGAGTCATGTACCCATCCCTGGAAAGACTTTGTTTCCAAGACTGGGTCAGTGTCATCTGGAAGACTTCTCAGCTCACAGGGAATCTTGATTTCATGAATTCGTAGTTCAACCTGGCTAAGGTGTGCTTTCGATGCCCTTGGAAGGTGTGCAACCCCACTGGGCACTATGGGAAGGGCACCTTGCCCTCTGAGACGGGGAGGCAGCAGACCTAGTAAACCCATAGCCACAACTGAAGTCACCTCACTACTGTGAACTAATCCTCTTGTCTACTGTGAAGATTTGTCACTCAAATTGCTTTAATAAAACACTGACTAGTAGCAAGGCAGGAAGTATAGGTGGGGTGACCAAACTAAGGATGATGGGAAGGAGAAGGGTGGAGTCAGGAGTTTTCAGGTGGATGCAGAGGGAGAAGGAGAGGAATGTGCCATGTTAATAAAGGTACTGTCATGTGGCAGAGCATAAATAAGGAATATGGGTTAACTTAAAATGTAAGAGCTAGTTAGTAATGAGCCTGAGCTATTAGCCAAGTATTTACAATTAATATAAGCCTCTGAGTGATTATTTGGTACTAAGTGGTCAGGACAAAAAAAGCTCTACCTCTGTTTACACCCTACTTCCTTCAGGAGGCTGCAACACAGTACTAAGGTAGAATGACCAGAATACAGGCTAGACTTTAGCCCTGTTTATCCTGTTACGTTTGGTGCAGTGACCAACACAAACGTCCTCACCCAGCGGCCCAGGAACTAGGTCCTGCATGTGAGCATGTCAGAAGAACCCAAGAGAAGAAAAGCAGGATGTTACAGGGGTCAGGAAAGTCATGGCCAAGTAAGTTGTCCAACCCAAGTACTCCAGGACTCCTAAGCAAGTGTGGTCCTGAGGCTGGAGTTTTCTAGAGATGTGGAATGTGAGCTGGAATAGGGAGTGGGAAGGGCAGAGAAAACACTAACCACAAAGAGACAGATACAGAATGTGCCGGTGCTGATGCCCAGTGGGGAACAAGGACTACCCAGTCAAGGGGAAACAGGATGGATTGTGCAAATAGCTAACTAGAAGGCTGTCCTCTCCTAGAAAAACCTGGCCTCCTTCTGGGCTCTGCCAGACTGTGCTGAGCATTTCCCATTCGTTCATTTAATAATCATTAAAGTTAGGACACAGATCTTCTGCCTCGTTCACAGATACAGCATGAGAAGCTAGGCCAGTTGTCTAAGGTTGCACAGCCAATGAGAAACAGGGACAGGTAAACACTGCCGGGTAATGCTGTGTGACTCTACTTTGCATCCGAGCTAAAGAAGACCTGGTTTGGACCTCATCTTATAGAACTCAGCATTAAAGAGAAACCTTGAAGAGGTGTTGTGACACCCCCCCACCCCACCCCCCAGAAACTAATAGGAAGATTGGTCCCTTAGCTTTCTCTATTGACCACACTCCCCAGAGATGCTCCCTCCCTTCTCTTTCCCACTGACTGCTCTTCCAGATTGCTGGGAGCTCTTAGGAGAAAGGCATGAGGCCAAGCCATCCCAGCATTCCTTATTCCTGCAAAGAAAGAAGGAGAGAGAGAGAGAGAGAGAGAGAGAGAGAGAGAGAGAGAGAGAGAGAGAGAAGGAAAGGAGGGACGGAGGAAGCCAAGAAGGAAGGAAGGAAGGAAGGAAGGAAGGAAGGAAGGAAGGAAGGAAGGAAGGAAGGAAGGAAGGAAGGAAAAACGGGAGGAAAGACAGAAGGATGAAGGGAAGGGCAGAAGGCAGACAGGCAAGTAGGCTGTGCATGGACAAAACCCTGCCAGTGTCTGCTCAAAGCCCATCCCCTTTCAAATATCTCCTCCAACTGGCCTGAAAATCCACTTGGGACACACATAACCATGGCAAAGGGGTGAATAGAGACTGAACCCTCATTCCAGGGCTTATTTAGTTTGGACTCTCCTTTGGGAGATGAGGCTGTGGAAGCTAATTACACAGCAACTCTCTCTTAAGATGGGTTGTTGTAGGGCAGACTCGTGGGAATGCTGAACCCAGTGGTCAAAGGTCATATGGGTGAGCTCTGTGTGCTAGGCAGAGACTGTCTCAAAACACAAGGGGGATGACTCCTGAGATGCGGCACTCAAGGTTGCCCTCCGGCTTCCACAAACCCAAGCACATATGTGTACACATACCCGTAGACACACACATACAGAAAAATATAACGGGGAAGCCATAGGTGCCACTGAGTGAACCGTGAACACTCTTGGTTTAATGAGAATTAAAAGGTCTTTGCTGAAGTTGCTAGGATCTACAAGGCATCTATCCACAGGATTACAAAGAGGGAAAAAATATTTGCCCCATTTTTGCCATCACCTCTCAGACTGCAAAGGGCATAGCCATCTTTCTCCAAGGAAGGAGCCCTGGAAGGGTGCCGTCTCACTGGCGACTTGGATCCAGATTCCGACAAGTAGCTCTGATGTAACCCAGCACACATGGGTGGACAAGCGAGGCCGTGGTCAGAGCTGAGGCTCCAGGAAGAAAGCGCTGTGTGGGCAATCGGCTGGGAGCGCTAGAGGTTTTGATTTATAATCTTTGTTTTGCAAGACTCGGGGATTTTTCCCTTCAAGAAACACTCAGCTTCCTTGAATTTTAGACCTTCCACAAATATTGTTTTAGGAGAAATGAGAAGAAAAGCCGCCCCCAAATGCCTGCCGCGGCTACTCACTTCCACCATGAATCAGAAGCCCAAAACCACAGCTCTGGGGCTCACAGGGGAACTAGGCGTTTTCACAGTTCATTACTGGGAAGCATTTAGCAACCGTCAGTGTCATCTGCAGACAGACAGGTGGACACGCAGACACAGACATCCCTCTGCGTCTGGAAGGCAGGGAGTCCTGGGTTTGCATACCTCCCATTCTCTCCTTCTAACCCATTTCTAGAAAACTGCCTGGCTTAACTTAGGTCTCTCCCTCTCTCCCTTAGGCCACCCCAAGGGAGTGTGTGTGTGTGTGTGTGTGTGTGTGTGTGTGTGTGCTGACCCCATGAATGCCACACATAGAGATGAGTGTATATTTTAAAAATCTCTCTCTCTCTCTCTCTCTCTCTCTCTCTCTCTCTCTCTCTCTCTCTCTCTCAGTTATCCTAACACTACTGGACTTTGCTGAAGCAGTTTTCACCTGGGAAGCACTCACTGGCTTTTCTGGCAGTGCCCAGTGAACTAACTGATGGCAGATTTACAGATTGAGTAACTGGAAAAACTACTGGGCCCATAAATCAGAAACTTCCTCCACATGCCTGGCAAAGGGTGAAACCTGATATAGCTGTGAAAGCCTTCAGCTCGAAAGGTTCTTGGAGCCTGGGAAACCTCCGCCGGGACTATGGGGGCACCAACTCCCTGTTGCTCTTCATCCAGGCCTTGTTCACACCCCCAGGGCTTTGCCCGCCTTTTCTCTCCTCTTGTATCTTTGATCCTTAACCTCTCTTCCTTCCAAATGAGAATCCTAGAGGCCTAAGTCCACCAAGTGCAAGGGTGTTTCGGGTTGACACAGGTTGTCCTCGGTGTCCTCACTGCAGAGTGACCGTGACAGAAAAGCCTCTCACAGGACACTGTGAGGGTGCTCAGGACACTGTGAGGGTGCTCAGGACACTGTGAGGGTGCTCAGGACACTGTGAGGGTGCTCAGGACACTGTGAGGGTGCTCAGGACACTGTGAGGGTGCTCAGGACACTGTGAGGGTGCTCAGGACACTCTGAGGGTGCTCAGGACACTCTGAGGGTGCTCAGGTGCTGGAGGCCCTTCTACCCGCCTGGAGGGCCCCTGACAACCCTCTCAGGTCACACTAGGCCCCAGGAGGCTTCGTCACCCTGGATACTACCTCAGTGGGGAATTCCAGGAAGAGATCAGAGGGAGGAGGAAAATGAACGGAGGTCCCATCCTTAGCCTCTAGACAAGCACGGTAGGCTGGCCCCAGAGGCAGCCTGGTCCTGCGGCTGTGCTGCTTTGGATCCTAGCAACCGCCTCTTGTCCCTTAAAAGGAGATTTGATGATTGCTAGCAAGTTCCACGGGCCCTCGTTTTCTTCTCCCCTGCCCGCACCCTGTTAAACAGACCTTTTATTAAATTGTTCCCCCAGAGGCCCTCAGCTTTCCTGCTGGAACTCAGATCCAAACAAGAAACACTCCCCACCGTGGGGTACGGCACCCTGAACTGGGTGACTCAGCACTTTCTCCTAGGCCTGTCATCATTCAACCCATAGCCGTGTGCGGTCAAGCGTGCTGTGGGTGGTCAAGCATTAGCAGGAGCCCTATACACTGAGCCTCCCAGAAGTGAAAAAGGACCCGCCACACCCCACAGCTGGCGAGCAGAATCATGTGAAACTGTGGTCTGTGGGGCTTAGGAGCCACACTCTCAATCCCTGCACCTTCTCGTCCCCAGTTTTGGGTTAGGAGGAACCCATAAAGCACCCCAGTTTCCTCATTAAGACTCCTGCGGAGGTTAGATTAAAACAACAACCATACTCCATTCAAAAGACCGACAGTCTAAGCTCTGCATTACCGCAGCCCTACGGTTCAGCCTTCTCCTCACGCCGCACTAAAGGCAAATTGCCAGTCTCACCCTAACCACCACACCATGGTTCAACCGAAATAATATCACCCTAACCACAGCACCAGTTCCCCCAATGTCAACCTGAACATCCACCACAATAGCTGGAAATCTAGACCCACCATTAAAGAGCAAGGAACTCTAGGGATCCCCTCTACTCTGCTCCTAGGAGCTGCCTGCCCTGTCCCCATTCATACTTCAAGGACAATGATTAACAGCATCCACTTCCTACTTAACTCTAAGCTGGAGACTTTCATGCAGGGATCTCAAGGAGGGTCAACAGTAGGGATGTGGGGGAATCATCAATGCGGCGGTGGTGGTGGTAATCTGACCTGCAGGTTGTGGGCCAGTAGGAGACCAGTAGCTTAACTCTCAGCATTTGTAAAGAGCTGGGGCCGGGCCTTGAAGAATCCTTGTAATAGTTTGCAACTAGACTGTGTGTGAGAGGCTTGATCCCCAGGGTGGTGCTATTTGAAGTTGGTAGGCTTTTTAGGGAGATGTGGGTGGGGTGAAGGACTAGCCAGAGGTCCTTCAGCCGCTGGTGAGGAGGGACATAGCATCAAGGGGGACTTGGGACCCCAGCATCTTCCTGGTCATCTCTTGCTTCCTAGCCATGAAATGAGCGTCTTGTTTTACCACACCCTCTCTCTGGCTTGGCCACCAGAGATCTGAAGCAATGGGTCTGCTCAATCTTGGACTAGAACTTACAAAACTGAGTCAAAAACAAACCGTTCCTTCTTATAAGTCAAACATTCAGGTATTTTGTTACATGCATGGAATGCTAATACAATTCTGTTCTAAAACCAAAGCCATGGCAGTGGCCTGACAGTCCTCGGCTCTGAGAGGATTTTAGAAAGGAGAAATACTCAGATTTCATCAGAGTTTGGTGGAGGTCTCTTTGGACCAGATAGCCTCACTCAGACTTACAGGTGGGGGAAAGGAAGAGGGGATTTTGGGATTTGAAGACTGTCTGATCCCTGACAGTAGCAGATGGATTCTGAAAGACTCCTGGTCCCTGTTCCCCTGAGCAAGATGAGGCTTGCTTCAGCAACCTAGACATGTCTGCTTTGGGCCAAGCATAGCAGGAGGAGATTCCCTGGCCCTGCCACATTTGAGAAGGCCTCCACCCTCCTCAGCACTGCTCCCTGAACCCCTATCCCTAGGGTCAAAGCTGAATCACACGCCCTGGGCTGCATCTGGGCTTTACTATGTAGTTCTGGATGATCTGAACTCTTTCTATAGACCAGGCTGGCCCAGACTTCACAGACACCCACCTGCCTCTACCTCCCGAGCACAGTGATCAATGGTGTGCCCCACCTGACAAGTCCAGTCTTTTTATATTTACACAAGTGCACCCCAAGGCCAGCCCTGTCTTGCCTAAGGCCTGACTCTCTAAGTTTCAGATGTGTCTGTTGGTTGGGCAGATGCTAACATTACAAAGGCCCGGAGATCCTTCCACCTTTCAGGGAGTATAGAGAGAAACTCGGTGGTCAAGCCCAGCTGGAGAAGACTAGCTTGAAGCAGCTTTGTGGGAAGTGGGAGACAACAGCCCCCCTCTCACCTCTCCTGGGAGGAAGCCAAGACTGAAATCACTTATCAGTTGCACTGGGCCACAGGCTGGGTGAGAACAGTGTTTGCAGCCACCCGGTCATTCTGGGCTCTGCTGTTGGGCAGCAGTGGGGAGTCAAAGGACACTGGTAAACCTCCAGGTGGCCTCTCCACACTGTACAATTGCCTCTGCTAACAGCAAGGAAGGGGATGGAGGAGGTAAAGGAAGTTCTCAGCTGAGATTTAAGAGAGAGAAAAAGAGGGATGGGGTGGGGGAGGGAGGGAGGGAGAGATGGAGGGAGAGAGGGAAGGAAAGAGAGAGAGAGACCTTGTCCAGAGCAGTAAGTACTTGTGCCTGGTTTAGAACTTTCCCACTGATTTGTATTCTCTCATGCAGGTAGTGACAATGATCCTGGTGTAATCATTATACCCCAAGTCAGCTAAAGCTACCCCTAGTGGATCTGTTTGTCGTACCTCCCCACTGTGAGCTGAATCTGAGCCCTTCCTTTGTTCCAGAACAAGTCTACACAAGCGCTCTCTCTCTCTCTCTCTCTCTCTCTCTCTCTCTCCACCTCCTCCTCCTTCTCTTCTTCTTCTTCATCTCTCTCTCTCTCTCTCTCTCTCTCTCTCTCTCTCTCTCTCTCACACACACACACACACACACACGTTTTTCTGTTCTCAAGTCTTCGTGGCAGAAAGAACCTGCCCACTGATGGCTACCATACGAAAACACTAGAGCCAGATGCCGTGCAAAGCGCCCTATTCAGCTGGTGTCATTTCACCCTCCCCGTGATCCTATCAGATGGAGACTGTTGCCTCTGAGAGATTAGGGTGTGTGCCTAATGTCACACAGATGGTGAGTGCAAACTCTGAACAAGGGCCAAGGCTTATCTGAACCCCAGACCCACGCGCTAACCTGAAATGTGGTCTACAGACCAGTGCCTTGGCTAACACCCCTGGGACCACATCAGAGATGCTTGCTTACTCCAGACCGTGGAATCAAAAGCTGTGTGTTGACAATTTCCCAGAAATCAGCTTCAAGGTTAGACCCTGGTCTAAAACAGTTTCCCATGGCCCACTTGTCTCCTGGAACCAGCCCCATCTCCCAAAGCTATTTCTCAGTTGTTTCATAGGTGGGCAGGCCCTCTGCCCAGCCAGGGACAACAAGGTACCTTGGCCTCCATGGGCATCCTGCCTGCTGCTGTGACTTTCCAGGACCCCCTCTCTCATCTACCTTTAAATGTACATGGAAATGGTGCACAGGCCCTAGCCTCTACCTAGTACTCTTCTGAAAGGGCTTTGGCCATCACACTTCTTGCAGGGCTGCCCCTCCCAGACATCTCACCCTCGTTCCCACTCCTAGACTGTCCTCTGTGTCATGTCTCTCCTTTGTCTGGACAGGCATGGCCTGTCCAAACTGCTCTCAGGACAGAGGCCAGCAGCTGCTTGGGAAACCTGGCTCGGCTCACAGGAAATGTTTAGCACGACCAGGCATGCGGGCTTTGGCCTCACAAAGCAAAACACAGCTGGGTGGACAGCAGCCGACAGTGGGGCACTTAGACTTGCCCGGATTTCATGCTAGGAAGTCTCAGGGCAGAAAGGGATGGGGCTGACCTGGAGGCTGCAGTTCCTTAGGGACACCACGGTAGCCTCTGGCCTGAAAGCCCGTGGAAGTCGAGCATGGCCCTACTGTGGGCCAAAGACTTCTCTCAGACCTTAGGACAATATCCCTAGGATACGAAACACGCACAACCTAGACTTCTCACCTTGCAGTCATTCTTCTACAAATGGGTTGAGCACCTATACCAGGTCAGGCAACGTGTTAGATGTCAGGGACAAGCAGGAACAAGAGTAATGAATGGCCTGTCTGGAGGAGTGTGAAAGCGCTATAGAGGGAAACATGGCCTCAAGCTGGCATCTGGCATGTGCCTTGACATAGGCCTGTTTGCCTGGGGCTCACTATATATATAGTATATATATACATGTGTATGTATATATATGTATGTGTATATGTATGTGTATATATATGTATGTGAGTATATGTATATATAAGTATATATATCATATACTATGTTATATATCTATAGCAATCAGGGCAAGGGCTAGGCCCTGCCCACCAGCTTATAGCTAACCCCAGGTCATCTGTGGGTTCACAACCTATAACAATCAGTGCAAGGGCCAGGCCCCGCCCACCAGCTCATAACCAATCCCAGGCCCTTTGTGTTGAGCACCGAGATCCTTGGTTCTGCCCTAACATTTGCAGGCAATGGCCGTAGATGACTACTGTGTTTTGATCTTGGAGCTCCCTAAGCCTCAACCTGAGCTCACCTACTCTTTCTTCCTGTTTCTGGCGGTCCTTGGAAAGCACATGTCTGGGCACTCAGACTCCCCACGCCTACCCTGCACCTTGCTACCTCAGAGTAGCCTGCCTGTGCCTCCTGCTCTCAGAGTTACTTCATAGCTCCGGCCTGTCCTTCCTCCTCTTCCTGCCACTCGGCAGATCTCTCTCAACCTGGCTGCTAAGGACCTGACCGCAACATCCATCTTCCCTCCCCTTGGTTCTCTCGGCTCTGAGACCGCAAATCTATTTTCCCCTTGGTTCAGCAAGACAAGGTCGGTTACAGCATTTCAGAAAGAACTCCCTAAGTGGATGCGAATGGAAAAACCAACCCAAAAAGCTCAAAGCAAACAGTATCCTAGAAAGGGACCGGTTTACAAAGTTAAGATTTCTAGTCCTAAGCGGAGTAGGGGAGAGGGCAAGTAGGGCAGGGATGCCACCCATCAACTCCCCCCCTCCTCCAAGTCTACGCATTCCCCCACATGTACCTCCGCCTCCAAGGGGAGAAGTTTGGTGGAGTGAGCAGAACGGGGTCTCTTTATTTTAGATGAAGGAATATATCACCATAGAGATATCACTGTGCGGGGCGAGGAGATGGAGGAGATGGAGGAGGTGATGGGGTAAGGATAAAGCGGGGAGGGATTTGGAAAGAACACGTGCACTCAGTGCTGTCCAAGCACGCTAATTCAATCCCACAAACCTTTGACATAATTGTTAGCACTGTTGCCTCCTTACTGATGAGCAACTGTCCCACTGGCCCCGACCCCCACCCCCAGAAGGAGACTTACCTGGCTGGTAGTAGTGGTGGTGCCAGCGGCTGTATTCTGGTCACAAGGCTTCCTCTGGCCTCACTGCTCCTCTGAGGGCTGGGCGCCCCCTCCACTGAACGTCTTGGCACGGGCTTGGCGTTCTGGGGGTCAAATTCCTCCTCAGGGATGACCTCTTCACAGCGTGCCCCACGGAAGCCAGAGCGGCAGACACAGAGCTGGGGCCTGCTGCAGGAGCCCCGGTTCTGACAGGGAGGCTGGCACACAGCTGAGGAGACAGGAAGAAAATGATGACAGAAGGGCCAGGTACTGGAAGGCTGGCCAGTCACCAATCTTACATTCTAGAGGCTTCTGCCCCAGGGAAAGGACCTTGCTGGGCCCCTTGCAGACATGGGAAGCCTTTAGGAAGCTTCTGGAACCACTTCTAACCCTGCTACCCACAGGTCTCCAAGATGAGTATGGCTTTGAGTTTTGGACAAGAGTTGTGAAGTGGGCTCTCACCACACCACCGCAAGGATGCCATGAAGGGAAAAAGACCACCTGGCACCCTATTTATGCTTAGATAGTCAATTCTATTGGGCTACAAAAACACCTAATACAGACATTTTATTTCTTGTCTTCAGGTAGCTTCAGAACTTAAAAATAAATATTGTTACTGAGTAGATATTTTTATTATTATTACTTTATAAATAATAGGAATCAAAATTTCCACTTCCTCCCCTCCTCTAACTTCCCTCCTGCTCCCCCACTTACCCTCCCTCCTTCCCCTCCAGTCCTAAGAGAGGGCAGGATACCCTGTCCTGTGGGAAGTTCAAGGCCCTCCCCCCTCCATCCAGGCTTAGGAAGGTATGCATCCAAATAGACTAGGATCCCAAAAAGTCAGTACATGCAGTAGAAACAAGTCCCAGTGCCTTTATCAATGGTTTCTCAGTCTGCCTCAATCATCTGCCACATTCAGAGGGCCCAGTTTGATCCCATGCTCGTTCATTCCCAGTCCAGCTGGCTTTGGTGAGCTCCCATTAGCTCAGGCACACTGATGGATCAACCCCTCGTGGTCCTGACTTCCTTGGATATATTCTCCCTCCTTCTGCTCTTCAACTGGACCTTGGGAGCTTGTTACTGAGTAGATTATCAATAAATATTATGAATGAATGAATGAATGTCTTTATGGGAAAAGTCAGGCATTAGCCTAAGAGCCAGTTGATTGCTGTTTGCTTGCCTCCTGGCTGTCACGTATGAGCTATGTAATCTGAACTCACTGAGCCTGTTTTCTGGTGAATCACGAGGGTGGGCTGTAGAGGCCGGGAGAATCTAAGGGCCTCTAAGACACCACTCCCAACCTGTCTGTATCCTCTGTGAGCCCTGCCCTCAATCTGTGACTTAGTGAGGTAGAAACCTGTTTGGGGCACTGGGATGATTCGGCCCAGTGAGTCCTAATCCAGCCTGGAGACAGGAGGGAGGCTGAAACTGGGTGTCGTCCTGTAAACTGGTTCTCAACCTGTGGGTCAAACGACCCTTTCACAGGAGCGACCTAAGAGCACCCTGCATGTCAGATCTTTACATTATGACTCACAACAGCAGCAAAATTATAGTTATGAAGTAGCAAAGAAACCAATTTTATAGTTGGGGGTCACCACAGCGTAAAGGCTTGCAGCATTAGGAAGGTCGAGAGCCACTATGCTAAGTCTGGCCTTTCCCTCCTTACAAAGGCCAGAGACAAAGCCAACGATCTGCAGCTACCCGGAATCCTCTGCAGAGGTTCACATTGGGATGGAAAGCCAGGCCTCTCTCTCCCACGACCTCCCTGGAGGACAGGTGTGACTCCATGGTCCAGGTCATTCTGAGTATTCTAAAACAAGGTCTCCTCTGCCTGCCTTCATTCACTCAGGAAGCAGTTGCTGAGCTCTGCTAAGGGCTCCACCGTGAAAACTAAAGTCATCTTTCACGTGGGGTTTGTAATCCAGTGAGGGAGAAGCAGGAAGCTAAAGAAGAACAGCGTGGCAGCGTCAGGCAGACAGAAGGGTGACACAGTGTTCCAGGCCATCCGGGAGAGGTCATCCCACACGTCACCGAAGAGGGAGCAGTAGGGAGTGGACTGGAAAGATTTGAGCAGACTTCCAGAGGCAAGCACAAAGTCCTGGAGGCTAGAAAGAACGGAGCATGTTGGGGAAGGCACCAAGGACCCATGGAGGCTACTGGCTGGTGGGGAAAAGCGAGTAAGCAAGGTCATTCAAGGTTACGGAGGAAACAGAGACCTTGTCGCCTCAGTTATGTTAAGTACATTTTTGGGAACCATCAGATGTACCATGCACTACTCAGACCACATGCCTCAGGGGAGGGGTTCACAAGAAATCTCTCTGAAAGGAATTCCACATTCCAACAAAACAGACCAGTTTAGAGGCAACTCTGAAGTGGTAAGTTTTGGGTGTCATCTTGACTGGATCTGCTGCTACCAGCTACGTAAGTCTCCTCCTGGGTCGGAGGGAGATAAGCTACTGAGCACATTTGTGAGACATTTTCTGGCTCGAGTTATCTGAAGTGAGAAGACCTGAAATGTGGGTGGCATCATCCAATGGCAGCTAGCTCTAAGGAGGCCAAGGGGGAAGCTTTGCCTTTTGCCTGCTTGCATTCCTGTTGTCTTACTTGTAGGTTCATCTACCCTGTTTTGTCTTGAGATGCTGCTTCCATTCTTCAAGAGAATCAGAGCCTGGTGCGGACTGAAGACCAGAGATTCTCCAGAATCCTCCAGACCATCACCACTGAATGGAGACCACTGAGGCACTCAGCCTTGTGGACTGAGCAGCTGCTGGGCTGTCAGTCTTTCCAGTGTGAAAGCAGCTCTTGTTAGCCTACCCAGACAGTCTCATACAAGCTAATTTAACAAGTCCTTTTAATACATATTCATTCTATTGGTTCTGCTCTTCTAGAGAACTCTGGCTAACAGACTCTCCAAAATTCTAGCCCAGGCCATCTCCCCTTTGGGAACCTTATGTTTCTTTAACGTACAGATACACACTAGCATTGATGACCTCCTAACTCCCGCCTTCAAGACTCTAAGTCAACCCACACCAGCTGAGCTTGCTTTCTGGCTTCCTAACTTGGCCACTTGCCCAAGAGCTACTATTCCCTTAAAGTCACCTCCCCATCCCTGAGGATACATCTTCCAGCGGCTGCCTCCTCTTTTGAAGAAAAAGCAAAAGCGCTTCCTCGGCATGGCCCTGACTGAGCCCAAACAATGATGGTTTTTGTGTTGTGTCTCAGTATCCCCACCTATACAGTTAGCCCTTAGGAGTGCAGTCATCTTCAGCTCCTAGCATACAATAGCACAGCCGTCTTCTTCACGCTGGCAGTCACTCCCCAGTGGGTGCTGACAATATACCATGCATATAGAATCTCATTTAATCCTCTCTACAACCCTCTGCAGCAGGTATGATTATGAGTCCTACTTTACCCATAATGCCCATGAAAGTCAAAGGGGTTAAGAGACTCGCCTAGGGTCAGCTAGCAGATAATGGAGCCAGTATTCGAATCTTTGACTAAATAGCCCATCTTTACTCTTGCCTGCCAACTCCCAGAATGACTTATGTAGATCTTTTTCTCCTACAACCTCTGAGCCCTGGCTTAGAGCTGATGATGAGACAAAAAGAATGTGTTGGCTTTAAATTATGCACCAAAGGGGCCATTGTAAGCCCAGTCCCAGGGAAGCTGCCCATCCCAGGTTGGCCCTGATACACAATGGAGGCTTTAGGCCCATTTGCCCTTCTAAAGAAGGCCACATGGTAAATTTCTAATTATGAGGGAAGATGTGTGGCAGCTCATTCATCTGTTTTGATGAATATTCTTAGGGCACTCACAGGGTCTAAGCTGTGATTTAAAAAGTCTTGAGGACAATTATAGAGAAAGGACACACAGGTCCATGGGGCCAGTGTTGGGTTGGCCAGAGCTCTAACTCAGGCTGGTTGGAGTGATAGTTAAGGAAAATGTTTGGGGATGTTATTTTCAGGTGTGTGACTTTTGTTCAACTCTGTGAAGCTGTGTTACTGTGCCTGTCTAAAACACCTAATGGTCTAAGAAAGAGCTGAAAGGCCAATAGAGAGGCAGGAGCAAGGATAGGCGGGGCTGGCAGGCAAAGAGTATAAATAGAAGGCAAAACAAGGCTCAAAAGGCACAAAGAGAGAAAAAGAGGAGGAGGACATCCTGGGCCAGCCACCCAGCCACTCAGCCAGCCAGCCAGCCAGCCATGGAGTAAGAGTGAAAGTCAGATACACAGAAGTAAGAAAAGGTAAAAAGCCCAGAGGCAAAAGGTAGATGGAATAATTTACGAAAAGCTGGCAAGAAATAAGGCAAGCTAAGACTGGGCATTTCTAATTAAGAATAAGCCTCCATGTGTGATTTATTTGGGAGCTGAGTGGTGTGCCCCTCAAAAAGCCAAAAGAGTAAAAAGTCCCAGGACAGGAAAGTTTCCTGGAGTAAGAGATGCTGACCAGCCATTCTAAAGATGAGAACATGGGAAAGTCTGCCAGCAGGGATATTCAAGGGCCAGGCTACCCAGTCTGTAGGTGGTAAGGGGGGGAGCAAGAAGACAGCTGAAGGAGTCTAACCATGAACTAGACCCAAAGGCCATGGTGTCTTCCTCGGTGCCCTCATGTCCCTCTCTAACAGGTCCCTGGTCCCCATTGAGCAGATAATTCCAGAGACTTTGTGTCCATTTCCAAGACACAAACTACCACCCCAAGATTTTAGCCAATGCCTAGACATAATTTTGTCTGCCCAGATATAACTAGCTACCCACCTGACCTCCTGCCCGGGCCCCTGTCACCACCACCTCGGCCACAGACACTGTCTCCTGAGAACAGCTTAGCAGGCAAACACTGAGGAAGGCAGATGTGCCCTGGGCACATACAGAGCCTGGTTTTCTTTTAGGATTGGAGAGATCACATGAACTCACACCTCTCACCCAGCAGAGACCCCAAACGTGGCGTGCATGAGAGGAGGGACATGCAACTCCCACCTCTGAGCAAGTGATGCTTGCCTCAAAGGCAGCTTAAAAAAAATTGTTCTTTTTTTATTTTATGTGCATTGGTGTTTTGTCTTTATGTTTGGGTAAGGGCATCAGATCCCTTGGAACTGGAGTTACAGACAGCGGTGAACTGCCATGTGGATGCTGGGAATTGAGCCTGGATCCTCTGGAAGAGCACTCAGTGCTCTTAAGAGCTGAGCCATCTGTCTAGCCCCCCAAAGGTAGCTTCACATCTCTCCACCCCTCCGAAGTGGGGTCCTGACACTTTCAGGTCTTTTCTCAACCAGGAATCCCATTCTCAGGGAGGACTTCAGTTGGTCTAATGAACAGCTCACAGGGAATGAGTGAGTGGTCAGGAGAAAAACTGGATCTATCATTTTCTCTGTCTATTGTATCATCATAAATAAAAGTCTTAAGACTTCCAGACCAGCCAGCTGTGTTGATAGATAAACACCCTCATGGGAAAGTGACCTTGCCCAGTTTGCTGAGGCAACTTTCCTTCCCTGTTGGGAGGGTCTGAGGTTTGAACCAGCTCTCACTGGCTTCCTAGAGGCCTGGCTTGTATGGTTTCCATTACTGGTTTGTTCTGAGCCAGTCCTTATAGGACTGGATCATGCTATCCTCTTTTCTTCCCTACAAAGGCACCCCTAAAAGGCTCACAATGGTGGCTCCAATTGCCTAAGAAAAAGAAAATTCTGAAAGTTTTTTCTCTTTTTTTTTCCTTGTGTTAAATGCCCTTTTAAACTTTCTTTTGGTGTGTATACATGTGTTAACATGTGGGTGGGTGCACAAGTGTGTACTGGTACTATGTACATGTGTGTGCATGGAGGCCAGAGGTGGGCAATGGGTGTCTTCCTTGACCCTTCTAAAGCCACATGGTCCGTTTCAAATTATAAGGGGAGATGTGTGCCAGCTCATGCTTCTGCGCTGATGAGTATTCTCAGAGCACTCACGGGGTCTGGGATGTGGTAGAAAAAGTCTCAAGTACACTTTACAGAAAGGTCACACAGGTCCATGGGGCAAGTGCTATGCTGGCCAGAGCCTATAGCTCAGCTGGTTAGAGTGAAGCTAGATGCTAGGAAGCGTCCACCTGAGACTGAAGCAGGGTTTTCCACTCAAACCTAGAGTTCACCATTTGGCTAGGCTAGCTAGCCAGTTTCTTCCCATGTGCCTGACTCACGGGACTACATACAGGTTGTCATGGCCATCCTGCATTTGTGTGGGTGCTGAGGACTGAACTCTGGTCCTCGTGTTACACATTTTATTGTCCTCAAGTCATTGCTCCAGCCCCTAAAATGGTGTTTGGCTGCATATGGCCGTTGTTTTTAAATTCGCTCAGTTCCCTCCACTTGGGAACCCTGAAAAGCTGGTCTCTGTACACGGGCTCTCTTGCTTTTATTTATGTTCATGTGTGTGTATCTGTGGTACAGAAGGGGTGCAAGCATGGAGGTCAAAGGGCAACTCTGCAGGGCCAGTTTACTCCTCTACCTTTATTTGGGTTCTGGTGTCAATCAGGCCATTAGGCCCATGCGGCAGGTGCCTTTACTAGCGAAACCATCGTGCAGGTGGTTTGTTTCTTTTGTTTTGTTTTGTTTCTTGATATTGTAGTGCTGCATGAAATCTAGTGACAGTGTGAGAAGGAGCAAGAATGACTGTGTTTAAAGGAGACCCATGGAAACAAATGAGCACAGATCTCAAAATGTATCAAAAGCTTTCTCGGCAAATTAGGAAACAACCTTCCTCAAGACCCAGCAATACCACTTTTGGGTATATAACCAAAGGAGTCTCAATTGTACCACAAGGACATGTGCTCAACTATGGTCATAGCAGCATTGTTTGTCATAGCCAGAACCTGGAAACAACCTAAATGCCCCTTGACCAAAGAATAGATAAGGAAAATGTGGCACATTTACACAATGGAATACTACACAGTAAACATACTCATAAACATAAACAGACTCAGAAAGACAGATATCATATGTACTCACTCATAAGCTGGCTTTTAGACATAAAGCAAAGAAAAACCATCCCACAATTCACAACCCCAGAGAACCTAGACAATAAAGAGGGTCCTAAGAGAGACATATATAGATCTAATCTACATAGGAAGTAGAAAAGGACAAGATCTCCTGAGTAAATTGGGAGCATGTGGATCATGAAAAAGGGAAGGAGAAGAGGGGGGAAGGAAGTGAGGGAAGCAAAGAAAAATATATAGCTTAATAAAAACAATTAAAAATGTAACAAAAGCAAACTGGCCATCTCAGAATTGCTCATAGCAGGGACTTTCTAAGGTACCAAAACAAGGCACTGGAGGAAGGACAGCTCCAACAGGCTGTGCCATCTGAAGAGAGAAACTCCAAGCTTGGTGGACTTTTTCTTCCCCAGACAGGGTTTCTCTGTGTAGCTCTGGCTGTCCTGGAACTCACTCTCTAGACCAGGCTGGCCTCAAACTCACAGAGATCTGCCTGAGTCTGCCTCCCGAGTGCTGGAATTAAAGGCGTGCGCCACCACTGTCTAGAGGTGAACTTTTATACCCAGCTTAAACATCCTATTTTTCTTATTGAAGAGAGATTACACTTTGCGTTTAAGAAATTAACTCAGTGGGTGTTTTAGGCTCTAACGGATCTTTGGTTGATTATTGCTGGAAAATTATAGCACAGCACTGTAGAGTCTCTGTCAGTCCTCTGGGCACAGCTAGCCTCTCCTTATTGGAGGACAGCACCCCTGTGTAGCCAGAGGCTATGCTGTTCTCCATCCATTCATAATTTGGACTCTTCTGGAACCCTGCCTTCTCCACCCTCCCCTGGCACTCTTCTTCACTGAACATTAGGTATGTGGAGAGTTCAGCCGTACACAGTCAGCAGGATGTCAAAAGATAGAAAGAAACAAAAACTCCCGAAACTGCTCTGAAAGCAAGAAACGGATGAAAACACTATTCCCAGACACCCTCACCTCTTTGGGTGCACCCCGACTACCTTCACT
The DNA here is from genome assembly GCF_950005125.1 of Chionomys nivalis. Taxonomy (NCBI): domain Eukaryota; kingdom Metazoa; phylum Chordata; class Mammalia; order Rodentia; family Cricetidae; genus Chionomys; species Chionomys nivalis. Next base: position 40,046,177 of record NC_080095.1, on the reverse strand, counting down.
CAGCTCCAAAAGTTGAGCAAAAGGTATACTCCGACTTTCCACACAAAACATGCTTTTGAGAGGAGACCAAAGTCAGAATGGGAAGGCCTTGGGGAAGAAGGTTCTAGAAATAGCGTCCACTGTGTAAACAGATGCTACCCTCCCTGTTTCAGATCCATGAAGATCATCTGCTTGTTAGTAGACCGGTCAGGAGGTAGGGGGCCCGGGCTAGAAGGATATGGTCTGAGCCAGCTCAGCCACCCCGGCTGTGTGGCTGTGGCACTTCTCGTCTCTCTGAGACGCTTAGTTCCGTGCTTAGTCTTGCTCCGGAAGCAAGCTGCTGATCTGCTCTCTACAGATCCTGGCAGAGGACACCAGCTGCGCTTTCTAGAACTGCCCTCCAACACGGCAGCAGAAAGTTGTTTGTGGTTATTTAAGTGTAAATGGGTTAGATGGAGATGTCATAAAATTTAAAACTCAATTCCTCATTCTCATTTGCCACATTCAAGTGTTTACTAGTCACATGTGGCTTGTGGTGACCATATTGGACAGCAAAATATAGAACAGTTCCATCACGCCCAAAATTCTAGTAGTCAACCCACAAAGCTAAAAAACAGCAATTGGTAGGGGCCGGATGGCTTTTGAATTTCTTAGCCATGCCCCGTTCCCGTCAGCCAGGCCTAGGCGAGTGTGCAGAAGGAAGTACCGCAGTACAGACAGACGGCCCCTTCTTTAAGTTTTTTTTTTTGTTTTTTTTTTTTTTGTTTTTTTTTTTTTGTTTTTTTTTTGGTTTTTTGAGACAGGGTTTCTCTGTGGTTTTGGAGTCTGTCCTGGAACTAGCTCTTGTAGACCAGGCTGGTCTCGAACTCACAGAGATCCGCCTGTCTCTGCCTCCCGAGTGCTGGGATTAAAGGCGTGCGCCACCACCGCCCGGCCCTTCTTTAAGTTTTTGCCACTATTTCTTTCTTCTGGGTCCCAAAGACACCGTCCTTTTCTCTCTACAGTCTGTGAGGTGAGGCGTTGGCTTTAAGATACCCCACCCCTACCAAGCTCCCTGATTGTCCTATATTCTGCCTGCAGGGACCTAACAACCTGTCCCCTACTCTGTGACTCTTTCTCGGCCTAACCCTTTACAGATCTGACTGTTTCCAACTACGCACACCACTTGTCCCAGACCCTCCATGGGTGCCTCCCCTTTAGGATGTGTTTATAAGGGCAACACTTTGGCCCTAAAGGCAGAGACCCTCAGAACCCTCTGTGGACTCATTCTTTCCACCGAAGCCCCATGAGGAGGGCATTACCTGTCAGAACCTTGGGCCTGGGCCTCCAGGCTATGGAGAAGTCAGGGCCCCAGAACCCATGGCCTTGCCCCAATCCCACCACAGCTGTGCGGGGCCACTGCTCACTGCTCTCCGAACTGCGGCAAACAGCACTGGGGCTCAGACCCGCCAAGCGCCCGGCTCCAAAATAGCAGTTGTATTCACATAAAAGTCTCTAATGAGAGAAAGATGCCATTTTTGGCCCTTTGCACACTCTCTGCAGACGCTGTCTGGCAGGCCAAGTGGGCCTCTACTGTTTGGCGGTCTGAGGGGAGGAAGGGAAGGTGTGAGTCAGACTTTGGCCCCAGCCTCTAGGCCTAGACTGCCCTGTTAATTGCTTTAACAAATGCTGAGATGTTAGGCCACTTGGAGGCTGAGGATCAGGGACTGGGGCAGAAAGCAGCCCCAATTCCCACCAGCCACGGCAGGCACAAGGAAGGAGACTTCATGGCATATCCACCCTGCAACTTTGACTTGGTTGTGAGAGGCCAGGGTTTTGGTGGTTCTAGTTCCAGCAGGGGTCCCCAGCAAGGAGGAACAGGACAGGCACTATCAGGGGCAAGCCTGTGATGCGCCTCTTCCTGGAGGGCAGTATCAAGGGCATAGAAGACAGCGCTATGGCTGACATGTAGCCATCCACCCTTCGTACCCCCAGCCCAGGGCAGAGCATAGAGGAAAGTGCCACCTTGCCATCATGGACTGTCTGAATCCTAACCACATGAAGGCAGGAGCCACTCCCGCTGGCAGACTGTGTCCTTATCTAGAGTGTGGCTCTGCATCTGTGCATCCAATATTTATGGCTGCACAGAGTGATGAAGAAGATAAACTCTGTCCGTTCCTTCATGGAACCTCCACATTTACCAGAAGGGTATCAGAAAACACATAACAAAGGGATGGAAGACCGGAAACCAGGATGTGAAGACATGGAGGCAACAGTTAAGGGGCCAAGGTCCAGAGAAAACCAAGACTGATGAGGAGCGAGTCTGAGCAGGGTGGCTGGAGGCTGCCCCTCTGAGGAGGGGAGCATGGTGCAGAGTCTGGTGAGGCCCAAGGCCAGGCACACAGGCAGTGAGCCCCTCTGAGGAGGGGAGCATGGTGCGGAGTCTGGTGACCAGAGGCCAGGCACACAGGCAGAGAGCAGCATTTGCTCTGGAGGAGAGGAGGCACGGTCCCAGCAGCCAGGCTAGATGCTGTGAGCGAGACAGGGTAAGGGCTAAGAGCCAGGCTGGAAGGGACTCTGGCTTAGGGACCCCCAGAGCAGAAGGCCAGCTGATGCATTCAGGGATAACGGAAGGAGCAGCCAGCAGACTTCTGCAGACATCCAGAGTGGATCACCGCGGACACCCAAGACCTGGAAGGCATCGTAGTGAGGCATGCACAGTCCACACAGGACTTGAGAAGTGAAGACAAGCAGGGTGTGGCAAGGAATGATGACGAGCAAGAGCAAGAAAGTGGCCCATGTGCCCCTAGCTGTCTGGGATGCCATTTCAAACGGGAGCAAAAACTGACTCGGGGGAGAGAATGCATGAGCTCATTTGCACAAAGCGGGGTTGGGATGTCAGGGAGGCAACCACGACAGACACTGAATAGGCAGCAGACTCAGGAGCCTGGGACCAAGAGAGAAGTCTGGCTGGGAGTGTCTATACACATGGGCTAGTGGCACCAAGACATTGTCTACATCTATGAGAAAGCAGACCGCTCCAGGGGGCAGTGCAGCCAGAAAGAAAAGAGGAGGGCTGGAAAAGTCCTGGCAAACCTGTCATTTAGTAGCAGGTACAGAAGCTGCAGTCAGCGGCGTGCATGCGGAGGACAATAGTGGGTGCAGAGGGAGCCAGCGCCTGACTTCGGGAAGCTCCTGGCTGAGGACATCTCATAATACAAAAAGCCTCACGGGAAATACATACTCGCCACGAAGAGTAAAGTACCCTACATGACATCATCCGGGGGCTGTGTATTTCTTCCTACTTGGGTCTCCACTGAGTTCCCATGATATCTTTTGTCTCCTCCCATCTTCCTCTCCACCAGTCCCTAACGACTTCTGTGTAGCTGTCCTCACGTGTGAGTCTTCTGCAGGTGTGAGATGGGTGGAATCAGACGAGCACCCTGAGGGAAGCCAAGTAGAACCCAGAAAAAGAGAAAGAGGATCCTTGTAGAACTGGAATAAGAACCAGAAGGAATAGTGTCCCAGTGCCTATCACACAATGCAGAGGCTTCAGACCAAGAAGTTGGGAGCAAATGCACACCAGACCTCCAGCGCCAGGTCCCCTGAGCAGCAGGGAGAGTGTCTGGGAGAGCGGACAGAAGTTTGAAAACAGAAAGGGATGTGTCACCTTAGCCCGGGAAAGGCATTGTGCCACACAGAGGTACACCATGCTGGGGACAGCGAGATAACCCCTGTCCTCAGAAATCAAAGCCAAAATGACAGCTCCGTGTCAAGAACCTAGAGAATACAACAGACCATGAATGAAATGTTTGACCTAAGTTACTTCATTTGTTCCTTACAACTCTGGAAGGGAGCAGTTATTGTTTGTCGCAGAGCTCAGAAGAGGACACTGAGACACAGTCTGAGCAGCTTGTCCAGAGTCACACACCCACCAAGCGGGTCTCTAGCATAGGCTCTGCTGACTGTTCCAAACACCATATGTCTAGCCATGCGCTGGGCTGTCTGCACAGCTGCTCACTTAGCAGAAAGAATGGGGGTAAGAGCTGGAGACTGCTGAACCCCCACTCCCTGGTTTGGACAACTGTCCAGGTTCATCTGCATACGCGGGGGTGGGGATCCAAGCCAGCCTCAAGAGTCATTGTATTAAAATGCAGGCTTAGCCGGGCGGTGGTGGCGGCGCATGCCTTTAATCCCAGCACTTGGGAGGCAGAGGTAGGCGGATCTCTGTGAGTTCGAGACCAGCCTGGTCTACAAGAGCTAGTTCCAGGACAGGCTCCAAAGCCACAGAGAAACCCTGTCTCGAAAAACCAAAAAAATAAAATAAAATAAAATGCAGGCTTATACAAATCTCTGTGAGTTTGAAACCTGCCTGGTCTATAGAGAGAGTTCCAGGACAGCCAAGGACAGCTAAGGCTACACAGAGAAACTCTGTCTCAACAAACAAATGAAAAACCAGGAATAAGATGGCTCAGTGGTTAAGAGCTCTGCCTGCTCTTCCAAAGGTCCTGAGTTCAATTCCCAGCAACCACATGGAGGCTCACAACCATTTGCAATGAGATTTGGTGCCCTCTTCTGGCTGCAGGGATACACTGTGTACATAATAAACAAATAAAATTAACACACACACACACACACACAAAAAAAAAAAACAACCCTGGGAATATAAAGGACTTATGGTGACCTGGCATACTGTGAGAATTATAGATTGTATTGCTGTTAATGCCAAAGACAAGCCTGTGTAAGTTGTCATACACTGTGTGACTAAGACTCAACTAGAAAGGAACCTGGTGACTTACCCAAGGATCTAACACTAGGGTTTGAACATCCATCTCCTTAGACCTGATACCAGAATCTAAAGCATAGACTCTTAACCTTGAACCTTATTACAAGAGTTGGGGTCTAGAGATGGGCCCCTCTTCAGTCACTGTAGGGTCCTCCCCAGAGCAGCCCCAGACCCTGTGTATTCAAGTCAAGATAGGAAAGCTGGGGCAGGCTCTGAGCCTCTTCCCCAGTTGTGTGTAGACAGAGATGAGCTAGTGTGAGAAAACCAAAGACTCTCCTCAAACCAGCAGCGGTAAACAGGACAGTCACCTCACATCCTGCTGCCTTTGCCCTCAGCCAGCTGCCTCCACAGACACGTAAACACATGAATCATGCAAAACTGGCAAGGCCACAGAAAAAAGGCAGATACCAAAACCAAGGGAGGAAACGGTGGCCCAATTCCAGACCCCACCAAGGTAGAGAGAGGAACTGGGGACGCAGCAATGTGGTAGCCAGAGACACAGCAGCCCCGAGATTCCAATGACTCTGGGAGAAGGGAACAGACTAGCCGGAGTGGTGGCATAGTGTGTTAGGACTTAGGATTGCTTCTGTGAGTGAAGAGAGGGGCCAGGAAGAGGTGGCAGTTGAGCCAGGACCAGCACTTCTAAACACAGAGAATAAATTGAGTTCTTGATACATTATATCTATATCTATATATCTATATCTATATATAATATATCTGGGGAGCCAGAAAAGAATCCAAGTTCTCCACATGGTTTGGGGTCCAAAACTGAAATGGGGTTATGTCAGACACTCCTTCTTTTCTTCTCTCATCTCTCACCTGCCTGGAAGTCACCCCATGTGGACGAAATTGCTAGTACAGAATCTTGAACATTCTCTGGCATGGCCTCTCCCCATCCCTAAGGGCAGCTGCATAGATGGGAGGGGGCAATAAGGAGCTCCTGGGGAAGTACAGAGCCAGCTGTCAGGGTTGGGAGTTAAGAGCGCTACATTCTACACAGCCCTGGGCCCGGTTGTCCAGGGCCAACACCCCGTCGCTCACGTGGTTTTTATTAGGCTCATTAGCAGCAAAATAGCAACAAGCAAACAACATAGGGACCAACTAATTACCACACAGCTCTTCAGCGGGAAGCCCTCTTCAAGTCGGGAAGAGCTGCCAGCCTATAGCCTGGTCCGAGAGTTAGAGGACAGGTTTGGGAGTGTGTGTGTGGCCTAACCAAGCTGGATGGAGAAATAATGGGGGTACGGGTCCCTACACATCCTCCAGCAACACCCTCTGAGACACGAGAGTGCACACACGCTTGGTCCTAGACACTCTGCACTCACCCAACCTCAAGTTCCCAGTGTTGAAACTATAGTTTGGCAAAGAAAAATACTGGAAAATCACAAGTGAGTTAGAAACAGCCTGTAGGTCTGCAGGGTTTGAGTGCGACCAGGCCCAGACCCCTCAGGCATCTGGGCAGAAGCTCACTCCCCATGAGGCTGCCTGTTCCAGTCAACCCGAGCCTCAAACTACCAGCCAAAGGCTGCCTGCATAGACTGAGCTCTCTGGAACGTATCAATCTCCTTCTCCCACCTTGAACTTCAGACATCGCCCAGAGTCCCCAGGGACTACACTATCCTCCCCTGCGCTCTGATGCAGAGGGAGGCCCAGGGCAGGTACCTGGCAGCAGGGCATAAGTCGCTCCCTGGAGTCAGGAGTTATCCGAGCTCCATTCTACTTCTGCCACCGCCTGACTTGTTTCCTCATCTACCAAGGGGGAAGGTTCAGCACAGTTTGTGTAAAATGGATGCTGTAAAAGTATTGGCTCTTGCCACTGCCTCTGACATTAATGGCGGCATGGGTCATGGCTCTCCCACCCTTGAGTGAAGGGTCGGCCTAGAAGTTCTGACTCTTCCTGCCTCCATCCTTGGTCTCCACATAACTAAGAGGATTTCTTTCTTTCTCAACATTTAAGACAGCTTGGCAGGTTTCAGAGTAATCTGAGAGAAGGCTGTTCTGAAAACCAACTCAGAACCTTTTTTGATCATCCTAGTACCAGATCTGCCTGATAGGCCAGGATTGTGGGCCAGGGGTCAGGGCAGAGGTGGCTTCCCACAGCCCACACTGAGAATGGTGCCCCTCTCCCGACAGAGGTATTTTCTGCAGACCACAAACATGGGGGCCAGAAGAAGGAAATGTAGGAAGTTTAAAACGTGAGTGGGAATCTGCTTTGAGCAAGTTTCCGTCTGGAAACTCTAAGTCTCCCTTCTACTACACACCGCCTCCACTCTGAAGACCCGCTGCATCCTCAAAAGGAAGCCAAGGAAGACCTGTCTGCTCCATGTCCTGGAGTTCTCATCCAGCTCCACCTCAAGAGCAAGACAGGTGGATGGGACAGGAGATACTCACGTTTGATACAGTGGTTGGTGCTGTTTGATGTCGTCCATCCTGGGCAGCACTGTCCCCCGCAGACATTTCTCCTGTGGAGTCGCCAGAGCAAAGTTAACACAAGGATGCTCAGAGCCGGGACTTTTCACACAGCCCCCTTTAGGCAGGACTTGGAGGAGTAGTTAGAGGCTGGGAAGACTGTCCCCATTCCACGACCACTATGGCGTGCCAAAGACCAAAGTTGCATCTTGCCCCTGCCATTCCCTGTATACCTCTGGGAAGCCTCAGTCTCTCCATCTGCGCAATGGAGAAAATACCTGCCTTGCTGAGTGACTGATGGGTGAGAAGAGGTGTCTAGAACCCAGTACCCAGAAGTCAATACAGAGCAGGGCATGGTGGTACCCTGACAGGACTGGGCAACACCTCATCTCAAACAATCAACACACACACGCACACACACAGTAACAAGGACAAGTTAAACAAGTCCAGAGAGATTCAATCATTTGCCAAAGCCATGTGATCGTCAAGTACCAGAGCCCAGTTCAAATCTAGCCTGGCAGGCTAGTGGGTAACTCGGTTCGAGAGAGAGCTTGCCTAGTCGGGTTGGAGGCCCTGGGTTCTATCCAGAACACCAAAACCAAAACCTCTGAGTTGGTCGAATTCTAAACCAGGCTCCAAGTCGGCAATGCTTCTCACCAAAAGCCACACACTGTGCTCTGTGCCTGCCAGTGCTGACAAGGAAGTCGTATATCAACAGTCTTGAGGTTATGGATGCTTGTCACCGTCCCACGAATCCAAACCAGGAGGAGTAGAGACCTGGGCAGCTCCATATGCGATCAGACTGACGGCTAAGAGGGAGACTAAAGAAACAGCGCTCTTGAGTCACTGTTTAAGAAAGACTCCCAGCGTGATAGCTGGTAGGAGAAGGGACGTAATGAAGCCACCTCTGTCCAACCAGCAGTTTTCACTCAGGAACGACAATGGAACGTAGTGTATGGGGGATACACCTGGCCCTGAAACCTTCATGAGACCTTAACTTTGGGTCCTGGTGGGACACTCACTCCACTTGTGCAAACGTTGGCATCAGGAGTCTGGTGAGAGCCACCAGTACCAGAAGATTCTCCAGCCCAAGATCTCCATCTGCAGATCCGCCATAACCACACAAGGGAAACGCCCCCAAGAGGGAGTGCCCCCAGACAAGGGAAACGCCCCCAAGAGGGAGTGCCCCCAGACAAGGGAAACGCCCCCAAGAGGGAGTGCCCCCAGACAAGGGAAACGCCCCCAAGAGGGAGTGCCCCCAGACAAGGGAAACGCCCCCAAGAGGGAGTGCCCCAGACAAGGGAAACGCCCCCAAGAGGGAGTGCCCCCAGACAAGGGAAACGCCCCCAAGAGGGAGTGCCCCAGGGAAGATTTCTTTGGACAGGACAGGTGAAGCTGACTCTGACTCCCTGGGCCCAGTATAAGGAGCAGAAATAAGCCAGGGTTGAGTGGGAGGGAGAGGCTGGGGCGCCAAAGGCTGGAGTGGGTGGTCATTCCTGGGATCCTTGGGGCCAAGATGACAAGCATCTGGTGCTGCTTAGGAAATTGTTTGACATTTGAGTGGACCCCAAAGCTTGTGCGGTTGTGAGAGTAATACAAAGAATTCAAAATAAATTCCTAAAGACTGCAAAGGCTGAGCCCATTCCTGGCCCTTGGGCCCAATGTTGTGGGGCACGGCCTCCCAGGGAGCTTTCAGAATGTCCCGCTGGCCAAGAGCATTGTCGTGCTGGCTACCTCTTCCAGAACGGTCCTGGTTCCACAAGGCTCTCCTCCCAATCAAGGCCGAAGCCTCTGGGCCCCAAGGAGAGTTGCCCCGCCCCCTACCCCGCTCCCAGACCTAGGGCTTTCCGGTATAGACCCAGGTAGAAGCGGAAAACAGTCCACTTATTTGGAAGTAGTGACAAGCATCTTTGCGGCCTGGGAGGTCTTTGAGAGAAAACAGGCTGTGTGCCCTGGGAGTTTTCTAAAAAACCAGCGCCTGTGGGAACCCAGGACAAACCAAGGAGTCTACTTGGCTGGGAACAAATCCTGCCAAGAGGCCCCCTGAGCCACGCATCACCCCAGATGCTCTCAGGATGGCTTCACAGCTAAGAGTAGGAGGTCAGCAGTCAGGTCTGCCTTGCCAGCCTACAGAGGAGCAGAGGGATGTCAGAACCAAAGGAGAGACTGGTCGGAATCAAAGGCCGTCAGCAGCAGGAACGGGATGGCCCTGGGAGGGTACTGAAAGGAGGTTCAGATACTCACTGGACATCTGCGAGAATCTCACAGGTCCAACCAGGAGAGCCGTTTGGAGGTGATTATCCCCCTGTATGAGGCTCCTCTGACAAGTGTCTGGCTCTCACTGTCATCATTTAGTAGCGGTGGCTCATGCCACTAGGGTCCACCTCTGTTCTCAAAGGTTCTTTCCTCTGCAGGCTGACACAGTGCCTAACACATGGTATACATTAAATACTTCTTTTAGTCACAGTCACCCGGTCCAGAGCTCCCTCGGAAGTGGCCTGAGCAATGCCAAGGGTAGGAAAGAGGATGTTAGGTTTCTATGACCAGGAAACTTAGCATTACTGACTCCCACGGCAAGGAAGTGATTTCCTGTTCCATGATTTTCCTAACCTACTTAGGCAGGGAGCAGGTCTCCATCTAGGTCCTCAAGCTGGATCCTGTCCCTAGACACAGCCAGTCCACTTCTCCGTAGAGAGCAGAAGCCTCGGGATTCAGCTTCCAGAACAACAGCTGGTGCCTGACCAAAACTGGAAAGCTTCTTTTTTTTATTTCAAATTTTCCTACATTTATTTTCTCTTTTTGCAAATAGTACTGTTTTTAACTTGCAATAATGATATAAAGTTTTCTTTTAATTATGGATTTATTTATGCAGAAAAATGAGTCAGGCTCTGTTTGTAATGGCAAAAAAATGTAATTCATCTAAACATCCAGAAACAGGAGGATAGATAAATAAACTGTGGTATATTTAGACAAAGGAACAATATACAACAGTTAAAATGAATAAACTTGAGCTGTATATTATCATAGTTAGGTCTCAAAAGGCTAATGAGGAAGGAAAAACATTGTAGGAGAATACAATATGCTATCATTTATCTAAGTTTAAATACTGTGTATTTTATGGATAGTTACATCGGCTGTAATCGTATGAAGCACACACTGGAACTATTTAAATCCAAATTTAACTGCAGAAAGAGGGAGGCAAATTTATAGAGGAAATTTAAGTTAAAAAACTAAAAATAAAATAACTTGTGAGTTCTGTTATTTTAATGTCTTTTAGTATTCATCTAAAACTTCATAATTTACTTCAAAATATATAACATGGAATTCTGTTACTTTAATAATATATTGAGGAATAAAAAGCTGGCAAGATGGCTCACTGGGTCGAAGCACTTGCTGTCAAGCCTGACAACCTGAGTTCAAGCCCTGGAACCCACTTGGTGGAAGAAGATAAAATAAGAGAATATGGAGGAAATACAAAGATGATCTACTATGAGGCTGGTCCAAAAAGCACTGAGCACTGGGAAACAACGGCTTAGTGAGTCTCCTGTAGACTGCTCACCACTGTACCGCAGACATTTAGCACAGTGTCTAGCACATATTTTTATTGATATTTATTGAGCTCTACATTTTTCTTTGCTCCCCTCCCTGCCTCTCCCCTCTCCCCTTCAATACTTCCCCAAGGTCCCCATGCTCCCAATTTACTCAGGAGATCTTGTCTTTTTCTACTTTCTACTTCCCATGTAGATTAGATCTATGTAAGTCTCTCTTAGTGTCCGCATTGTTGTCTAAGTTCTCTGGGATTGTGGTTTGTAGGCTGGCTTTCTTTGCTTTATGTTTGAAAACCACCTATGAGTGAGTACATGTGATAATTGTCTTTCTGTGTCTGGGTTACCTCACTCAAAATAATGTTTTCTAGCTCCATCCATTTTCCTGTAAAATTCAAGCTGTCTTTATTTTTTTCTGCTGTGTAGTACTCCATTGTGTAAATGTACCACATTTTTCTTATCCATTCTTCGGTCGAGGGGCATTTAGGTTGTTTCTAGGTTCTGGCTATGACAAACAAAGCTGCTATAAACATAGTTGAGCACATGTCCTTGTGGCACAATTGAGCATCCTTTGGATATATACCCAAAAGTGGTATTACTGGGTCCTGAGGAAGGTTGTTTCTTAATTTTCTGAGAAATTGCCACACTGACATCCAAAGGGCCTATACCAGCTTGCATTCCCACCAGCAATGCAGGAGTGTTCCCTTTTCCTCACAACCTCTCTGGTGTGGGACAATTCTGTATTCTGACAATTATGTTTTAAATAAACATTGATTGGCCAGTAGCCAGGCAGGAAGTATAGGCAGGACAACCAGACAGGAAGTAGAGGTGGGGCAATGAGAACAGAAGTATTCTGGGAAGGAGGAAGCCCATTTCCCCCGAGTCCTACCCAGACACTGAAGAAGCAGGATGTGACCTGCCCCGCTGAAAAAGGTACTGAGCCATGTGGCTAACATATACTAGAATAATGGACTAATATAAGTTATAAGAGTTAATAAGAAGCCTGAGCTATTGGGCCAAGCAGTGTTTTAATGAATACAGTTTCTGTGTGATTATTTCGGTGCTAAGCTATCTGGGTGGCCAGGGCAACAAGCATGCCCTCATGTTACACCTCTCCAGCATAAGTTGTCATCAGTGTTTTTGATTTTGGCCATTCTTACAGGTATAAGATGGAATCTCAGAGCTGTTTTGATTTGCATTTCTCTGATGACTAAGGATGTTGAACATTTCCTTAAGTGTCTTTCAGCCATTTTAGATTCCTCTGTTGAGCGTTCTCTGTTTAGGTCTGTACTCCATTTTTTGTTGGATTATAACACATTTTTTAAAAAATACCCACTACATCAAAAATTCCATAAGGACAGGGTTTATCTGTCTTGTCCACTGTTATACCCCCAGGGTCCAGCATAGAGCATATTGAAGGAGTTAAAAAAAAAAAGTCTCAAGGAGCGATGGTGTGCAGTTCTACATTCCACCAGTAGATGGCACTTGGTTCCTGCTCTGACTTTTACACAATGGCCAGAACGGACATGGATTGAGGAAGTTAAGAAATAATTTTGTCATTCAGCCCCTCCCCAGGGGTTGAATGGTATTCCAAAAGAACTCATTATCTACTAAATGTGCAGGAGACAAAACTGAGGAGCCAACTCCAGCACAGGTGTGTGTCTGTGGATACAGCAGGTGCCTGTAGGTGGCACCTAGCTGCTTACATACCTGTGCCCATCCACCAGCTTTGTCTTGGTGACAATCTGCTTTGCTTAACTTTATGACTTCTAACAGCAACTTTCCAACACACACGCACCCCACACACACACACAAACACACTCACCCATAATGCCTACAGTAAAAACTTCCCTATGACAGCCCAAATGTCATCCCTAGCCTAAGCCCCTGAGTTTCCTATACCCTGAGCAAATGCTAACGGTGAAAAGCCTTCTTCTAAGGCAGTGTTAAGCCAGTCTGACATGCCATCTACAGGTGTCACTCTGGCCATCTCCTTCCTCATGTTTTCTACTGACCCCCAGGGGTCCCAGGTCACAGTGTCTCTTCTCTGAGCCTCTCCACTACATTGTACTGCTCCATTGCACTTAGCAAACCCTTCCAGTGCTTTTAGAAAGGCGCTCACCAGCACGTACTGTTCATGATTTTAAGTATCTCGGCGTTGGATTCTGTGGGTCCCCGCCTCCTTTCCCAGGCTCAGCAATATGTAATCAGGCAGTTGCTGGCACAAGTCAGGAGAGTGGAGAAAGCGGAAACAGGGCAGATGTCCCATTAACTCTCCTTGAAGGGAGCCACTTGGCAGCATGCAGATCTGTGCCCTGCAGACTTTGGGCTAGGCCTCCGAAAGGCAGCAAGGGAGTCAGTCCATTTACACTCAGGGAAGGCCAGCTATGTGCAGGCGCTGATCTGCTGGGAACACAACCCTGCTTTTATAGAACCCGTAGAAGTGAACACATACGCAGAAATAGAAATGTATAAATGGGGGCTCTAAGGAAGCGTAGGTGAGGGCAGAGAAGGGACGAGACCCGGTGAATTCTGCAGAAGTATAGAGAAAGAGCGCTGCATCCAAGGAGAACAGTGTGTGCAAGGTCCAGGAAGCAGAAACTCCCCGGAGTGGAACTAGGGGCCCAAGCATCCGGACTGCTTGCTACCTGGGACTAAAACCAACAGGTAAATCAGGCTCAAGCCAATGGCTGCCAAAGCCCCTCCTAGCCTTACCAATGACACCCTGCCCAGTCCGGCACTGCCAGGCTACCGGTGCCTTCATTCCAGAAACACCTGGATCCTCAGGTAAGATCCCCGACCATTGTAATTCTGGGCAGGGTGTTGTTGGGGCGGAGGAGGGGGGAGCCTCCTTCTGTGGTAATAGAGTCCAAGATCCGCGGCAAGTGGGTGGTACAAAATAATTATTTGAAGAGTTGGAGAGAGACTTGTACATTAAAAAGTGTACAAATAGTGCTGACACAGAGACTCACTGGCACATAGACCCAGTCCCTCACACAGCGTCGGGGCGGCCTTTCCCTCCAAAGAACGCCTAAGCCCATGCCTAAGCCCTCTGCGAGTCCCAGCAGCCCCTGAGCCCGGACCATACACTTGTCTTGGCGCGCCGGCTCTCTGTCAGCCCCTTCCTGGAGAAGCATCTGTCTTCGCGCCCTGGTGTCCCCATTTCCCCGCCCAAATCCTCCACCTACTGGGCTCCCTGAGCCAGTTTAACCTTCTCTGGGCCTCCAGAACCCAGAGCGCCCACCCAACTGCTTGCTCCCCAACGGCCGATCTTGGCAATGTTGCCTGTCACGGAGCTGATTAGCCCAGCACAGAATGAGCTAGAAACGCACAAGAATTTAACGTCGGGGTTCCGGACGAGCTGGTGTCCAAGGGAAAGGATAGTAGATTTATTTTTTTTCCCCAAAACTTTTTGAAAGCTGGTTCCGAGCCCCGGCTTTGGAACCTCGGAGCGGTTTCTCTACAGTACTGAGGACAAAGGGGCACAGTTTTCTAACGCCAGTGGTGGCATGACCGTCCGACATCCCCCCCTTCCTGCCGCACGCATCCCTTACTCCCCCCCCCCATCCCCTCTCCAGTGCTCACCCGGTGAGCCGCCCTTGCCGTGCAGCCGCGGGTCGCTGCGGGGTCACCGGGCGCGCGACAGAAGGCGCAGCCCGGGCTGCTGGATGCGGCTGGCCCCGGAGACTGCTTCTTCGGGTCTGGACAGGTGGCTGGACTCGACGCAGCTGTTGGGCACGGGATGGCCTCCTGGCCTCGGCCTCCGCCTCAGCGGGCCTCCTGGGGCCCCGCTGGCCCGGCTGGTTCCACTCCGAGGGCGACAAGCCAGACACCGGAGCATCAGGCTCCCGAAATAGACTGTACACCTTGGCTGCAGCCGCTACGGGGTGGCTGCCCACGGGGCGCCACAACCGATTCACATCCCTGCTAGCTGGTTCGTATCTCCCCACGGAATCCCTTTGGGCATGACCTGTCCCCATCAAGAGAGCCAGAACAAATGGCAAAAAGCTCCTCCAACGCATCCTCAGGATGCGTCCGGAGCAGCGGGCGGTGATCGGAGCCCTCATGGCGCCAGAGAGGCTGCGGAGCTGCGGGCACCGGAGACCTCGCGGGGAGATGCTCTCTATCGTTCGCTCCGTGGACTTGCCTGGCGGCTTGCCCCACCCGTCTAGGGGGGCTCTGAAGGAGCCGACTGGGGGCCAGGGAGTTCCCCGACAAGGACTGTATGGCGTGAGCTGCCTGGGCTGCGCACTGAACCTGAGTCCACTGCACCTCCACGCCCGCTCCCCGCACTGCAGCCGTCTGAAGGGGAACCGGAGGGTTTTATTTTTGGAAACCGCCCTCTGCTTTTTCGTCTCTTTTATCCACGCCATGCCCCCTCCTTGGAGGGACAGCTCGGCCCCCTTATTACGGGAGACAGGAATTCCAGCAACACCCACTTTGGCACCGAGAAGCGAGCGGGCGGCGAGGGGATTAACCCGTGAGGAGCTGCGGGTGACGCAGGGCAGACCCGGGGACTGGAAGGACCATGTATGTCTGCCTGGACAAGTGCACCTGAGCCGCTGATCTCCTGTCTTGAGCAAGCTCAAATTGTCCACCTGTCCTGAATGTATTTCCTGCTCCTGACCTCACGGACTCAGATTTGGAACAAGGCTGCTTTTCAGGCCTGAAGAAGGCTGGGAAGGTACCCAGACCGGAGTAATGGGGACAGAGTCTGAGGCATGCGCGCCTGGTCCCGTCGCTTCCGCCCCTGGCCGCTGGGGGCGCTAGGCGAGAATGCAGGTGTCCCTGGGGCAGCAGCCAGGAGCCGGACACCTATGGGGAAGGTCAACTAGGGGTGCGCGCCCCCTAGTGGAGCTAGCCGCACGCTTAGCAGTCGGGCACGCTCTGCCAGCGGCTTCAGCTCCTTGATCTTAATCAGCTTCCTGGAGCGTCAAGGCTTGGCCTGGACCTGTGGTGAGGATGGCTGCCGCTGGAAGAGGTATTTAGACATGGAGACTCCTGAATAAGGTCACCAAAGAAGGGCATTGCCAAAGAGGGAAATAAGCAGGCCTATGGCCTGTGGGCTCATGGCCCACTCCCTGGACTCCTGTCACAGCCCCTCATTCGGGGGGGGGGGGGGGCGATTCCCCTACGGAGACTAGATGAACCTCTGATTGGTCCCTGACAGGCCTGGTTCTTACATCTTGTATTGAAGGGTACAGGGATGTCGGTTGCCTCCCATTTGAGCACCTTTTCAAATCGGCCATCTTTCTCACCCATGTCTCCTGCCCCAAAGCCTGAAGGCCTTTGGCTGGGGCAAATAAGGCTTTCCTGGAAATGTTTTCACAGCCTACTATCTCTTAGGGAGGCAGAGTAAAAGTGCGCGGGTGGGGCGCACCCCTGACAACTTCCCATACCAGCCTTTCCCTTCCAAAAGCCGAGGAATACTTCGTTGGAGAAGAAAGCCTCAGTACTTGACATCGGCCTACAGAACTCTCCATGCCTGGCTGGCTCTCTGGCCTAGGTGAGCTTATTCTTGCTCAGTATACGGTCCACAGCCTCTGCACTGGCCTTCTCCACAGTCCACCATGGTGCCCACTTCCCTCCCCTCGAGTGTTCACCTCCCAGAGGTCAGGATAGGATCTTCATTTCACCTCCTGGTGCAAATATCACCCGCTAGAGTGGCCCTGTGTGCCACTCAGCTTCCCCCAAGGTTCGCCCCTTACAAAGAGAAATTGTTTCTTTCTGCTCATGTTTTCTGCCCTCAGCTCATTGATTCTATTGCTTTCGGGCCGGTGCTGAAGGAAGGCAAAGGAAGAGGGGAACCTCATGGCAGCCTGGAAGCAAAGAGAGAAACAGGGGGCCAAGGTCCCCGCTGTCCCTTGGAAAGCATGTCCCCAATGATCTAACTTCCTTCCCCTGCTCTCCGCCTCTCCAAGGTCACTCCCCTCCCAACAGTGTTACAAACTAGTCATCAAGCCATGGACACATCTCCTCTGGGGAGAAACGTGAATACCAAACTGTAACATCCCTGAACCCCTAGTCTAGAACAGCCCTTGCACCCCCAAGTCCCCACTGCCTCACTCACATCACCCTGCTCGATCAGCATAGCTCTACCGAGCTGAAATTATCTTACTCTCTGGTGACTTGCGCAGCTGGTTCTTTGGAGGACGGTCAGCCATACCTCTGCCTCTCACCACATAAGATATGTAGCTGTGTGTGTCTACATATGAGCGTGTGCACATGTGTACAGAGGCCATTGAAGGCCTGGAGTATGGGGTTCCCTGGAGCTGGAGCCACCTGATGCGGCTCTGGGAACTGAACTCTGGTCCTCTGGAAGAGCAGCAAGTGCTCTTCATCTCTGAGTGACCTCTTCAGCCCATGCTTCTCTGGTCCTGACACACCTCTGACACACGGTCCTTGGCTTTGCCCATTCCTATAGGATACAAGAACAGTCTGTCACTGAGATCAACTTTTAGACACTAAAGAGCCTGCTCTTGTTCAGGTCAAAGGCTCATTCGATTTAATCAATATCATATCCAATTTAATCCTCTTCCTCTCTCTGCTTCTCCACCTGCAGGCCCTATAGCGGGGAGTCAGAGGTGGGGAGATGGGGCGGGATCTGTTTTCCACTGGTTCTGCTGGGTCAAGCTTCCACAGGAAGTGTCAGAGGAAGAGCAAGAGTCATGTTCGGTAGGTGCTCAAGCATTGGTCAGCTCTTTACATACATGTGGTGGTGGGCGGGGCTTCCACCCTGCACTGTCATAGGCCATTAGTCTCTAACCAACCTCCTGAAGATGCTGGATCCCTTGCCCAAGAGACACTCCAGTGCCTGCCAGGCCAAGCAGTGGTAAGGAGGCCACTTACTTCCCCACCATGGAGACCACCCTAGCCTCACAGCCACGATTCTTCATCGGCAACTTCACAAGAGTCTCGTCATATATGTACTTGCTCAGATACTAAAGATGGATGCTGGGGTCTCCCAAGAACTTTGTGCTGTGCCTTGGCACAGGGAAGTGCCTGTAACCGCCAGCGATTGTCCAGGTCCCAGAGGAAGGACAGCTGGGAGGAGTTACAGTGGTCTCCTCTTCTGGCAGGTGATGCCTCCCTTCGCTCAGTTTCCATTAGGGTGTCCTCAGGGAAACCTCAACCCTGTCTACAAAGGTAGCCAGTGTGTTCTCTCCCCAGGGACTAACTGTACCCTTTGCTCGATAGACAAGAGTCAAGGTAGTTTGTACAAACCTGCTCTACTTAAAGGTATCCTGTACTTCTCTTTAGAATGCCCTGTTCTATGCGGGCATTTTCTCTCTCTCTCTCTCTCTCTCTCTCTCTCTCTCTCTCTCTCTCTCTCTCTCTCTCCCTCTCCCTCTCCCTCTTCCCCTCCCCCTCCCTCCCTCTCTCTCCCCCCCCCGTGTGTGTGTGTAAGTGTAAATGCAGGGGTGCACATATGCACAGTGGCCAGAGGTGTCATCAACCTTGGGTGTCGCTCCTCAGGGGCCATCCATCTTGGGTTGTTTTGTTTTGTGATAAAAGCCTCTCACTGGCCTCAGCTTGCTTGCTGATTGGCTGGGCTGGCCGTCCAAGAAGCCCCACAGATTCATCTGTCTTGGCCTTCCCAGCACTGGGATTAACAAGCAGGCCTAACTTTTTGGTTTTTTATTTTAACCTGGCTTGTAAGGACCAAACTTGGGGCTCTGCTTGCAGGCAAGCACTTTACCAGCTGAGCCATCTCCCCAGCCCAGCTTCAGCCGATCTGCTAAAGCCACAGGAGGAGTCCTGTCCAACAATCTCTACAAATATTTGTCGTCTTAACTCCCCAGCTACTGGATCTCTAAAGGAGCTGATATGTTGCTCACTGTCTCCCCAGAACATAGAACAGGGCTAGAATCTGGTGGGCAGGCAAGGGATACACCTCAGCTGTGACTCAGGAATGAATGACAGAATGCCCCACCAACCAGGAAGGACTGGTCGCTAAGCCTTTTGAAGAGAGGGAAAACTTGAGCCCTGGGTAGCGGTTCCTGTCCAAACTCTCATGCTTGCTGTCCTTGGGGACGAATGCTACCTCCATCCCCAGGATGCTCAGTTTCATCCCTTCACACTGATGCAAGCCTCGGCCATGCTGACTCTTCCTGCTTGGAGTGGGTATCCCTCTCTGCAGTCCAGGCCTCCCCCTTCTACCTGTCCAGTGCCTTCAGGGGCCCTCTTCCCCAGCCACCAGTGCTCACCTCACAACCCCAAGGACTCCTCAAGGCCAGAAACCTTGGCGTCATCTTCTCCCTGAGCTATTTTTTCCTCCTGTGTGTCCAAGTCATTATTGCTGCTCCGTCTCCCCAGCCTGAATTTCTGGAAGTCTGCCGCCCATTCAGCCTCTCACTGCCGTCTCAGCCAAAAGCCTCAGCAGACACGCTTCCCTCACCACCCGGCACCCCTCCCATTCCTCAGTGAGTACAAGTGGTCCTTGGAAATCCCCACTCTGTACTCCTGGGGCCCAGAGCCCCAGTAATCTACTCCAAAGCTTGGCATCTGCTGCCCATCTGAGCTCCATTCTCCTGTCTCACCTCCTTTATCTTCCACATGCCTACCCCCACCCCCCGTAATTATTGGCACCTCATGACATAGCTTTTCAAAATCCTTTCTCCCATTAGCACTCGAGTTCTGGTAGAGTTTGACTTCATTTTGCTGTCTTAAGATGTCAAAATTTGTGACCCTTGGTATGGCCCAGGCATTATGTTAATCTGCTATGCAGATGGCTCATGCAGCCAACCTATAGAGCATCGTGACTGCGATTTCCATACAGAAGAGCATGAGGCTGGGGACAGCTACTGGCTTGTCCGAGACCACACAACTTGTTGATAAGCAGCAGATACAAAATTTGAACCTGGCTCACTGAAGCCCAAGCTTTTAAGGCCATATCATCCAGAGCTCCCATCACAACCAAGCAGGACTCCCACTGTTGTGACCACTAAAGGGTCTCCCGTGAATAGTCTCAAACGCCTCACCCATGCCTGCCAGTTCACAATTTAATTCCCTAAAGAACTGGGGTGATCGGAACATTCTGCTCCCCTGAGCCCCATCTGCACAGTTCGAGAAGGGGTTAACTGTTCCCAGCATGGTCCTGACTCACCATGTGTCACTTCCCTGTCACTGATGAGGCAGGAGAATGCTGTTAAGCCTGCTCACACATTTGTGGAGTCTGGAGGGAAAGCATTTCTGGAAAGCCCTGAAGAGTTACTTTTAAAGGGTCAACATTGGTCAGGACCCTGCCCCACCAAGCTGAGGGCAGTCTGCTGGACACATGGGCAACCTAATTGCTTTCCCATGTCTTGCTGGAGTGATGCTGGCAGCCAGAGAGCTACCAGAACCTGAACTAATTTGGTAAATAAGGACCAAAAACAAGGACCGCATTTCTCCTTCCTTTGCTGAGACCCAGACTCCCCACAGAATTCCAGAGATTTTTCTTCTTTGGAAGTCACTGGACCTCCAGCCCCGAATTCCTCTCCCCAGGAGAGCCTGTTCCCCTGCTCAGAACAAATAACATATTTCCTGGTTAATTGAAAGTCAGGAGAGCTTGAAGAAGGATGATTGGGGCTCCAGTCTTCCAGAGAAGTCAGCTCGTGGGCTCAGTGTCCTACAGACACCGGGCAGCTGGGACTACTGCGTGGTACAGCCTCCATCTCAAGTTCTGAAGATGGAGGTGGTACAGGATGACCTCCTCTCTCTCATGACTTCTATGCCCATAGAGGTAGGTTGTCAGGGTAACTCTGACTCATACATCATAGCCTGTCATCCCCACAAATTCACAACCACTGGGTCTGATCTGCTGATGTCTGTCCCTCCCAGTGAGTATGGATGCTGGCTTAGTGGTGGCAGCCACAGAGTAAATATCCACCCAGAGATCAAGCAATCTGGCCTGACACTATCAAATGTTCTGGACGAGGTGCCTTCTGCGACTGGAGCTCCGTTCAGAGCGCCCCCTGGCCTCTATTTTCCCATCTGGAAAGGGAGCTAATGATGTCCTTTCCTGCAGTTCCCTCCTCCAGGGCAAACCATGCTCTGTCATTGGAAGGGGGCTGATTACTGCCATGCCCTGCACTAGCACGTAAAAACTACCCGGCTCTGGGCTCAGCGCCCCACGTTCATTTTCTCATCTGGTTCTCACAATAATTCTGTGAAGGACGTGTTGCGTTTCCCCGTGTTGCGGGTGAGGGAGTGAAGACGCAGGGAGGTGAAATGACTTATCCACAGTCACAGCTATGAGCAGCTACATAGCGACACTCTCCTGGTTTATCTAGCTACAGACACTAAATCCACACCAGCTTCCAAGGGCAGGGAGACTATCTCCAGCCACACTCTCTGGGAAATAGAAACTCTCAGCATTTGGGGTACAGTAAAGATACTGATGGCCCCAGAACTTCTGTTAGTCCCAAGCAAGGTCCCCTGTCAGGCCTGTTGGTCAGCTAGAACACCTTGTGTCCAAGCAGACCAAAACCACCGTGAGTTTCAGAAACCCTGACTCCACCCACTAAGGAGAAGGAAGGGGGTCACGTTCATTCCATTGAGCGGCTTGCCGTTGCTGGCCGAGGCTCATCTTGCCCTCAGCTTTTCTCTTTGGGGACAGGAGAGATACAAACATGAACCCCTGTGCAGCCACGAGGCAGGCATTGTAATCTGCAGCTCACAAACCCAGAAGGGTAAAGTATCTTGTTCAAGGTCACACGGGCTAGGAGTCCAGCCAGGATTCATCTAAGAAGTCTGAATGGCTCAAAAGTCCATAATTTTTCCACTATAGCACACTGGGCTCGCTCCAGGGTGTCCTACAAAGATGTGAGAAGGGCCACTCTTCAAAATGACTGACTCCACTCTGTTCCCTTCAGGCTCTGGCATAGGGGTGAACTGGTCTGAAGTCTCCGCATTTAGTACTAAAGCCAAGATGGCATTTCTGACTTACTTGCACGTTTCTTTCAGTCTCTAACTAGAGCAGAATCTTCTAGAATTCCTGGGATCTGGATCACAACAATGTCTCCTCCTTCTTGGTGTTTTTTGTTTGTTAGTTTGAGACAGGGTCTCACTGTGTACCTATTCCTGACTGGCCTGGAACTTGCCATATAGACCAGGCTGGCCTCGAACTTAGAGAGCTCTACTTGCCTCTGCCTCTCAAGCGCTATGATTAAACTCACATACCACCATACCCTGCTGAAGTACTATTTCTTCGGCAGAGGCTCCAAAGACCTGAACCACACTGGCATCTGGAGGCCTTTTTCATCCGGGGACTTGTGTGCTCACCTGGGGTGAGGTGAGAGCGAGAATGAAAGATTCTAAATCTCCAGGAAGAAATTCTAAAGACTTTGGGGAGAGAGACAGACCTCTGCAGAATTCTGAGGTGGCTGTGGAGGAATCTAAGGGCAAGACTGGGAGGGAGCAGCTGTCCTTGGCTGTCAGTGAGTTCTCCCAGCCCCTTCACATCTTGGCCTCCTGCTGGGACAGCGACAACCCTGAGGGGTGAGGCTGGCTTGTCAGAACAAGCAAAGGGACAGCTATGGCTCTTTCTCTGTGGAGGCCGCCAGAAGACTCACCATTTATTCTATTCCCCTAGTCAAGGGAAGAGGATGCCGCCTGCTCCCATGAGACGAAACACAGGTCAAGAGTGGGGACATTCATGAAGTTGGCTCTGTCTCTAGGGCCTCAAGCCCTTAGGACCAGACCTGGATCCCAAAAGTCCCCAGGAAAGATCACAGACACCAGGCTGAGGGGGGAGGGGAGAGGTGCAGCCAGAGTCCACCGGCCCAGCCAGTCCCCATGACTCATCCCGTTTCTGTCCACTCTGGTCTGAGCGCCTTGGCCAAGGGGCCTTGAGGAGGCTGTAACACAGCCTGGCCTCTTGCCCATCTGGGCTCAGCAGACAAAAATTAAAGATCTCACCCCTCAGGAACTCACACAGACAGCAAAGACACGCTCGGTGCAGGGCTGCCTCGGAGACCAGACTTCAGGCCAGCTGATGCTGGTTGCCAAGGAGGAGGGAAAAGTCTTTGGCTCCACCCCCTCCTCTGCACCCCTTGAGTCCAGCCCTAAAACCCCAAGGCCTGTTCACTTCCCTCTGCTCCCCGTCTGGTCCCAGTCTGAAGGTGGCAGTGCCAACCAGTGTTTCCTCAGGTTCCTCCTCCCTGGCCCTTCCCGCCTCTCCCTGAAGACAGTACTCCGCGTCTTCCAAGAGAAACAGACTTGTAATTAGTTCTCCATCCATTTCTGGACTCACAGTTCCGACTCTGTCACTCCCCTTGCTCAACAACCTTCCGAGGCTCCCCGCTACTCCATCAATCAAGCCCAAACCCTTCGCTGGGGCTGGCCCCTAAGCTCGCCTCACGTCAGACCCTTCGCTATTTCTGCTGACGCTCAACACATTCGCTTAACATCTCCTCCCTGTCCCCTTTCCCTTTCCCGCGGCTTGCTCTAACCCAGATACCTTCGTACACGTAATTTCCTTCACCTTGAATGTTCTTCACCATCCCTGCCCTCAATTTCAAAGGCCACCTCTTCCAGGAATTTCCTAGATTACTCCTTCCATCTAGAAAGCTTTTTGCCTCCACCAGACCTCTATGGCTCTCAGTGTTCTCCACGACACCCTGTGCGTTCCAGGCCACAGCGGGTGGCACTGGCGGAGAGGAAGAACACGGAGCTAACCTCAACACAATCCTTGACCAGTTCCACAGCATGAGCTAAGGGGCTCTGAGTCAGATTCCTCACCAGTGAACTAACTGGATGTCTTTCTATACACAGCTCCTAGAAAAATCAACTGTATATTGCCAGTGACACCATAGCCCAGGGCACGCGTATCTGGACCAGGGATGAGGCAGCATTCTGAAAGCAGCCGCTTAACTGATTGGTGACCTAAGACTTCTATGGTCTGATTCAAATACAGACATCATGGGATGAATTAGCAGTTAGCAGTCCAGGCTTTGAAAATCCAGACCTGGAATTCAAACACAGCAGGCAAGTCTCTGCTTTCTAGAGGTCACATTCTAGCCACGGTCAAAAAATCAGAGAATGATGAAACCAGACTGGGTAGCCAGTGGCACAGAGAAGTCTGGAGCATGGGTCTCCAGGCTTGGGTTTGGTCTTGACTAGTTGGCCCTTGCTGTAGGCTCGAGAAGTACACAGCCCTGAACTGATGCTCTCTAGAAGACTAAAGGCCACCACACCCCTTGCCAACCATGCAGAACACTTGGGTCGCTTGGGAGCACAGGGCTCTTCCGTTCCAGGTAGTTCGGCCAAAGTCAGATGGCAACAGGAAGCAAACATCCTTGGGTCTGCATCTGCCTCTAACGGGACTCACTGACCTGCCCTCCCTCCTCCCCGGGACTCAGCTTTTTATGGATATACAAATTCAAATCCCTGTCAACACTAAAATTTATATTTGAGGAGTAGACAGACAAGGGCTATGGAGCCAAGAACTGTAGGGTCCAGCGAACGTGCCTGCAGAGGGGAACTTCCTTAAGGGACCAAGCAGTCAATGCTGTTAACAGGAAACTGAGGCCCCAAAGAGGGAGACAAGCTTGTCCAAGGTCCCATGACTGATTTTGGCAGCACCCAACCCTTGAATTAGGGTCTCCCGACTCCCAAGCCTTTCAGCTCTTTCTCTTTCAACTCCCATGGAAAGCTGGGAGCGATTTGACCGTCTGGGCACGAGAGGCCAGGAGTCACTAAGCATGTCAGAGCCGGGCCTTGGGGCCTGGGAATCTCTCTGATGGGGAGTGCATGTGCCAAAGCTGCTGGGGTGAAGGGCAGGGAGGATACCAAAGAGATAAGTTGTCAGCATCCCACTCTTCTCGTCGTCGTCAAGTGTCCATGGTGACAGAGGAGCAACAGCCCCGCCCCTGGCTCTCCATGGAGAGCTTCTCCACTGGCAGTACCCACTGTCTTGTTGCTGAAAACTGCCTACAGCCTCATATCTTAAAGTATTGAAGTTTCCTCAGGCACACTGAGATGTTCCTGCTCACCTGCTTCTAGCTGGAGGTCCACTCACTCGACGAGGCTCACAATGCTCTCCCCTCTCACTCCACAGGCTAGTCACTGGGGATAGACAGCTAGGGCATCCTCACTCCCTGTGCAATGTAAGTGTTACAGTTTGAATATGAATTTTACCCATAGGCGCATTGCTGGACACCTGGTCCCCAGGTGGTACTATTTGGGAAGGTCATGGAAACTTTAGGAGTTGGTTAGCTGGAAGTAGGTTCCTAGAAGCAGGACTTTGAAGAGTACACCTATTGCCCCTGGTCCCTTCCAATTCCACCCTTTTCTTTTGGCTTCCGACCTACCATGAGGTGATGAACCTTTTCCGTCATATGTTCCAGCCACCACGACTGTTGTGGGAGACCGATTGTTTGTTCCCGGCTGCCTAGACTCAAAATCATCACACAGAAACTGTATTAATTAAATCAACACTTGGCCTATTAGCTCTAGCTTCTTATTGGCTAGCACTTATATCTTAATTTAACCCATTTCTAATAATCTGTGTATTGCCATGTGGCTGTGGCTTGCTGGCAAGAATTGACAGAGACATCTTGCTGCCTGGACAGTCACCCAAAGTTCTTCTATACCATTGGAACATCCATATTCAGCCTACAGGCCCATAGTATCCAACAGACTTTACCACAAAGCAGGAAATTTGAAGATCTGTTCTGCCTTGTATTGGCAAAGTCCATCAGTTGCTTTCTTCTGTGTTGTGTAGAATGTCTGGCAGGCTCTTTGATGAAGCAGGAACCCCGAAGGACAGTCTCACCTTTAGGTAACTTCAGCAGTCATTTTTCTGTGGGCCCTGCATGTCCAGTTCAGGGACTCCATCAAGGTAAGAGCAGTTTCTTGCCCAAGTAGCTAGCAAACTCCATAAGGAGCCTCTTCAATGCCCATCTTCCTCTTGAAGTTACTGGTGCTGCCAAGAGCAGATATGTCTCATTGCAATAAAAAGTCTTAAGTTCTTAAAACATTTTAAATTGGGATTGATGAGAGTGTTTCTGGTAAGCTTGGGTCAATGAATAGAGGTCTTAACTCTATTGATCTCCTGTTGTGAAATGTTTAGCTATGTAACGATGTGTTACATTTGTTTATGCTATAGAATATTACTTTAACTGTGTAAAGGTGTGGCACCTTTGTTTATGTTAGAGAATATTAACTGTGTAAAGGTGTGGTACCTTTGTTTATGTTAGAGAATATTATTTAAACTGTGTAAAGGTGTGTTACATTTGTTTACGTTAGAGAATATTATTTTAACTGTGTAAAGGTGTGTTACATTTGTTTATGTTAGAGAATATTTTAACTGTGTAAAGGTGTGGTACCTTTGTTTATGTTAGAAAATATTTTAACTGTGTAAAGGTGTGTTACATTTGTTTACGTTAGAGAATATTATTTTAATTGTGTAAAGGTATGTTACATTTGTTTACGTTAGAGAATATTATTTTAACTGTGTAAAGGTGTGTTACATTTGTTTACGTTAGAGAATATTATTTTAACTGTGTAAAGGTGTGTTACATTTGTTTACATTAGAGAATATTATTTTAACTGTGTAAAGGTGTGTTACATTTGTTTACGTTAGAGAATATTATTTTAACTGTGTAAAGGTGTGTTACATTTGTTTACGTTAGAGAATATTATTTTAACTGTGTAAAGGTGTGTTACATTTGTTTGCGCTGCATTTGTTTAACTATGTAAAGATGTATCCCATTTATTTCACCTTGCCTGCCTAAGGTGCCTGGTTGGTCTAATAAAGAGCTGAATGGCCAATAGCTAGGCAGGAGAGGGACAAGCAGGGCTGGTGGGCAGAGAGAATAAGTAGGAGGAGAAATCTAGGCTCAGGAAAAGGAAAGAGAAGAACGAGGGAACAAGGGAGAAAGAGGGACATGCCTGGGGCCAGAAGCCAGGCAGCTGGCAGCCAGACACCAGACGCAGTGAAAGTAAGATAAAAGAGAAGAAAGGTTAAAAGCTCCAGGCAAAACGTAGATGAAGCCGGGCGGTGGTGGCGCACGCCTTTAATCCCAGCACTCAGGAGGCAGAGGCAGGCAGATCTCTGTGAGTTCGAGACCAGCCTGGTCTACAAGAGCTAGTTCCAGGACAGGCTCCAAAAACCACAGAGAAACCCTGTCTCGAAAACAAAACAAACAAACAAACAAAAAAAAAAAAAAAAAAAAAAAAACCCCTGTAGATGAAGAGAAACAGGTTAAGTTGTAAGAGCATAAGATAAGGCTGAGTGATGGAGTGTACAGACTATCAATCTGGATTCTTAGTCTCTTGATGTCTCCAGTCAATAGTAGAGAGTCAGGACTAGAGGGAAGTCAGGGTGTCCTTAATCTCCATCAGCTCAGAGTTATCCAAATAAACATCAGTAAACACAAAGCCAGGGAGCTTGCTAGGATTAAAGTCATCCCCCAACAGTGCTTCTGACCAGCCTGCCCTACAGAGAACTTCCCAGTTTTACAGAAATGGGGAGAGCTGCCAATGCTGCGGGGTGGCCTGGCCTCTGGCTCTTGCAGTGGTGACCCAACACCCAGAGTATTCCTTTCTTCTTCAGCCTGTTCCCAGATACCTCTCCCTTCTAAACCCAGTCTGAATGCTCAACTTCTGCACTTGACCCGTCTGGGGGCTCAGCTGCAGACTCCTATGCCCAAGCAAGCCTCACCCTGGTTTGGCTGCAGGTCCCTCTGCAATCTCACAATCTTGCCATTGTGTCATGCCTTTGGCAGCGTACACAGTGCAGCTTTCCTCACTGCCTCGCTCCATAGATAGATAAGCTTGACAGCCCATGGACAGCACAGATAATACACCAATCCCTTGTCTCTTGAGCACCCCTTCAGTGGGCATGTTGAAGAATCAGGTTGAGGATATCTGTCATGTCTCGTCCCGTGTGTCCTGTCCCAGCCCCCGACCATGCTTGCAGGAAGAAGAAAGGCGACAACTGCTTAATGCATGAGTTCAAGGATAAAGCGCTCATTCGTGGCTGAGATGATGAGATGACTGGACTCTGGTGAAGTCTCCAAGATGGACTGGGAGGTCTTGGCCAGGAGGTGAGGAAGAAGCATCCATTGACCACTAGAGCCAGGCTTGTGGAAATCGACACCACACCTATCCTGTTTCTTTTATTTTCATTTGGCTAGGCTGGCTGGCAGCAAGCCTGAGGGTCCTCCTGTCTCCTCTTCCACTCTGGGAGTACCAGCACACACCTCCACACCTAGCTTTTTAACATGACTGCTGGGGATCAAACTTAGGAACTTACGCTGTGAAGCAAGCCTTTTTATCCACTGAGTCACCGCCCCAGAGCTATCATTTCCTTTTTCAGTAGGGTTCCTGGTCAGCAAATTGTTGCCATAGTTTGGTGATATTCTGATGCTATGTGACATGGGCAGTCTGAAGAAGTGTGAGGCCCTTGGTAATGCAGTCAGAAGATGCATAGTTCTCCTATGCCCTTCCCCCACAGTAATGGGTGGGTGGAGGTCACCGAGAACTGTGAGATGGGGCAGGGACCAGCAGAAGGCTTCTCACAATTGGGGAGTGGGAAAAACATTTTTCTCAAATTTTCACATGACACAGAACAGAAGGAATAAATAATAAAATTGGATGCTAGAAATAAGATCTGAACTGAACTAGATAAATGGAGAGTCAATAGAGATAAGGGGAAAAGCCTTGCATCTTGGTCCAGAGAGGTCAGTAATTAAGTGAAGAATGGGAGATGCTAGCTCTGACAGTCAGTCATCTAAAATGACCTGAAATTGGTGGAGTGGACAAGGGGGGATCACGGTGGGGGTTACAGAGACTGTTGAAAAGGGACAGCCTAGTTAACCAGTGGTTAAAAAGTTAACTAGCAGCTGGGCATGGTGGAGCACGCCTCTCATCCCAGGACTGCAGAGGCAGCAGCAGGCAGATCTGGTCTAATATGGTCAGATCTTGTCTCTTGAAAAAAAATAATAACAGTGACACCTTCTAATGGATCTAGTACCTTCTTTTATTGCCTTCAGGTCTAAGAACCCAGAGAGTGACGGTGTTCTCCAAACTATTCGGATGCAATGGAAGCTTTACACTGCTAGACGATGATAATGGCATATTATAACCCCGAGACATGTCTAAGGGGAGGCGGCCAAATGGAGATAAATGAAACCCAGAGGAAGGAGAAGCCAGAGAAGAAAACTATCAGCAGAATCTGACCATACACAAGTGTTTGAAGGACTACTGGGCAAGAGAGGGGTTTACATTAGTCAGGACAGTTTGACAACCTCTAAGGCCACGTGTGGTGTCATGCCTTTACTTCCAGCACTCAGGAGGCAAGGGAAGATTCATCTTTGAGAGTTTGAAAAGAGCCTGGTCGACATAGTAAATTCCAAGCCAGCCAGTGCTATAGTGATACCCATCTAAAAACAAACAAAAACAATAAAATAAAACACAACAAAAAAAACAAACCAGGACTAGGTGTGCAGCTTAGTGGCAGAACCCTTGTCTAGCACGCTTGAGGCCAGGGTTCAATCCCCAGAACTTACAAGTTTGTTCTTGCTTGTGTTCATTCAAGCTTCAGGGACCTGGCTCCTCCCATTTACGGTGTTCTAGTATTTTATAGATTCTTCCTCCGTCAGCGTAAAGGTGGAGCCTCAGCAGAACCTTACAATGAAGAATGACTTCAGGAGTCGTGGAAGCAGCAGCCTTTCCCACCAATGCTACCAGTGGATGGGCTATTCCATTCTGCCTTCTCTGCTTTCTCCTCTAAGGAGTCCCAGGGCCCAGCGAGCCAGAGATGACAGCATAGCCACTGCCACATGTCCTAGCTACTCTTCCTCTGCTGTGACCACAGATTTAGACAACGGCAACTTAAAGGAGAAATGGCTTGAAGGTGGAAGAGTCCTGGCGACAGGAACTTGCGGCAACTGGTCACTTGTGCATCTGAAGTCAGGAAGCAAGGACCAAAGAATGCCTGTGTTCATCATCCTTTCTGTGCGGTCCAAGAACCAAGCCCAGGGAATAATCTGACCTCCTTTAAGGCAGTTCCTCCCACCTCCAGTAACCTAATTGAGATAATCCGCAGCAGGGGTTCTCCAAACCAAAACTAATCTAAATAATCCTGAAGCGGTAGGCCTGCAGTCTTCCCTCCGAGGCTGATTCCAGACCTTGTCAAGTTGACAAGTCTGCATTAACCCTCCTAAATGCAAACATCACCAGTGGTCCAGGCCAGCTGGAAGAGTGTTTTTCAAACTTCTAACCATAACTCACAGCAGGAAGCCCATCTTATAACATGGCTGGCTACCCAGGGACATATAATCACTGAAATGAGGCATCCCTGTTCACTGGGAGACATTCTCATGGTTTCGATTGCCTCTCTTCTGTTTTGCATTTTAATACTGGTCGTGACTCACTTCAGTGATTTCACAACCCACAGATGGACTGCAATGCTCGGCTCAGCCCCGGAGTTCCAGACAGGAGTCAGGAAACTTGGGACAAGCCCAAAGGCAAGGTGTGAAGCAGCAGCCAGCGTGGACAATACATAGGACCCAAGAAGAAAGGCCTGGAAGCCCCTCAACCCAGAGAAAAAGGCACCCAGGGAACTTACCACATTTCCATGTTTACCAAGACATCGTCTCTCTGTGGTTTTCTTGTGTTCACAGAGGGTAGTGCTAAAGGGGTTGATTCAAACTCAGTGGAAGAGATTTCAGTTCATAGAGGACTGGCAGCTGAGTGTGTGAGGGGAGTGGGGGCAGTCAGTGTTCATGGTAAAAAAAAAAAGGTTCAGGACTGTTCCCCTTGTTCACGGCAAGGTAAAGGCAGATGTAGGTAAAAGCCCTGGCTGAATTCTTGCTAATCTAGGATGAATTGTAATGTTTTCCCAAGAGACAAAGGACACACCTGATGGCTTGAGAAGAACTTGTCCAGACTTAGGGGGTTCACGAGCGCTTTCAGCTCACCCTGTCCATAGCCTGTTGGAGACCTTCATCTTGGCTCATGTTAGCGAAGAGCGCCCAAGCAGAAAGATCCCAAAGAGCCAGAGGGTCCAAGGCTGGGGAAAGGAGAGATTTCAGTACAGTGGGGCCGGCGAGGTTAGGAGGCGGCATCTGTGTGCCGAGCTGGGCAAGCCATGGTGAGTGACTATCCAAGTAGAGCAGAGTTAAGAGCTTAGCATCAGGAAGGAGGCAGGTCTAGCCCCTGTCACCTCTGCAGGGATGTGCTGAAAGCAGGAGGAAACTGCCCGGCATGTGAAGGCCAGCAAAGCTATTCCCTGTGCCAGCAGGACAGGAGAAAGCTGAGCAGAGGGTATAGGGCTCATCCTCCTCCCCATATCAGCAGAAGCTGGAGGTGAGGGTTGCTCAGAGGTGTCTGAGATGGACCCCCTGGGGAGTAGGAATTAGATGTCGAGAGATTCTGTTGCAGTCCTAAGGGCCCAGTAGTTGCAAGGGCACTGGGCACCCTTAGGGAAAGGAGAAGACCCAGGGAAGCTGTCAGCTGCAGCCCTGGGCAGGCCATGGGGAGAGATTCTGAACAGAGGCAAAGGCTGGGCTTAGTGACAGGCAGAAGGGACTGGTCCACCCTGCCCCACCAGGGCAGCACAAATGGCCACAAGTATTTGCAGACTGTAAACACCAAGAGGGACTAGGCTTGTCTGGATCTACAGGGCTCTGGCTAGGACTGATGGAAAAGAGCCCAGGGTAGGGAGGAAGCCAGAGCCTGGCATCCTCTGTAATGACCGCTCCAGACCATGGGAGAAACTCTGGGAGACCCAGGGACCATCCAGAAAACCTCACGGAGCCAAGAGCTAGACACCACCCCAAATAAAGATCTGGGACCAGCTTGTGTTTATATAGGTGTTGGTCACCTACAAGTATTTTCTCCCTTTGGAGCTCAAAGTCCAAAGACTCAGACTGGTGTTTCTGTTTGGATGGACAGGGTTCTATAGACATATAGGGGAGCTGGCTTTACCTCCCAGCACCAGGGTTCAGCTAGGGCAGTCCAATAACTATGGTGCATGCCCATTACCCTCTCACATGTGGGGTGACCCTCCTAATGGCTTCCATATGGACTCTCACCCCTCCACTCTCCTTTCTTGTATGGAAAATTCCTGCCAGAAGCAGAGTCTATGGATGCAGTCTCACCTTCTGTCCAGCACTAGGATAGTGAGGCCTTCACCAGATGCGGGTTAGAATAGAGACTGTGGCCAGAAACACAACGGACCTAGGATAGGACTGCCTCCCTACCTGGGGCCTCAGTTCACCCAGCTGCAACACGAGGGTGAACTGGCAGTCACAGATTTCATTGATTACAGCCCTTGGCTCAGCCTGTGATTGCTATGAGAATAGACCCATATAGGCACTAAAGTACTCAGCAGGCTGCGGCGTTCCTCTTACACTATGACTCTCTTAGATTGTGTTAGTCCCTTTACCATCCCTCCTTCCATTCCCACACAACCGTTCCTTTTCCTTCAGCAAACTGCCCCGCTGTTTTCTAGGTCTTTTGATGAATGGCCAATTACTGTATTTGCCACAAGGCACACAGCCTAAACTGGTCCAATTAGATTCTCTCCCATGATTTGACCCTGCGGCAGATAAACATTTTAATGGCAGCATCCAATTTGCAGCTCCCCCAGAAAGACATGACCCCAAGGAGTCTCTGGGACTGAGCACAGTTGCTGTCTAAATTCCTAGCTCTCTTGAATCCTGCCTCTGCAGGTCATGGATGTGACTGCAGGCCCTTCCTCCCTCCTTTAGGGCTGAAGGATGGCTTAGTCCTCCCATAGCAGTCAGTGGAAGTAGGAGGCCGGGAGGATCTGTTTATCCAACAAGACTAGGGGTAACTCCACAGTAGGGTGTGTGCTCAGCCGTGATGAGACCCTGAGTTTTTCCTAGGAAAAAAAAGACTGAACTAGAATTCAAAGCATATCAGTTATCTCCGACACCTGTCTTAGGACCTTGTACATTGTAGGTATTCCATTGCATGAAATCAGACTCAACCCCCCTTTTATTTATTTACTAACTTATTTACCTATTTTTATTTTATGTATATGGGTGTTTTGACTGTGTGTATGTTGGTGTACCATGTGCATGCCTGGTGGTCAGAAGAAGGGCATCGGAACCCCTGAACTTGAAGTTATAGATGGTTGCAAACCACCATATGGGTACTGGAAATCAAACCCAGGTCCTCTGGTACCAGTGCTCTTAAAAAGTCTTTTTTTTTTTTTTTTTTTTTTTCCAAGACAGGGTTTTCTGTGTAGCCCTGGCTGTCCTGGAACTCTATCTATAGACCAGGCTGGTCTTGAGCTCAGAGATCTTCTGCCTCTGCTTCCCGAGTGCTGGGATTAAAGGTGTGCAGCATGACTGCCCAACAGAACCAGTGATCTTAACCAGTGAGCAAGCGCCTCAGCCCTGTGAATCAGAATGTTGAAGCCAGCAACTCCACTGAGAGAAAAGCTTAACAAGTCTCAGGGGATGCCACCTGAAGGAGAGACACAAACAGCTCCACCTACCCTGCTCTGGAACCACGCAGTTCCCTCTGAACACAAGCACAGTGCGTCAGGCAGGGAGGATGATGGGCAGGCAGCTGGAGGGTTTAGAGGCCCAGAATGTCAAATAATTTACAGAGAAACTGTGAGAAAGAGAAGAGCAGGGCAGGGATGCTGGGACACAAGGGAGTGTGGTGCCTGGTGGCTTTGGCTGCAAGTTACAGAACTTGGCTCTAGCAGGCTACATAGGGGGATAGGAATTGGATGAAGGAGGTGCTCCTCAAGGCCTGGGAATGCCAACACCAGGGCGGCAACGGGACTCTGGTGGCAGGCACCCATAGGCCGTCTGTCTTTGGATGGTTCTGAGCCTTGATGGTTCGGAGTGACTCCCACCCACATTCAAAGCTCTCAGGGAAGTCTGATGGGTGCAGGGTCCACCCTTTGTGGGTGGAGGGACGGGAGCATCCCGTGGCCTGCAACACCATTAGGAATGTATGGAATTGGGGAGGGGAGGTTCCCCAAAGGAAAACTGGTTTTCTGTTCCCCAAAGCAGAAGGAGTGCTGGGCATATGCACACAGCAGATGTTCACTGCACATGGGATGTCAATTGAGCGAGGAGGGAGATGAGAGGGGCGGGGTCTGAGAATTTCCAGCACTCTCCAGAATCTGCCACAGGGGCCAAGACTCTTGCTCTAGCCTTGGATTGCGTCGCTCTTTCCCTCTAAAAGAGCAAGCTCAGAAAAAAAAAAAAGAACACTGTTTTTATTCTTGACAGCTTGATAGAATTGTCCCGTTAGCTTCCAGTCACGGTCAGCTTCTGCTAGAATAATTACCACCCACCTGTTCGGCAGACGAGAATTCACAGCCAGTGGATGCACATCTGGCCTGTAAAAGACACACTTGGAAGTCTCCCAGGCTGCTCGGAACAGGCTGGGGACAACACAGAGTCAGCCACTGATTCGAAAGCAGGGAAACAGCTGGCCTGAGAGCCATGGTCACTGGGCCTGACCGTTGCCCACCATTGCCTGCAGAAAAACCCCTGAAACTCAGAGGAAGTCTGAAGGGTGGGGGTGGGCCCTGCCCTGCTCCCCCAGTACACCCTTTTCTCCAGGCGTGGAAGGGGGGCTGGGTGGTCTTTTAGAAGATGCTTTGACGTTTTTCTTCCTATTACTGTACACATCACTCTCTTCTAAGCATCTCAGAAATTAAGACCAGTGATGGTGCACGCCTTTAATCCCAGCACTAGGGAGGCAGAGGCAGGAAGATCTCTGTGAGTTTGAGGCCTGCCTGGTCTACAAGAGCTAGTTCCAGGACAGCCAGGACTATATAAAGAGGCCCTGTCTCAAAACACAAAACAACAACAAAAGAAGACCTGGAGTATTTTTAGTGGGGCCTGAGTGGGGGTAGCACTAGCAATTTGTTGGTGGTAGGAGCAACTGGTTTTTTGGGTTTTTGTTTTGTTTTGTTTTGTTTTTGTTTTTTTCTGAGACAGGGTTTCTCTATGTAATAGTCCTGGTTGTCCTGAATCTCACTCTGTAGACCAGGCTGGCCTCAAACTCACTGAGTTCTGCCTACCTCTGCCTCCCAAGTGCTGGGATTAGAGGCATGCGCCACCACCGTCTGGCTGGTTTTGTTTTTTGTTTGTTTGTTTTTTAATGAATGCAGAACCAGAATGGACCTGAGAGCTGAGAGTTTCTCAGTCATTGATTTCAGGGAAAAAAAAAAAAACTTTGTTCAATGTTCCAGCAGTCAACCAACATTTTGTTTTGTTTTGTTTCTTATTTTTGTTTTTTGAGACAGGGTTTCTCTATGTAGCCTTGGCTGTCCTGGAGCTCATTCTGTAGACCAGGCTGGCCTTGAACTCATAGAGATCCGCCTGCCTCTGCTGCCAGAGTTCTGGGATTAAAGGCATACACCACCACCACCACCTTCCTCAACCAATATTTATGAAGTGCCGGTCGTGGGTTGTGTTGGAAGGTACAACAGCATGCATTCCAGACCCAACCCCTGCCCTCAGGAGCTCACTTATAGTCCAGTAGAGGCGACAGGTCAGCGGAAGTTCAGACAACTAGTTCAGCTTTCAAGGGAAGTAGAGGTAGGAAAGAGACACAGGCAGCTACGTGACTCAGAATAGACTTAGGGATAACAAAGGCTAAGAGAGACTTCTGAGCGAAAATCCAAAGGGTACCAAGAAGAAAAAAGACAGGGAGTTGAATGAGCCAGGCAAGAGAGATTAAGGAAAATCTCTGGTAGGAAGGCACTGTGGTAAGCAGCTGCCCCGGCCAAAACAAGCAGACAGTGTGGGGTGAGGCTGGAGGGGACACAGGGACCAGACTACCAGGG
Source organism: Chionomys nivalis (assembly GCF_950005125.1). Classification (NCBI taxonomy): domain Eukaryota; kingdom Metazoa; phylum Chordata; class Mammalia; order Rodentia; family Cricetidae; genus Chionomys; species Chionomys nivalis. The sequence goes on along the minus strand of NC_080095.1, from coordinate 40,010,701 downwards.
CCTTAGAGCCCAGATCAAGAAAGAGAGCAGGAAACGTGGGAACTCTTGGGATTGAAAAGGGACCCACCACAACCTACTCACCCTTTACCACCCAGAAGTTTTTGAGGCACTTTGGTGGAGCCATAGGCTTCATGGAATATAGCTTTAAAAATCCCTATTCTAAAGCTAGACCTTGTAAGGGGCGGGCTTGGGATGCTAAGACAGGAGATAACGAGTTTGAGGGCAACCTGAGCTGTAGACCAAGACTCTGTCTCAAGAATAACCCAACCCAGAAAAACTGAAAACCACTGTCCCAGCCAGCCCTGCTGGCCATTAAATTTATTTTCAGATATTTATTTTATTTTATGCTTATAATTGTTTTGTCTGCACGCATGCCTGTGTACCACATATGTGTCTGGTGTCCAAGGAGGTCAGAAATGGGGGCTGGATCCCTGAAACTGGAGTCACAGGTGGTTGTGAGCCACCATGTAGATGCTGGAAATTGAATCTGGATTCAATACAAGAATAACGACCGCTTTTAACTGTCAGCACTGTCTTTCCAGTCCACGCTTGCCATTTCTAAGACAAGATTCCTGGACTTCACTAGTGGTCCACCCCCAGTGCTGCTCGGTTAACTCTGGGCAGCTCACCAGCCTCGTCAGAGACAATGTGACATCAGGACAAGTTCCCAGGACATGGTACATCTTAGCAGTTCATGAATGACAGGAACAGTCTCAACAACCCCCAAGCTGGGGCACCGAGTGGGGAAGGGGGTTGGGGAGACACCAGGATGAGATGTTACCCCCTGAAGTCCTATGCTGGGAGAATCGCTGACCTCCTCCACCCCGCCTGTCCCCACCACTCACCCCAAGGCATAGACAGGCAGCCTGCCAGGACAGCAGACCCTATTCAAGCTCTAGCCTCAGCATTCTTCTTCACTCAGGGGTGAAGGTCAAGAGCAGGGTATTTTCCCAAGCTTCGAGGAACAGCGGCGCCTCCTGATAACTGCAGCTACTACTTGGCTATCGGGACAGCCAGACTGGAGAACAGAGTAGTCAGCTGGACCTCAAAGCCAGGGTGCAAGGGAAAGGGGCCTGGGGAAGAGGGCCTGGGATATATCAACAACTTCAGTCCCAGGAAGTAGAAATCTACTGGCGAGAAAGAGTGATCAAGGCAGGAGGCTGAGCTCTGTCGGCGTCCAGAAGAGACTGGAATCTTCCGACCCAAGCCCAGGTGGTCCTCTTCATAACTAGCCTAGGGTCTAGCCTCTCTGGAGACCCCTAACTGGCTTGTCTGCAGCTCCTAGGGCAGGAGCCTGGAGAAAGCGGGTATGGAGCCCCAGACTGAGGACAGCTGGAATAGGTATCGCAGACCCCTTTCCAGCCTGCAGATGTTCAAGGGCCCAGCAGGTCTGGCTGGAAGAAAGCTTCTAAGGATCAAGAGGCAATTGCCCGATCATGAAAAGCTGCAGGAAGAATCTCTGGGGTTCTGAAAGGCAGCTTTTAAGCAGCCGAGGCTAGCCCGAGGCGCACAACTCTCCCTTCTGCTCTCACGTGGCACCCGGCTCTGTGAGCACAGAACACCTGCCGCCCTCCCCCAGAAGGAGGTACAGAACATGGGAGCAGGTATCAGAGGGTCTAGCTGCTCCCTCTCTAGCTGTGTGATCTTCAGCAAAGCTCTTGGGCTCTCTGAGACTGCTTCCTTGTCTGTAAAAAATGGGAGGCAGAAGGGCTATACCACTGGCTTTCTGTATCCACAGACCCAACATCCTTGGATTTGACTATCCACAAACTGAAAATTGCATCTAGATTGAATATGTACAGACTTTTCCTAGGGTCGTTGCTCCTTAATAATTCAGTATAACCGTGGTTTAATTAACATTTTACTTTATATTAGGCACTGTACGGAATCCAGAGGAGATATCAAATAGGTCCTATGCCATCTGATAGAAGGGATTGGGCATCTGGGGTTTTTGGTATCTGCAGGTCCTGGAACCAATCCCCCAAGGATACAGAAGGACACTTAGGATTGTAGAAACTCTTGAAGTGATCTGAAGGAAATAAAGTTAGCTTGTGTCACCCTGGTTACTCCTAACAGTATGTGGGGCTAAGAAGGAAAATAGGGACAATAAGAGGGAACCTTTGGATTTTAAAATGGAGAACTTGATGCTGGGGCTTCTGAAAGTTCCCAGTCCCATTACTAGGTTAAAGGCCACGATAGATAGTGGGCATTGAGAACCTGGGGTGGGAAGGTTGTCCTCTATTAAAAGGAGAAAGGAGAGAGGAAGTCAAATTTCACAAGGTATTTAGGCCAAGAGCCTGGGCAGACAGCCGCTTCTCTGAGGGACGGCTGGTGTCCTGTGCTCTGGGGCCTCTGGCAGCCAGCACTGAGCTGCTGTTTTCCTCATTATTATGGCTGCTGCCTGGCTGGTCCACACTGATGCCAAGGGCCAGAATTAATTCAGAGTCCCCAAGCAGACAGTGGAGGCAGCAGTGGAGGACTAAATTTGGGGGAGTGCAGGGATTTTTCAAAAAAAAAAAACTTAACCAGAAGGGCTGGAGAGATGGCTCAGTGGGCAAGAGTGCTTGCTGCACACACATGAAGACCTGAGTTCAAATCCCCAGCACCCACATTAAAAGCCAAATGTGGCGACAGGCCTGTAACCCTAGAGCTGGAAAGGGGGACATAAACACGAGGATTACTGGGCATTGCTGGCCACCAGCCTAGCTCTAGATTCAGGAGACCCTGTTGAGGGGGGTAAGGTGGGGAGAGGGGCAGAGCTATGTACCTCCTCTTGCTTCAGGTGTGAATGACATACATACTCTCACACATGTGCACACCCACCCACACACACACACTTAAATGCTTAAAAGAATCTTATCTAGAAACTTAAGAAACAGAACAAAATAAAAACATAAAAAGCTGGGCATGGTAATGCATTTCTGTAATCCTAGCTCTTAGAAGGTTGAGATAAAAGGATGGTAAATTCAAGGCCAGCTTGGGTTTCAAAATGAGTTTTAGGACAGTCTGAGACACTTAGCAAGGTTCTACCTCAAAGCAGAGGCATGCACACACACACGTTATAATGTATTGAACATGAATATGTAATGTTTGGGTCCTAGGATTAGGAAAATAATGGCCATTGGTTGTACTTCTAAAGCACGATTAATAAAAACTCAGAGGGAGAAATTGGGGTTCAACACAAAGGTCAGAAAAGTGAAACAGCCAGACACTGGTTCTCACCTCTACGTCTGAAATAGCGATCCTGCCTCCCGGAATCTCAGAATGAGACTGAGAGCTGTTTCTTCCCATTTTATAATCCTCTCTAGGGCTGGGATTAAAGACACCACCTGGTTTCTATAACACCTAGTGTGGATACTGGGATTAAAGGTGTGTGTTACCACTGCCTGGTCTGTAAGACTAATGAGTAGGGCTGTTTTACTCTCTGATCATCAGGCAAGCTTTATTTATTAAAATACAAATGAAATGCCACTACATACTTTTTATGTGTGTGTGTGTGTGTGTATGTGTGTGTGTGTGTTAATGTTGGTGGTAGAGACTGAACTCAGATCCTACACCTGTAAGACAAATATTTCAGCATCTGAGCTACCTTCCCAGCCCTTTGTGCTCTTAATTTGTGTCACTTTCTTTCATTCTCAGGGATATGAGACCTGGACTGTTATTCTTCCTCCCTTCACAGATGTGGAGACTGATGCTCAGAGACACAAGGCCACCTGGCCAATTCAAACAGATTGGGGTTCAGACCTGCATCTCCCCTCTCCATCTCTCTCCCTCTTCCTCTCTGTCTTTGCAGTGCTAGGGATTAAACCTCTGCATATGTTAAGCAAGTATTTTACTCCTGACCTGCATCCCTACCCCTTGTTTCTGTTGAGATGGTGTTGCTATGTAGCCTCGGCTTCAAACTAGCCTCAAACTTGAACCCTCCTTCTTAGGCCTCCTATCTTCCACAACACCCAACTTGTATCTGCTCTCAACCCCTAAATGAAAGAGATGGTGACAACCAGTGGCAGGCCCTGCTCTTGACCTCACGCCTGTGAGTGAGCTGCTCGGGTCCCTATGGAAGAGTTCAGGCCAGCACCATGGCCCGCCTGATGATCGGGTTTTCTCCAGGAGATAGCATGTGCTTGTTTTCCTGCAGTTCATCTCATGGTCCTTGTATCTGCTAGCTAATAGAAAACAAAGAAATCGAACCCCATGGATTTCCGTTTATCCTTCATTTCAAGTTACCTCACAGCATGTTATATTTCCACATTCTATTAACTCTGAGTTCCCAGCACCTGAAGTGATGAGATGGAGCCTCTAAGCCAGGGCCTGGCATCCAGCCAAAGGTCAATGCACTACCCCGCTCATCACCTAGAGGCCTCATTCTTCAACCCCATCAGCAAGTCCCCCTGGCTCTCTCGGTACGGGCAGTATACAGTAGGGCCTTAACTGGAGCCGCTATCGTAGTTACTGATAAGGAGTAGTTACTGAGCTCATGAGCTGTCCCTTTCAATCCTGATAGCAATGTAGAAATGTTTTCTGCTCTCTCCCATTTACAGAAGATTAAACTGGGCTCAGAAAATATGAAATAAGGACACAGCAAGGACGTACAACTCCTCAGTGACAGGGCTAGGATCTGAGCCCAAGCAGTCAATCCAAAGCCTGCGCACGGTCTGCCCTGCCCTGGCCTGCTGCCTGGGAGGACGCGACAAGAGATACTGAAGAGCAAATGAGGGAAGGAGATGGCATCCTGCTGGGGTGGTCAGGATATGGTCAGAGGGAACACAGCCTATTGGACCCTGGAAGGAGGACAAGAGAAGCCAAAGAGGGGTAGTTGGAGAGATGGCTCTGCAGCTAAGGGCACTTCTGCTCTTACGAGGACCCAGGCTCAATTCCCAGCACCTGCAGAGTGACTTGCAACTGTTTGTAACTCCAGTTGCAGGGAATCTGATGCCTTTGTCCAACCTCCTTGTGTACCAGGCATGTATGTGACACATAGATATATATGCAAGTAAAACACTCATACACATATATGGAAAAAATTTAAGAGCAAAGTATAAAGAGAAATGTTTTAGGGTGGAAAACGATACTTGTATCTACTACAACCCAACCATGAAACATCAGAAGATGCCCCCTCCCTAGACCATGAGGGCTTGCTTCTCCTTTGAGGCATGTCCTTGGCCAACTGGTCTACCTGGGAGAGCACTTCAAGAGCCTGAGGGGGGGGGGGGCTTTGTCAGGTCTCCAGAATCAGTGTCAAACAGAACAGTACAAGAACTCCTAGGAGGCACTGGGCAGGGCTGGCCAGGGTTTAGGTGGATCCATATGAACTGGCCTTTAATGAAGCTGTGTTTGGTACCCTAGCAAGAATGGACACAGAGGGACCCCTGCGCCTCGAGAACTGTATTAGTCCTCAGTAATTATAGGCAGAAGCTTTGACCTCCAGAAGCCATAGTCACTGTTGGATGGGACAGAATGTAATTCAAGGCCGGGCAGCTGACAGTGTGTTAGTGCCCCCCCACCCCCACCCAATCAAAACAGACACAGCTGAAAGGTCAGATAAGATGCGCCTTGCGTGTGGCAAGCCTCCTTAGAGGTTCAGCCACATCTGGAAGCCCATCACATGACCTCACTTGTATGATCAAAATCTGCCCCGTTTGTCAACATGTGCATCTTCCCAACAGTACTCCTTTGTGAGTCTACGTGTCAACCCATCCTTGAAGTCTCCTTAAACAAAGTGAAGTGACCACCTGCAGGAACTCTGAGAGCCTTGTACTGCTTCTTCCTGGGAGGAAACCTGCAGCGACCTCAAATGCACTGAGGCGCTGTGAGGAGAGGATGCTGTGAGAACCCCGTGGCTGCGCGGAGGATTGGATGAAGAAGGGATGTCACAAGCACTTGGAACAAAACTACAGCACTGCAGAGCGTGGCTTCGGCGACTGGTGAAGTGCCAGGGGTTCTGCAGCTTTGTGACCATTTTTGCACGTATGCAGATACTAATTAGTAGAAATAACTTGCCTTTCTGGGTTGTCTGGCTTCGTGTCTATGGACAGTCTTACATCCCAGAGAGCGATGGAGGATCTCTGGGGAGCAAATGTCATCACCACCACTTGCCTGGAAGCCGCTCAAGTGAAGGCTCCAGGGAAAGCTGGGCCACTGCTGACGGGCTGGGGGGAACATGGATGCTCCCCAGGCCTGGCCTGGCTGTCGCAGGCACCAGTGGAATTTCTGAGCATGTCTAACTCTGCTGCACCTGTCTCTTTTCACATAGCCCCGGTTTGGCCCAGGCCAGATAGGCTGTAGCTAGAGGCAGACTAAAGAGAACTGGCCAGTGCTTCTAAGACACGGGCTGAGGCCAGAAAACATTCAAAGACTGGGGTTCCCAGAGCTGCTAAGGAACCCAGGTGAGAAGCCCAGGCTTCAGTGCTCTCAGCTCTCCACACACAGTTCTTGGCACCTTTCTTTCTCTTCTTTTTTTTTCCTTTTTGGTGGCTGCATATGTGCAGATTTTGCAATCCTAACACCGACCATGCCACTGTTCCTCACCGTGTGGTCTGGGGACCACCAGCAGCAGATGCGTGTGAGAAAGGCAGACTCTCAGGCGTTCCCCACTGGAATCACAGTCTGTATATGAACGTGATCCCTGGGGGCTTGGATGCTGTAATGCCTGGTTCTGAGCAACACTTGAAAGCAGGGCTAATCCGCATTGGCTGTCTAAACACTCCGCTTCCACATCCCATGTGTTTCTCAAGAAGGAAGCGCTCACCCAGTGTGTGATTTCACCTGCTATTTTGAAATAATTGAAGACTTAGTGAAAAGCTGCAAAAATTAATCCATGGCATTGTCATCACATCACCCAGCCCCCCGAGTATTAGTCCATGGTGTTCTCATACACACCACCCAGCCCCCCGAGTATTAGTTCAGGATGTTCCCATACACACCACCCAGCCCCCCGAGTATTAGTCCAGGACATTCCCATACACACCACCCAGCCCCCCGAGTATTAGTCCAGGGTATTCCCATACACACCACCCAGCACCCCAAGTGTTAGTCCACAGTGTTCTCATACACACCACCCAGCACCCCCAGTATTAGTCCAGGATGTTCTCATATATACCACCCAGCCCCCCGAATATTAGTCCAGGACATTCCCATACACACCACCCAGCACCCCCAGTATTAGTCCAGGGCATTCCCATACACACCACCCAGCACCCTGAGTGTTAATCCAGGGTGTTCTCATACACACCACCCAGCCCCCGGAGTATTAGTGCAGGACATTCTCATACACACCACCCTGTCCCCCCAGTATTAGTCCAGGGCGTTCCCATACACACCACCTAGCCCCCCGAGTGTTAGCGGTTCGCATGACCATGGTACAGCTGAGAGAAGAACGGCAGGAAGGTAGCCTAGGCATGAGACCATTCACTACACTACAGACCCTCTTCCAGTGCCACCAGCTTCCCCTCTGGTGGCCTTTTCTTCTGCTCTAGAACCCTCTTGACTTTTAGTTGTTGAGTCTCTTGAAGTCCTACAATCTATGATAGTTCCTCATTGTCCGCCCCTGTCTTTTATGACCTTGACTCTTTCTGTGATGGCTCTTCAGACACTTGGCAGTCTGTCCCTCTACTTGGGTGTGTCCACTGTTTTCTTCTAATCAGACTGAGGCTATGGTTTTTGTTTTTGTTTTGTAAAAGTCACTGAATTGGTCCTAGACTATTCCCCAGAGGGACAGCATCTTCAAGGGTACAAGATGTTGTTATGTCTTAATACCCAGGAGATGATCTTGATTATGTGGTTAAGTTTGTCTGTTGATTTTTTCCCCCCTGCTCATTCTAAAATTACCACTATCTTTGTCTATCTTCAGAGACAAAGACACCTGTCTCAGAGGAGACACCTGGGAAGTCTGCAGCTACATGGATTCCATTTAAACATTTTCCTCTGAGCCTCGTACCCACCCAGGTCTGGTGGAGCTTTCCTTCAACCATCTTTGCCTCTGTGTTTGTTTGATGATGATTTTAAATTTCCCCAGTCCCTTCTATATTTATTCGCTGGAATTCTAGCAAAACGGAAATCTCTCTTCCTCATTCTAAAGCTTCATTATTTATTTCAGTAATGTCTTGTGGGCATTTGTTTGATCCCGTGGCTTATAATCTCAAATACCATTATTTTATTTTGCTGCTTAAATTGTTCCCCAGTTTACCCTTGTCAGTTGGTTGCTGAGTCTCTACCACAGGCTCCACCCTTCACTAGGGACCTGCGTTTACTTCCAGACTCTTGTTGATAAAGTTCCAATGAGTAGACCTTAGATGGAAAAGTCAACGAATATATAAAATCATCCTGCCAGTCCCCAGCGTGGAAGCTGTAGATAGCTCAGTTCTCCATTGGGAAGGACAGGTGTCTGATGCCTCACAGAGCCTCTTGCCTCTGCTGCTCCAGGACCATCAAGAAGGCTGGAAAAATATCTAACCTGAAGACAAGGGCAATGTTCCCGTGGAAGTGAGGCCTAGGACTTTGCCTTGCCCTGAAATACCTGTCATGGGCTGTCTACACCTAGTAAGCAGTGTGCAAGTGCTTACTAGTCTACATAGCAGAGCCAGATTCCTGATTGTATGACCACCCTGTGCCTCAGTTTCCCAAAAGTAAAATGTAGGTGATATAAGCATTTGTCATCGACCTGAATAATAACCGGCTTTTAAATGTGTAAATCGCTTAGGACATTCTGCGGCATATATAAATAATCAAGGACCATTATCCAGGGAGTCTGGCATTCCTAGCATTGGCCTGCACTTTTTTTTTTTTTTTTATTTTCGAGACAGGGTTTCTCCGTAGCTTTTGGTTCCTGTCCTGGAACTAGCTCTTGTAGACCAGGCTGGCCTCGAACTCACAGAGATCCGCCTGCCTCTGCCTCTGTGCTAGGATTAAAGGCGAGAGGACCCTCTCTACACCCTTCTGGAATAGAATAGTCTAAACCTTAAAAGGCCTTGCCCTGGCTGTTCTGGAATTCTCTCTGTAGATCAGATTGGCCCCAAACTGACAGAGATCCGCCTGCCTCTGTCTCCAGAGTGCTGGGATTAAAGGCACGTGCCACCATGCCTGGCTACTTTTTAAGATGGCAGAGGGAGGAGGAGATAAAATACCAGCAATGCTGTCAACCATTTAATTCAGGCTTTAGTGAATCGAAGCACTGCATTATGCTACGGCAAGGACACGTGACCCAATCGGCATCCGCAAGACTAGCTTCCTGGTTCCTCACAGTAAGGAGCCCGTGAAGAATAGCCTGAAGATTGATGCCAACATCACTATTGTAGAACCTGAGTGGAGGGAAGAGCCCTGCTGGCCTTGCCCAAGCCCCTCAGTCAAGAATATGTTCTGAAAGTGGACATGGTGGTATTTGCCTGTGCCTGTAATACCAGCAGCAATCAGGAGGCTGAGGCAGGAGGATTAGAGTATAAAATGAAGCCTGAAATCTGTCCTATGGTCTGCTTTTCAGCTATACAAGCCAAGAAATTCTCTTCCATTGCTTATACCTGACTCCTGAGCTTACTTCAACCTGTAGAAAGCCTGATACCTCAGATGTTACTGTTCTCAGTGCTTCATGGTTCTGTGTTTTAGTCACAATACACACACTAATACACACATACACCACACACAAACATACCACACACACAGCCCCAACCCCTATACACACTAACACACACCCCATATACACACATACACACCACACAAATACACCACATATACCACACAACCTCAACATCTATACACACTAACACACGCACCACACACACAAACACACAAACCCACCCCCACACTAATACACACACATAACACACACACCATATATACACACCAAACACACCACACACAAACACACAAACCCACTCCCCACACTAATACACACATACACCACACACACGAACACACCATAAACACAGCCCCAACCCCTTTACACACTAACACACACACCATACACACCACACAAATACACCACATATACCACACACACACAACCTCAATGCCTATACACACTAACACACACCACATACACAAACACACCACACACAAACACCCCCACACTAATCCACACACATAACACATACACCATATACACATACCACACACACACCACATAAACACCACACACACAGCCGGGCGATGGTGGCGCACGCCTTTAATCACAGCACTTGGGAGGCAGAGGCAAGCGGATCTCTGTGAGTTCGAGACCAGCCTGGTCTACAGAGCTAGTTCCAGGATAGGCTCCAAAGCCACAGAGAAACCCTGTCTCGAAAAACCAAAAAAAAAAAAAAAAAAAAAAACACCACACACACACACACACACTACAGTTTACAGCCCACCCTTGACTTCTCTCCTGCTTGCCTTGCCCTTTCCCAAGCTCCTCTGCCCAAGCCACTTCCGCCCAGGTCAGTCAGAATGAATTCCCAGCCCCTAGTTTGGCCTCTGGTGGCCTTGCCTTTTCTTCTTCAGAAGTCTAAGGGACCATGCCTGCCCTCAATAAGCCAGCAGGGGAATGCTACCCCCAACAGCAGAAGGCTCCCACTCCTTCTAGAGTCCCCTGTACTGTTACCCCATCCCCTGTGTCTGAGATCTCCTGTAGCTAGGCCTGGGTGGATTCAAGGATCTTTGAGCCCTCCCATCTCTGTGCCCAGTGAGAAAGCTATCTCCTAAGGGCAGACCAGGAACACCCAAACTCCCTCATCCTTGGGAATATTCTCACCTCCCTCCCCCAGGGCTAAAAAATGCAGTGTCCAAATCACTTACTCATCCCTGATTGTTGACCCGTTTTGTGCTGTCTTCCAACTTCTTTTATTGTAAGACTTGCCTCCTTGCACCGACTATAAGCCTAGCATGGTACCCAGTAAACAAGGAAGAAATTATGGCTGAAAAAATGAATGGTTGGGTAAAGGGTAAAATGAGTAGTAGGACCTGGGTAGAGCAGCAGAAGGTGAAACAGCCCAGGGGAGGAGCAGCGGGAGGAGACGGGTGGGAGGAGGGGACAGCTAGCCTGAGAGCATGTCAGGAGGGACACAAATATCCAAGGTCTCTGAAATTTGTGTTTCCGTGAAAAAAAACAAACAAAAACCCTACGCTAGTTCTGTACTCGTCCACAGTTTACAATGCAAACGCCATTCTCAAGGACGCTGTGCACCACGCTTTGACGTGACCAGTCATGGCAGATGAGGGCTCAGCTCTCATATCCCACTCCCCAGATGTGGGGATGACAAGGCGGTTGAGACACCAGCATACTTTATAGAGCCTCTCAGACAGGGTCTGGGAGATCCAATGAACTTGAGTGCCTCCCAGCCAAGAGCTCCAAGTCCTCTTCAGACCAGGGCCACAGTGACCTCTGTCCTGCCACAAAGATTTTCCTTCTCTCTGGGCCACCAATTCCCATGCCTGGTTCTACATTGGCACTGCCCAGACCCGAGGAGACCTCAGACAACCCAAGAGAGCTTCGGGTGACTGCATGGGTTTGCAGCTACAAATGAAAAGCCACGTTTTGTTTTGAATGGATTGTGCTCTGGCAGGAAGGCCTGGGATGCAAATCCACCGAGAGACGATACAGATGGGAAGCAGATGTGGGGATGTTGCAAGCCCTTCTCCAGCGCCTTAGGCCCACCTTTTAGAATGCAGGCCTTCTGCTACAGAACGCTGATGGGGGTATAGACACCGTGGGAGCCCCAGCTGCCACCCTCGCCTTCTCCCCCTCCCACTCAGGAGCAAACCTTTCTTTCCTTGCATCCTCAGAAGATGTGTCTGTTCTTCCTGCCCTCCCCTCTGCCCACCTCTTGCCCTGTCTTTTTCTGTCGCTTGCCTCTCTTACACTGTCTCTTTCTCAGACATTCTGTCTGTCCCCACTCTTTGCCTCTCCCTCCTTTGTCTTGGCTGCTTCCCAAGGCTTCTGCCCCTACCCTCCATGCTTGGATAAATCTGCCAATCAGCTTGAATCCCTGGGGTGAGGAACAGGAAGAACTGGCCAAGGGCAGACAGCAACCCCAGTTCCCTGAAGGAAGCTGTTTCAAGCCAGCTAGGCTTGGGCGAGCTGAGGCCAAGAATTTCTCACTTACCCTCAGGGCTGGATATTTAGTCTGAGATGGGGAGGGCAGGTGGCAACCAGCCTGGAGCTTCTAAGCCTGCAGGAGTTCCAGCTCTCCATCCTTAAGTTCCTGCTCCTCCGTGGGACACTGCTCTCCCATCCTGGTTTGGGCCCAGCATTACAGAGAGGTAGCATAGCTGGGTACTGCGGTCACTATTTCCCAAGGGCCCAGGCCCAGGTGAAGGGCAGGCAGGACAGGAAGAGGCATATTTTGTATACTCCACTGCACTGCTAAGCAATCCTTCCCTTTCCACCCCTGCAAGGCCCCAGCCAGCCTCCAAATGCACGCGTGCTTGTTCCTTGGCCTGTATACAGCATACATACTTTACCCAATTGATACTGGGCTCCACATTCAGCTGTCTTGTTTTCCTTTATGTTCTGCAAGCGCTCTCGCGTTCTCAGACAAGACCTCGGGACCACTTCTAGCACATTCCAGGGGCCACCAGTCATCTCAAAATTTGATTCTGAACTCTTGAGTGCTACTCAACTTTTGAGAAGGACTTGAGAGGCATCCTGAAAAGCATCTAAAAATAGGATGTTGCCATTCCCAGCAGACTGAAACCGTGTAGAGGGACATTTCACAGAGGCTTCTGTGGTGTGAATGAGGAGGCTGTCAGAACACAGCTGGGGCCTCTCCCTGGCACTCCCCCAGCTCTGCTCAATGGTGTCCCTTCCCTCCAGCAGGCATTTGCTCCAGGATCCATGGGCACTTCATGGTGCCCAGGACTGGGCTGAACCGTAAGATGTAGTCTCAGGAGCCTGGCACTCAGTATGGCACCTAAGCTTGGCTCTGGACCCCTTCCTGCGCTGAGCATCCATTACACATGTGCCTCACACTGCTCGGCCACGGTTTTGAGGGGCGAGTAAACCAGCAAGCACATCTCTCTGCTTGTGAAGATGGACGGGGTGCTGACACCTGGATCACAGTCAGGGGAGGTCTGGGAAGAGTCCCTGCAGCTGAGGGGCTCTCAGACAGGTCACAGCAGCCATCTCGGAGGTTCGGTTTCGTCACCCAGTAGAGTGGGAGGTAGTCAGAGGACTAGTATGAGGAGCCACATGGTTAAAATCATTAGTACATAGGCTGGCAGAGGGCAGGGGCTGAGTTCTCTGCTCACCCGCCCCCAGACCTCCATGTTATTGCAGGATACACAGTTCACTTCCAAGAGCCGTCCCTGCATCTTTTTCAGAGATCTGCCTTTGGCTGCTTGATTCTGCTTGGGAGAACTGCATAGAAGGCAGCCAGGTGCCTGGGTGGTTACTTCCCTGAGCCCCAACAGGCAGGCCCCAGGGACTCTGGGAGTAAGGGATACATGCTTAGTCTCCAGAACTCCCTACAGACAGTCATGTCTCCTCCACAGCTCTTTGGCTGGCTGGCCCTGTATCTTTGCTTGGCCTTCTTCTCTTCCCTACCGCTCACCCCAAACTCTGGAAAGATTCCTAAGAAACTGTCACTTTCACACACAAACCCTTGTTTCTCTTCACCTGGTGAACACAGTTTAGGACACTGGGAAATGCTATGTAAACTTTAGGAAGTGTCTAAGCTATGTGACTCCTTTTTCCTGTAGAGCTGTCCCGTGGCCAAGGCGAGTCTCCCCAAGCCTCTGTGGAACCAGTCACGATACCCTGGCCATGGACATCTCTGTTTCCTGTACAGTCAAAGGCCACAGAAGCTGACAGCATGGCCCTGGCAGATACCTCTCTCAATTCAGGAAACTGTCTGGCCTATTGGCCTCTGGATTCTAAGTCCTCCCTCTAGGGACAGGCACAGGATACCAAAGGGTAGTATAACATTAATACTTGATAGCTGCCACCTTCTTCTAGTGCTAGCTACCACAAAGTCATGCTGAAGTTAGTTCTCCTTTTCCCACACGGGGCAGAAGCAGTTGACAAAGGTCAGATCCAGAGGCTAGTCTGGTTATTATTTTTTTCTGGACTTTGTGATGTTTATGGCATTTGCTACCTTTAAAACTGTGATTTGTTGATATTTTTCCTTGTTCCAAATATTCTCCTTCTTGCCTAATTTTCTAGTTCTCCCCCCACCCATAAAGATGACTTCCAAAATTATAGAGGCTTGAGATAACCTAAAACCTTAATGTGCTTTGATAGCCTGAGGTTTGAAGACTTGGTCAGGCTTGACTCTACCTCCCTACACTTCAAGCTGTGCTTCTCTTCTCATTTCTGTTATTCCAGTGTTGGATGTGACCACAAATGCATACTTTATAGCAGGTCCATTTGAAAACATGCCCAATTCAGATCCTTCAGTCCCCAAATGTCAGAGCTGCCCATCACCATCTGACACAGAGGGCAGCAGAAACCAAAACAGACTTGGAGAACTTCAATTCTTTTTTTTTCAAATATTAGCAAATAATGTAAAATATATAACCTTGCTGGGTGTTGGTGAGCATGCCTTTATTCCCAACATCCAGGAGGCAGAGGCAGAGGCAAAGGCAGAGGCAAGTGAATCTCTGTGAGTTCAAGGCCAGTCTGGTCTACACAGTGAATTCCAGAGAAACCCTGTCTCAAAAAAATCCCAATACATACATACATGCATGCATACATACATACATACATACATACATACATGTGTTTACACACACACACACACACACACACACACACACACGGATGACCTTGGGAGCAGCTTGCCTGGGCAAAGGGCCTTGAATACAAGCCTCAAAAGCTTCCTAGGAATTGGCCTTTGGTTGCTGGACTTATTGTTTTAAGGTTTGAGGGTTTTAGGCACATCCCAAATGTAAAAAGGAAGTATGGCTGTTCAGGGCTCTTCTTTCCTTGGTGCTCCTCAGTTGTGGCAAGAGGATCCTATAGCATACTGAGGCAAGACTGAAGAGGAACTGGAAATAATGAACTTGACTTCTGACATTGATCTTAATGGCAGGAGGTATCTGGCATCCACAAGCCCAAGTTTTCCCTTCTTTTGCATGTTTTTGTTTCAGGTGATCCCCCCCCCCCACATATACACTTCCTTTTTCAAAGTGTCTTCTAAAAAAAAAATTCCAGGTTTATCTTTATTGAATGGAAGAGAAGGACAAACGTGATTGGCTCTGTTTATGACAGGCCAGGGCTGGAGCCCACCAGAAGCGGGAGAGCAGTCCAGCATCTGTAGGCTCTTTTGTGGGTCTAGAACCTTTCTCCCTACCATTACTTCATTTGAGTTTCAAACTTCCTCTGTACCGTACACGGTAGTGCCTGTTAGAATCAATCTTCTCTAGGTAAACGAGAGACTAAGTCATCCATGCAATAGTGGCTACTTATCCTCAATTACAATTCAACACAGTCTAAGGAATTTGTGGCTATTGGTTTACATTGTAAGTAGTTTTTTAAAGAGGGCAGGGGCCACAGTGTAACTCACAGTGAAACATTCACTGGGAATTTCAAAACTCTAGGTTCAATCCTTAACACCACAAAAATACAGGAGGCTGGGGAGACGGCTCAGCAGGCAGAGTGCTTGCTGCTCCAGAATGAAGACCTAAATATGGATTCCCAGCTCCCACATAAAGTTGGATGCACCAGATCTTGGAGGCTCACTGGTCAGCTTGTCTAGCTAAAACGCTGAACTCCAGGTCCAATGAGAGGCCTTGTCTCAAAGAGTAAGATGGAGAACAATAGAAGAGACCTGATGTTGACCTCTGGCTCCCACATGCACACACATGCACATACCCCATACACAAGTAATAAAAATGATAATGCCTGCCCCATCCCTTTTGAGTTGAGAGTCTTACTATGGCGTTCAGGCGGACCTAGAATTCATTCTGTAGCCAGGCTGACCTCAACTCAGAGTGGTTCTCCTGCCCCTGCCTCCCAAATGCTGGCTGGCATTGCAGGCATGAGCCGCCACACTAGCTGTACCTTCCTTTTAAAAGGCTATGGTCAAGACTCTTTTTCATGAGTTCTCTAACCTCGTCTCCTCTGACACAAGCTGGGTTTGGAGGTTGAGGACAGACAGTCCAAGGTGAGGAACATTCTTCAAGCAGTGCATAGGATAAGCCCTGAGCTGAGCTTGTTCAGACCTTCACTGATACCTGGCCACGCCTGCAGAGGTACTGTCCCAGGATCTAGAGCCCTATCCCATAGGCCTCCCAGACCTCTCTCTGGCACATCTTGTCTCTTAGTGGAAAGAGGCTGCTTCAATATAAAAATGTCTCTGGCACAGTTCAAAGACAACCGGAAAAGGCCTGTGGCCTGTCATTGCCCATATGGTTTGTTCTCAGTGAGACAGAGAGAGGGTTGCCAGGGTGAGCTGGTATGTCATGATGGCGCCCACATTTCTAGCAAAGTGATGGACTTGGCTTCTACCCTGAGCTTTGAAACGGCAGCCCATGGCTTGGCCAGCACTTGTTCTTTTGCTTTTCTTCCACTCTAACAAGAGCCTGGAGTTGGACCCCTGTCTAAGGCTCTTTCCCAAACATTTGGGGATTGAGAGATGGAGGGATGCCTGCGGCCCTGGAAGGAGCAGCAGAATGTGCAAGTACTGGCCTGAATGGGCAGTAGCTCTCTC
This sequence comes from Chionomys nivalis, assembly GCF_950005125.1. Classification (NCBI taxonomy): domain Eukaryota; kingdom Metazoa; phylum Chordata; class Mammalia; order Rodentia; family Cricetidae; genus Chionomys; species Chionomys nivalis. The sequence goes on along the minus strand of NC_080095.1, from coordinate 39,994,085 downwards.
AGGGGTGGAGGGTGGCAGGACTGACTCCCTAGGGACCCGGGAGTCAGAGGCTCACGTGGTCTGCCTCCTTGCTTGGGGGATGACCCGCACTTTGGCAGCTCCCATACAGGTATCCTCGAAACTTGGCTCTCTGCCCCCAAGCCACCTCATTTGAGCTTGTGTGAGGCGAGGCGCTGGAGCCAAGCTGACACCAGGATTCATCTAATAGGCATGTAACCTTGGACAGCTTAGTCCTTTATGCCTCGGTCTCCTGTAATACAGAGACACTAAATGTCACCTATTATCACACCAGTTCTGAAATTATTCCTGTAGGTTATTTTCTATTACTTGGCAATGGACTGAGAATCTGCACAAGTGCTAGAGAAACTTTCGGCCTCTGCCTCCTGAGACCTTTAAGGATGCTGTGCCGAACAGCTCCTCTGGCAGCATCCCTCCTGCCCACCCAGCTGCAGGCTAGTTTCGCTGCTCTGTCCACTTGTGTCTGTTTCAGCTTACAAGCCAGCCGGGTGGAGGTGTTTAATGCCCCATTTGCACCTCACTGTTTGCTGTGGCCACTGACCACCTTGGCGGACCCCCTCTGGACTGACTAAGCTGCCTTCGAAAACTAGCTCCTGCCATGGCCCAGGCTTCCCCAGCTAGTCCCAATTCCTCCCCCAGGTCAGTCACACTTTTTACCCAGAAAGTCAAACAAGTTACTGGCTAGATTTTGGAGGCATATGTGAACTTGAAAAAAAAAAATCACACTAGCTTCCGATCCTGCTCTACAACCTGAAAGAGAACTCTGGGCAGCTCCATTCACCCAGAACCTTCCTTCTCTTCTTCTCTACCCAACACCTGCAGACATGCCCTCACCCTCACTCCTCACGGTCTAGTATGCAATCGGGCAGGGAGGCAAAGGCTCAAATTTGAAGCAGATGTTTGGGATGAGGAATGAAGTCAGGGTGGGGACAATAGGAAGGATGTGGACCCTTCTAGAACTGCTTGCTCTGACCCACTGCCAACGCTGAGGGAAAACGAGTGAATGTTCCTGGTTAAATACCCAGCTATTCCCTGTGCCAGGCTTTCCTGGGCCTCAGTCCTCAGAGACGCTGGCTCTGCCTCCTGAATTCTCCATTTCCTGTGCCAACCACTCTCCTGGCCCTCCGTTCTCACCAGGCCCCTGAGGCCAGTCCCACCCCAGAAGTCAGGGCTGGAGTTCTGCTTCCCTCTTTTCCCCCATAGTTAATCCACAGTGACAATTTTAAAACCCAAACTTAAGATTCGCTCTGACAAGAGAGATTTGTGCTTGTCCTGGTACGAGAGGTTGTCTGGAAGACTTCACTGAGACGCCAAGACAATAGAATCTTCCAGGTTCTGGGGCAGAAATAGATGAGAACCACTGGAGAGTGGGCAGATGAATGGCTGTTACCTGACCCCTCCCACCATGTCCCCAGAGTGGCACACATGAGCCTTCCTGGAGTCAATGTTCACTACCCTGAGCAAGACTCAAAGTCCCCTCTCTAGAACTCAGGTTCAATTCCATTACTGGAACGAGCTGCGCAAACACATGTTGGTATTATCATGAACAAGGCTCAAAGAAATCCTTCTAGGACAGGGAGCACAGTGAGCTGGTATTCTTGAGGCAGGGTTCAAACAAGCACCCATCTAGCTGTGGAGGAAATCAACCACAAGATTTTCCCGGCCCCCGGAGAGTAACAAGATTGGCCACAGCACAAGCAGAAAACACAGGGCTTGTTTCTTGGGTTTGACTAACTCTAAGGGAAAATTGGAATGAAGTTCAATGTTTCCACCCATGGTGGCCACGAACCAATGCCATGGCTCTTTGTGGCGTTGATTCACCTCCTCAGGCTTGGGGGTCACTGGAAATAGTGCTGTCTTTACTCTGCCATCCCAATTATTCTAAGCAAGCACTCATGTCTGATTGCTATTAATGTTGAAAATACTCCCTCTCCCTGTTCACTCAAGATTTTAATTTCATTCACTGAGCTGCAGGCAACTGGCCAGTTCCCTGCTGCCAAAGTCAATAGTCAGGTCTTCTGTGTCTGGGAGAGCAGGTTAATGGAGAGCTGGCCCTAAGATCAGAGCTCCCTTTCCCAGCCTGGTGCAGGATCTGCTGGACCATAGACTACTTATGGTACGACGAGAACTGGCCCCTTGGGTCTGCTTGAGCCCATTTCTACAAGAGTTCTTTCATCTCTCAAAGTCGGTAGGGAGAGCAGATTTCCCTCCATTAAAGGAGCTAGACATTTTTCTTTCAGCTGTTACTGTATGATGTAGCCTCCAAACACAGAGGGGACAGTCCCCACCCCCATGAAAATAAAGCAGCACGTGAAACACGGGGACGTGTGGCCGAGTCTGTGTGTCTCAGCCTCGGGGAAAGGGCGCAACACTGTCACGTGCTCACAGACGTGTCCCACACATGAGAAAGGTTTGCTGAAATAGATACGCACAGAACTCGAGGGGAAAAGGAGATCACAAACCCGGAGGTGGAACAGACACCTCTGAAGTGGAGAGTCTTGAACAGAAGTTAAATGACACCTTGGGAGAGATAGACCTAGGAGACCCTAGAATGACGACACATACTCTTCTTACACAAGAACACAACATTTTACATTCAAAATAGCTAAGAGCCATCAGCCTTCTCCAGCTGGCTTGCAAATCCTGATGTCCCTGACTCTGCTAATGGGCAGAGGAATGTCTTGGCAGTTTCTCGGAGTGGGAGTTCTGGAGAGGGAACACTCGCGCTGTAAAGCAGAGAGAGCATCAGATCCCACCCCAGACAAGCCCACAGTGCAGGTGAAGTGGGGGTTTGTCGAGATGACAGCTTCGGCCTAAAGAACCAGGACTCTCTCACACGACATGCTTAGAGAGGTTCAGGAGACTCCTGGTGCTGGTGTGTCGGCGAAGGGGTGTTTCCCTGATTCTGGCACTCTGGAAACTGCTTTTCAGTGAAGTGTGCTCCAGGAATTTGGCCTTTACCACTCGGGTGCTGTTTCATATAAAGTATAGACAGCAGATTTATTCAAATGTGTCTTTCTCTGCAGTTACCAGAGATAAATAGCAGAGGACTGTCTCTGACCTCATTGTAATCAGCCCATGTGCATGTGACTAAGGCCTTTCCACCAATGTAGAGATAAAAAACGATTTAGGACCAGCCCTCTCGGTTACGTCCTCAGGGGTGTCTTGTGTTCTTTATGCAGGGCTCATTTGGAACTTGGCAGTCTCTTCTCCCAGATTATTAGCTCTACAAAACTTTCTCCATGCAGATTTTAAAGCCATGGCTCCTCGCTGCACCTCTTTAAAACACCCCACCTGGAGTAGGGTCTTGTTGCCATCAACCCCAGGTCACAGTGACTAACAGGTAAACCAAGGCAGAAAGTGTTCATCTGTCACACCCAGCACCAAGTAAGTGTGAGGTGGCCTGATGTCTGGGTTTTCTGTCTAAACTTAGCTTTAAGACACAAAACCAAAAATGTCGTTTGGGTTCTGAAAAGAAACAGAACCACACTCAAATACAGTTCTGATGCCAGGCATGGTGGTGCACGCCTTTAAGCCCAGCATTCAGGAGATAGAGGCAGGAGAATCTCTGTGAGTTCTAGGCCAGCCTCAACTTTGTCTCAAAAAAAAAAAAAAAAAAAGCTACTAAGTCAGAAATACCAGCCTGGTTGACACATTTGGGGCTAATTTACCGCTGAGCCATTTTACACGATACTTAGTAATGCCCCACTGACTATCACAGAGAATCACAATTATGTCTAACCAGGCCACAAAGAGGTCATTAATGCCCAGGAGCATCCGACAGTCTCAGAATGTACGGGTAATCAGATTCAGCAGCAGGAGTCGGGGCTAGAGATGGTGTCAGAGGGTTGCAGCCAACTGCGGAAGGGTGAGCGGAGGAGCAGCATGTGGAGGCCGGTGCAGCTAAACACGCAGTCACATGAAAACCTGAAGGCTGCCAGTGTTCAGTGTTTGCCTCTGGAGGTGGGTGATGTAGCCTCTGCATCTCCTTTTATTGTTTTGTTTGGGGTTTGCTGTTGCCTGATACTTAAAGGGTCTTTTTTTTTTTTTTTTTTTTTTTTTTTGGTTTTTCGAGACAGGGTTTCTCTGTGGTTTTGGAGCCTGTCCTGGAACTAGCTCTTGTAGATCAGGCTGGTCTCGAACTCACAGAGATCCGCCTGCCTCTGCCTCCCGAGTGCTGGGATTAAAGGCGTGCGCCACCACCGCCCGGCAACTTAAAGGGTCTTATGAGGCAAGGAATCACTGTGTTACTCAGGCTGGTCTCAAACTCCTCGGCTCAAGTGATCCTCTTAGCCCAGTCACCTGGCAGCTGGGACTACAGGCATGCACTACCCATCCACCTTGACTGAACTTTTAAGATTTTTTTTTTTTTAAATGTGTGTGCAGACATCATGGGTTCCTGGGTCCCTGGATGTTACAGGGGGTTATAAGCTGTCCAGTATAGGCACCAGGAACCAAAGCCAGGTTTTCTGTAAGAGTAGCAAGCATCCCTAACCACTGAACCATCTCTCTGGCCCCCTCTTTTAACTTCTTATTCAAAAGTTTTCTCTGCTGACTTTATGATACAGAAAACAACACATAAAGGCTGAAAGATTATCATAGATACCCTTTGTTCATATCATAGCTCACAGTTTCCTCTTCAGGCTCTCAGCACAAGCACTTTCCCACTGGGGTGCTATCTATAGCAAGTAGTGTGGCCCTTCCTGGCATTAGGACAGGTACTGGAGACCAGCCAGGGCTCCAAGTGCACACCCTATCCACAGCAGACTGCTCCTGCTTATAACAGATAAAGGCCTCTCTACACATTTTCTTTCCCATCTTCTATTCAAGACCTGCTCCCCACCCCCACTCAAACAGTCACTTAGCCCGCACTCTGGTAGGCATTTTATTTACTGTACAAATATTTACATCTTCAGCTGCAGACGTCCAGACCTGACAATGTGCAGCAGAGCTCGGTCTCTGCCAAGTTTCTAGAACCAGGCCGACACTCTCGGTTTTCATTTCATGACTTGTCTCCATCAAGGACACTGAGAAGCCAAACGCCGGGAGAGCGGCTAGCCTCCCAAGCGCCTATGCCACAAAGCATTAACAGAAAAACTGGCCAAAATAAGGAATATGAATAGAAAATTGCCCAAGAAATAACACATTGTTTTATCTCTCCCACATTCAGTATGTCTTCCCCACAGTGGCTAGCGCCAAAGCTGCATTAGAAAAAAAAGGTAAAGGAAAATGCAAAAGAGAGCGAAATGCTTCTAGATAGTTAGGAGAGTAAACTGGAACAGAAAACCACACAGTACTAAAGGGGGTTTTGGGTTTGTTTTTTTTTTTTGTTAAAGACTCTGGTGCCTAAAGACCACCCTGGGATACAGCTGCCCCAGCTGGGCTAGAACAGTGCTTGGAGACTCTGAAGAAGTGCTATGACTAGAGCTTAAAGTGGCAGGTCTAGCCAAAACTATAAACTCCACTCCCCTGCATAATCTCTGGAGGGGTGTCCAGGACAGGAGCATCTGCCCTGAGCAGCCAAGCCAGACCATGACCCCAGCTGGGAGCCCCAGCGGGGGCCTGAGAGGCAGCTGGATAACGGCTACACTATCTTGTACATGTTCCATGGGCAAAGTGTGGGCAAGCAGCAGCACCTTGTCCTGGTCCCTGAGGAGAGCAGTGACCATATGGCATGGAAGATCCTGGGGTGGAGAGGCCCTGGTGCCAGGCCCTAAACCCCAAGGACAAGTGAGGTCAGCACCCACGCCAAGAAAGGACAGATGACTGCGAAGGAGGTCGGGCGGGAATTGGAGCAGCTCAGGAGGGCTTGTTTCTTATGATCCCCGGGAACAGGAGGGCTCAGACATGCTTCCAAGAGGCCAAGGCACTGTCACAACAACTGCCTTGTCTCGGGATTCTGTGTACTTGCTGGTTTTGGCAATAAAGATGGCTTGTAATATTCTGAGTGAGTACCCATCAGAAATGGCGGCTTGCAACAAAGCCCTATTAAAGACAGAAACTGGCAAGTCCATGTGATCTTGAGCCTTACTGTTGTTTTCATTCAAACACTAATGAGAAGAGATGTGATCATCTTCTAAGAGACTGACACGTTCTCTTCAATCGCCACGTAATGGTAAACCTAATATAGCTTTCTCCCTCCTTGGATCCCCTTCCCAGTAACTGACAAGGTATTCACTGCTGCTGGATCTCCACATGTCTCTCCCCAGTGGCCTGACCATGATCTGTGATGGCAGTTCTTCTGCCTCAGTGCTACCAGAACCACCCAAGGGAGGCTGGTAAGCTATGTTTACTGTTCCAGTCCTTTGCTCCCCAATCCCACCAGAAGAATGCTAAAGACAGCTCTTAACAGACTGCATACCGATGGAGGTCAGTGGTCAGGCCACGCTAGCCTTCAGTCAAACAAGAAGCTCAGAGAAAGACATCAAGAGTCTTCAAGCCATCCACATGCCTGGACACGGTCCTTCCCCGAGAGAAGCACAGCCACGGGAGGCCACAGCACAGCCATCCTTCACATCCTTCTCACTGGCTCACACTCGAGAGAAAGCTTAGCACATTCTTCATAGATTAATGAGCATCTTCAAAAAGGCCTGCAGGAAGCATCCTTTCCAGTGTCACCACAAAGAGATCTTTATCAGTTCCCATCAGTGCCAGGGCCTGTGCCTGCCATTATGCAGGAGGCCAAATCAGATGGCTGTGTGAGTCACTTTCTATCTATGCTTCTCCTGTCTAGTGATGAGAAGAGGTGAGAGGTTGCCCGGAAGGGATCATGTGCCAGTCTGGTCACGGAGTGAGATCAAGAAGGGTACTTCCAAAGAGCAGAGGGTGCTGGAACAAGGCATGGCGTACAGGATCTCACACGCCAGCTTTCCAACAGAACTGAGTCCTCCGTGTCACCCATTCCTCCCAGCCACTGGGGTGGATCCAGTTACAGAGATTTTCAAAGGACCAAAGGAAATGGCAGCAGCATGGTCCTCTTCTCATGACTGAGTACCCAAGTGGCCTGTGGTAAATGTGGACACAGAGGGGGTGAGGTAAGAGCGATGCTGTAGATGACAGAATACTCCAGACATGAGGGAGCATGCAGTATCTTCTGGCTAGTGGTTATGTGTGTTAAGGTCAGTGGTTACGCTTGTTGACCTGTGTCCAGATGCTCTAGAGAGTCAAGCAGGTGACAGGAGCGGTCAGAGCATGCCGAAGCCCTCGCAACCCTCACTGATGGCCAGCTGCAGCATCCTGTGCACCTCTTCATAGGAGTCATATGTAGGGAGGCACAGCTGGTTAAAACTGGAAAGACAAGGAGGAAGATGATTAATTCACACTCCCAGAAACACAAGCAAGGGCTCGAAAGAGAATCTCCTGCAGGGGATGCTCTGTGCAGTCAGACACCTACCATGTGTGTGCAGTAGGAAGAGTGCTGTGGGTCGGAGCAGCGATAATCTGAAATGAGGGACAGAGGGCAGCAAAGCCTCCAGGGGGAAGCTGAGAGGAGCCTGTTGTGAACTGAAGTAGCCGAGCCAGTTCCTCCTGGGTCAGACTGGAAACCACAGTCCAGAACCATCTCATGACCTGGCAGAAAATACAGGGCTATAGTCACATATGGTGTGCAGCCATTTGATCCTAAGGATTTGATCCTCGAGGAAGGAACAGGATACTCTGGGAAGGCAGATGCTCCCGTTTACAGTTCTACGAGGCATGAACAACAACCTCGGCAAGAATTTACATTGTCACAGGGTCAGAAGAGCAACCACCAACTGATTGCTTCACTCTGTTTACCTGCATTTCCCACTCACCGCCCCAGTGACAGTCTGCATAACGGTTTCAGGACCCGAGCTCCTTGCAGCTTGGATAACCACCTGTTCCCCCACGTGGATCACCTATGCGCCAGTCAACATGCCAACTTTCTTCTTCTAAAACCTTTCCTCACAAGACGATACCAATCCAACTGTAGAAAGTTTAGCTTGTTACCTTTTCTCTGAAATGCCAGGAGCCACCAACCACTACAGCATGGGCTTTGAAGTCAGACACACTGATGTCTCCGGTCCCACACATCAGCAGCTAAAGAGACAGAAGGACAAAGGCACACAGGTAACTATTGACATGGAAATGCAGGATAAAAGAAAGACCAGGAGAAAGACAGAAAGTAAGATCGGTGTCAGAATGAACTGAAATAGGCCAGTGATTCCTAACCAGTGTGGTATTAAAGGAAAAAAAAAAAAAAAAAAAAAAGACCAGGATATGGGCCCAGGTCTAGGATCGTTAAACAGGCTTAAAGGCAGTTTAGCGGGTTGTGGGCAGAGCCTTCCCTAGGACTGCTCTGGCCTCCGGTACAGCTCTCTAGATGTGCCTGCATCAGACTCAATTAAAAAGAAAGACAGGCAGATATGCTTGGAGCTGTGCCCTAGGTCTATTGCATCAGAATCTCTAGGGCTGGATTACAAGTTTGTGTAACTGAAAGGGTGCTTCTGGTGAGCACGCCTAATTAAGAACTGCTACAGATTCTTTGTAATTAAAGGACAAAATTAGGGGGAGGGAAATGGGAAACGGGGAGGAGGCGGAAATTTTAATTAAAAAAGAATAAAATAAATAAATAAATTTTTTAAAAAAAGGACAAAATTAAAGAACAAAAAAAGAACTGAGTATATGTTCTAGCAAAGGAACGCCAAAAAGAAAAGGCAAACCCTTTCTCTTTGACGAAAATCCCTAACCCCATTTATAAGTGTTTTCTCTCAGGATCTATCCTCCTTTGGTAGATTGAACTTTTTTACTTCTCTTTAGCTCCACTTCCACTTGAACAGATAAATTAAAAGGTATGCAGAGGCAGAGAGAGAGAGAGAGAGAGAGAGAGAGAGAGAGAGAGAGAGAGAGGCAGAGAGAGGCAGAGAGAGAGAGAGAGAGAGAGAGAGAGAGAGAGAGAGAGAGAGAGAACATTAATGACATCAGAGCCCTAAACATCTTGTTGATGTCCTAATTTGGTTCAAGATCCAACATGTTACTTAGCAGACCATGAATATCCATCCAATGGCTATAAGGAATGAAACTTCTTAATAAAGAGACAAAAAAGGACAAAATCAGCCCTAGAAAGCTATGGTTTCTTCAAGCCCATGCCAAGCAAATGAGTAACTAGCAGCAGACTGTAAGAGACGGCAACTTTCTTTTATATGTTCTTACCAATGCTCATGATAAAACAAAATATTCCAATGCTCCAAAATATCAGCACTGGGTCAGAGGTCTATTAGAAATTTTAGACTGAGAATTCATTATTTTATATCTCAAGATACAAAGTGATAAAAATTATAGAAGTCTTTAATTGTTCTCTGACAGCCCAGCTAACAAGAAAAAAAATTACACATCACCCGACACACTAATTTTTTCCTTACAAACTTTAAAGAATTTCTTTGTGTTTGGTTGGTTGTTTTGTTTTTTGAAGACAGTATTTCTCCATAGCCCAAGCTGTCCAGAAACTCCCTCTGTAGACCAGGCTGGCCTCGAACTTAGAGATCCGCCTGCCTCTGTCTCCTAGTGCTGTGAAAGGTTTTCTAACAGGAAACAGTTTGCAGAAATGAACTCCTCATAAAGTCTTGGAAAGTCAAAAGTCCTAACTTTTGTATCAGCTGTGAGGAGCAACAGACAGTAAAGACAAACTGGCTTTGTTTTGTTCTCGACTCAAAAGGACTTTAATTCAGCTAACTTTAAAAATGGTATTTACTGTCTTACAGCTACTTTTGACTGATACAAAACGTGAAATAGTAACACAGATATGTAAATACACACATGTTCATACACTCTGTGGTACTATAGATATGTAAACATACAGACATACATACACACAATGGTTATGGTCTAAACTTTAAATGTAATCCCATCTTGTGGGGTCTCTTTTACTAGCATACGGGACTTTGTCTTCTTCACTGCTATTTCTCTGGTATCTCAGTACACAACTCATAGTTCAAATATACCTGAACAAATACATTCTATAATCCCCTTAAATGTCGTAAGATATTATGAAGACTGCAATCCTCCTTAATAGTCAATAATTATCAATAATAGTTGATGGATAAATATTAACTACCACTCTTCATAAATACTTGTCACTTTCTGACTTTCAGCATTCTAATGAAAGCTGAAGGAAAGGCCAATGAACGGAAGAGTGACAAGTGATACAGCGCTGGAGGGATGGCTCAGTGGTTAGGAGCAATGGCTGCTCTTCCAGAGGACCTGGGTTCAACTCCCAGCATCCAAACAGAAGCTCACAACTGTCTGTAACTCAAGTTCTAGGGGACCCAATACCCTCTTCTGGCTTCTGGAGGAACTAGGCACACATGTGGTACACAGAAATACATGCAGACAAAAGACTAACACACACATATTAAAATAAAAATTTTAAAAAGTGAATCCAACTCCTGTATAATAAAAAAGACTTTTTCGGAAGGCAGAGTCAGGCAGATCTCTGTGAGTTTGAGGCCAGCCTGGTCTACAAGAGCTAGTTCCAAGACAGGCTCCAAAGCTACAGAGAAACCCTGTCTCGAAAAACCAAAAAAGACTTTCTGGCTACATAGTCAGGCTCTGTCTCAATGTGTCACCACGCCTCTACCAGAAGGCACAGCAAGCAGGAGCCCACAAGGCCTGCTCTCCAGAGCAGCAGTCTTGGGGCTGCTGAGATGGCTCAGAAGGTAAAGGCACTTGCTACCAACCAACCCTGATCACCGTGTCCAACCCGGAGACTCATGTGGTAGACGGAGAGAAGCAAGTCCGCCAGTGGCTCTCTGCCCTCCACAACTGTGACATGGACTTGTGAGCCCCTTGACACACGTAAATGAAAGATAACACAAGACAAAACAGGTTTGAATCCTAAGCACTTACCTCAAGCTCATTCTCATCAAAAATAGCCAAAAGGTTCTCAGGAACCAACTCATTCAAGCCTGAAACAAAAGGATCTAAGTTAAGGCCACACCTGCAAGTACCACACCGACATCTTAAGCATAAGGAGACAGGGTCCCACCTTTTAGGAAATGCTCCACCTCCTCTTTCACTTGACTGGCCAGCCGGTACTGGGCTAGCAAGTTTAAATAGAAGATTTTATTTGCATTGGTGACTGGGGTTTGAGCTCCACCTGTCATGAGTTCTATAATCTGAAACAGGAGGCAAAAGACAGGAGAGGTTGTGGCTAAGCAAACTGTAAGCTGTATCAGCCTGGAAGTCCCTGCAAGCAGTGGACTGAACTCCCTCGGTATCAGTCTCAAGTTCCTAATCTCCATGTGGCTTTTTAACACACTTGCTTTACCTTTTGTTACTAACCTTCAGGGCCTGCACCACTTCCCCCACACCTGCAGGCTACGACCTAATAGTTAAGTGAGGTCTTCTCGCATGTGTGGGGCAAATGACGCAACAGGAAGATATTATGATTTCTTGTCAGCAATATTTTAACCCATCTCCTACAATTAAACCACTGATGACCTTTTCTCAAAGCAGCTCTTTCATGGCTCTGCAATCTAAGGTGGAAACCGCCATTCCCACACATTCTTCTATCTTCCAAGTACACCAAGGGAAAGATCAATGGCATCCAAAACTCCAGCCCGATACTGACTTGGTACAGAACGTCAGTCTAGTAACTATTTGTTCCTCAGTTTGTATCTCTGTAGAGAAAAGCTGAACAAGCTTCTTGAGTCACAAACAGAACACTAAACACACATACACACTCAACAACAACTGAGGGGCATTCAAGGACGTCCCAAGCAATGAGATCCCGTGTATGGAAACCAGAGTTGTCTCCTTAAGTGAATGAATGCCTCCATGAGTTACAAGATCAGATTTTAAGGTCCTGGTAATATTTTAATTACACTGATGTGAACAATAAATCTTACTAACATTTCTTAGGCCATAGCTAGAAATGTTTATTCACAAAAAAAAAAAAAAAAAAAAAAAAAAAACCACACCAAACTATAGCAGTAATATAATATCCATAAGTATTAAAAAAAAAAGTTCCAGTCTCTTAATCTACTGAGAATCCTGCTGGTGAACAAGCTGCTGCTGTCCCTGGGGCCAAGGACTGAAGCCTAAAGCTCTGTTCACCTGTTGCTCTGTTACATCAGCTCCAGCCAGGTACAGACCTCACTGGAACAAAGACAGAAAACAGTCATTCCAATCATTTTCAGTAGTATTTAGTTCTGAGTTTTGAGACAGGGTCTCTCTATGTAGGCCAGGCTAGCCTCAAACTCACAGACATCTGCCTGCCTGCCTCTATCTCCCAACTGCTGGGATTAAAGGTGTATGCCACCATACCCAGCTGCCACATCTTTTCAGTCATTGCTACATTCCCTTTAAGTGCATATTGTTAACTAGTTTCATAGTGGTGGTATCATACCTAATGAAGTTTAATTACGTGTTGTTATTATGACTAGCTTCATTTTTATCATTTGATATTGCATAGCTCCACAATGTAACAAAAGCACATTTGCAACAACAACAACAAAATATCTGGGCAGTAAGCTCAGCACTCAGGAGGCCAGCCTGAGCTACACTGTGAGACCCTGCCTCAAAAAAACAAACCAAACAAACAAACCTGAACAACAAAAAGGGTTTAAAAATGGACAGCCATTGTGTTAAACTAAGAATCAGTCACCTACACCCCAACTACCCATCACTGACAGTCAGCCTCCCAAACTGGCTTGTTGCAACCATACTTCTTTGCCACTTGGTTCTTTGTAGTCATTCCTTAACCGCACAAAGTCCTATTGGTACTGCTTTAGAAGAACCAGGGGTGTAGGGGACCCATAAATTCTGGTCTTCTTTATCACCTTATCCAGTTGACCTGATTTGTTATATTTTTCTTCTGCAAAGACCAGCTCCATCTCACTCATGTCATTGTTGAGGATAAAGCAAACTTTGGACTTGTAGAATTCTGGGTCATCTGTTTCAAAGTACTGAGGAGAAAGGAAGACACAGAAGCTTATGAACACACTTTTGCCATGAATAAAATTTTACCTGCTTGATAGCACTTGATATAGCTTGATATACATTCATCCTTAAGAATAATCAGCTCAGGGGCTGGAGAGACAGCTCAGTGGTTAAGAGCACTGGCTACTCTTCCAGAGGACCTGGGCTCAGTTTCTAGCACCCACATGGAGGCTCACAACTGTCTATAACTCCAGTTCCAGGAGATCTGATACTTTCTTCTGACTCTGTGGGCACCAGGGATGTATCTGGTGCATGTATATACATGTAAGCAAAACACACATACAGACAGAATAAAAATAAATAAACCCTATAAAAAAATAAAAGGGGAAAAATACTTTAGAAAATCAGCTCATGTGGAAAGAGTCCAGAGCCAGTGGCCAGACTGTCTTAGTGGAAATGCACACCTAAGATGTTACCTTGTAATGCATACGAAGTCCTATGATTTGGGCCAGGAAAGACCGAGTGAACCGGGCACGGACCAACTGCTTGTAAGCTCCTCCCAGAGAGGACTCATACAAACACTTGCCCACCAGCCGCCCTGCAAACTCATACATCTTTAAGCGCAGGTGAGCCGGCCGATTGGGGTTAGGATGCACCTGTCAAAGAAAGACATGGAAAGACCTTGGACCATTTTTATCTCTCCCAGTTCTGGAAAGGCCCTCCCTCCCATTGTGATGTACCACTATAATTTGGACCTGGAATGTCTTCCAAAGGTGCCCAATATGCCATCAGTAGGGCTCAGGTTACTGGGGTGTACCCTGGAAGAGGGCTGCCTGCTGGCCTCCTCTCCTTCATTCACACCCCCGCCCCAAGGTGAGTGATCTCGTCATACTTTGCCACCAGGATGTGCTGCCTCACCACAGACCCTAAACAAGGAGGCTGGCCAACCTCAGACTGAAACCTCTAGAAGGCTGCAGTGAGATGGTAATTTTCTCTTTATACGCTGACTGTCTCAGGCATTTTTTACAGTAACGGAAATCTGGCTCATACCCCATCCCAAGGGAATAAAATTTCAGTTTAAGGGTCACAGAGCAGACAACTGAGTAATTGAAAGTGGCCGGAGGGTAATGGCTGCTGAAGAACCTTAGTTAGTTTGTGTACAGGATGATTTGAGTACAGGAGATAAGATGCCTCTCCCTAAACGAGAACTTTTTAAAACGCCATCAGATGCTTTACTTCTGACATCTCTCTAGTACAGATCTAAGACAGAAACCAACTGCCTCAGGCTTTCTTCTTTAGAAAATAGCTTCATTATTATAAATGAGCGAAGTAGCCATTGCAATATAATGTCTTAGCCAGATGCTCAACTATCTATTTTTCCCCTATTTTACAGATGAAAATTATTGAGCCAAATAAAAGGGAGGCAATTTGATCAGCTCATTACTAACAGCAAATTAAGAGCAAAACACAAGCTGTGAGACTCCGAGGTCAGCGGTGTAAGCCTCTGTGGTTACTGTCCCACCCACCCGTGGGGAAGGCACGGACTCACTAGTGCTTGGTTGTTGTCGCTGAACCGAGCGAAGAGCTGACTGGTGGTATCAAACAGTGCTTTGCAGATTAGCTCAAACCATTCCCGGCGAGGCCCTCCCCAATCCAAAGCTGAAAAGTACAATGAAAATTAAAAGGGAGGCTGGCTGACTCCACCTCCTGCTGCTTCTCTTCCTAGTTACCACTCAACACTCTGAGCCTTCTAGTCCACTGCCGGTCTCTCCACTGCAGCTCGCCTGCATGGTGGACATTTTTTGGAAACCCCACTTCTTTCTGTAGAATTTAAGGTATTATGATCACTAAACTAACAGAAACACAGAAGGTCAGAGGTCCCAGGACAACGACACTCTGGGACCTGCAGTATTCTTTTGTCCTAGTGTGAACTCTAAGAGCTCACCTACATGTCTCTGTTCTCCACGCTCCATCACGCCACACAGCCAGGCCTCTTGCCTGACTCACAGAAACTGGGCCTTTTAGGGTTTGAGGAGCTGGTTTGGGATTTTCTGGAAAATGTGGGAGTAGGAAGGAGAGTTAAAATGTAAAATGAAACTTCAAAACTAACCTTCTTCATCCTGAAAAACCACTTCAAAGTTCTTGCTCCAATCTGAGATGGAAAAGTTCCGCGTGGCCTTCAAAGACTAAAACAGAGAGAGGAAGGAAGCTGTCAGAATACCGGCTGGCATTCCTCAGCTGCTAAAGACCAACCCCCCGGAGCACCACCACTGCCCCGAGTCAGCTACTACATGCAGGTAATATATGGCGCACATGTAAGCGTCAGTGACATTGTCTTATATTAAATACACAAATCTCCAGGAGGACTGCAAGTTCAAGGTCAGCCTGGTCTACAGCATGACATCTCACTGGAGGAAAAAAAACCCATCTAATTTGAAATCATATTTAGAATTTGATAGTTACAAGTTTTTTCTTTCTTCTTTTTTCATAAACTTCATTTTACTAATGAAAAACCCCTTATATACAAGTTTTCTTTAAAAAGATATGAGTAAGTGATAAGCTGTAAACAAAAGAGCTGAGGAGTCTTGGTTCCCAGCAAAGCACAGACTATCCACCAGACATCTTTCCACCACAAGCAAGGGAGCCATCCCACATGGAGTGTGGCTGAGAAAGGGGGTTGCCAGGCACATCTACAAGAGCCAAACACCACAAATGCTTTCTGGACAGGCACCAAGCCTTCTCACTCCCAGGGAATGTCAGACCCATGCCAATGTCTGTGGTGGAGACAAACACACATCAGGTGTCCCATGTCTGTCGACCCGAGCGACAACAAAAGCTACCTCCTTCTAACCCAGTGGAAGCTCCTGCCCCAGGGACGATGAACAGGCTGCTCCTCTAGCCACTACTTCCACCCCTACACTGTGACTGTCCAGGAACTACGTCAGCACAGACCGGAAAACTGAGGCATAATGAGTCTCCCCTCTGTTGATGCTTCTAGTACAGTGGCCCCAACCCAGCATGATAAAAGTATATACAATTTGAAAAGAACAAATAGTCTCTAATATGTTTAAAGGGAGAAATTTATGTTTCATTAAAAAGATACATTGCAGGATATAGCCAAATATTGAAGAGGTCCTTAGCCAAAGAACTTGCATATGAAGATGAAACTACGTACCGATTCCAACAGGGCGTGTCTGCTGACCTTCAGGGTGACTTTGGAATGAGGTCTCTTCATGTGTACCTGCCGAAGCTCTCGCTGGAAAAAGTCCACCTTGTCTTGAAAAGTCTCCGAGCCTCCTGAGGACCAGCAAAGTTCATTACAACTTATAGACAGGCAGAGGAACACCATCCTCCAGCTCTACACCCTTGGGGCCACTGCCTTCCCCACCCTTACCGATGTTCTTGTGCAGGGAACGGATAAAAGTGGCAGCTAGAATGTTCCTTTCCTTGCAGCTGAGCTCCACAGGAGGTTGAATGCCATCATCCACCACCAGGGTGAGGAGCTTGTGAACAGGGTCAGGGCCAAGATAGGAAAACTAGCAAAGAAAATTTAGAAAGTGGAGATGTTCGTCTATAAATCCCTTAATTTCAACAAAGTCTTTCACATACCTACTCTGCTACACAAACAACAGAAGCAAGGCAACACCGTCTTTTGTGAACAAGTACATCCCAGTATACCTCTTGTTTCTCTTATACTTAGTGCACATGTACGCATATGTGTATGGTGCACGGCCACAGTATGCACATGGAGGTCAGAGGACAGCCTGTGGGCACTCTTCTCTTACATCACAGCGGTCTGGAGGAATGAACTCTGGTCGCTAGACCTGGCTGGCACTTCCAGCTGCTGAGCCATCACCAGCCCTATCTCGATGATCTATAATTCACAGGTTTCTGTTTGTCTCTTTGTTGTTTTCAGTGTGTGTGCCCATGCAGTGCCTATGTGACAGTTTTCAGGACTTGGTTCTGCCTTGCTAAATACTGCAGGCTGATTGGCCTTTGAGCTTCCAAGCGATTCTCCTGTCTCTGCCTCCCATCCTGTCGCATGAACGCTGGGATCACGTGCTGCTACCACGTTTGGCTTTTTACATGAGTTCTGGAGATCAACTCAGATGGTCAGGTTTGGTTGACAAGCACTTTCACCCACTGTGAAGGGACTGCTGGTTCCTTCACAGGTTCTCATTGAAATTATTTGAGTCATAGAAACTGCCTTTAAGTAAGAATCCATGGCAATACTGCCATGAAGAAGGGAAATAGGAGCAACTCCTATTCCATACACTTGGAAAGTCATCTTCATAGACAATACACCTAAACCTCTGCAGTACAGCTTACATTTAGGCCCAGAACAATTAGAAAAACAACTACAAAAACAAAAAATACAAACTTTTGAATATATGAGAACATTCCTTCTCATAGAATGAGCCAGGCACCAGGAGACCATATACTGGCAGAGTAATCAACATCCTTTGAAAATGCTGCTGCAGACAAAAGACACTGGTAAAGAATTCTGAATGGCTATTGGTATATACCAGTCAAGGATCCAGTTTCTGTAGCACACTTCTCGTATATTCATGGCATTTAATGAGGGACAACTTTTTCTTTGTTTGGAAATGAATCTGTGCATAGAGAGAGAACTTTCAAGAACAATGAAAAAGAAAAGACTGCTCACGCCGAGGTTGAGGCCCACTTGGCAGGAGGCAGCCCTATAGTTCCCCTTACCTTTGTTCCAGGACACACTCGGAAGGTGTAGAGGCGCCAGGGGATGATTTTCAGGTAGAATTCCTTCACTGAGAATTGCTGGGGACCAACACAGAAAATGAAGTGAGTGATAAATAAGAGGGCCCTGTTTGGATGTTAGAAGGCAAATAGCAAAGTCTTGTCTATATTCTTCATATGACAAAAGGATAATCTACTCAGCACTAAAATAAATATATCTGTACCCAAACCTGACAGTACTATTTCACAAACACACGTCATCATCGCAATGCTCAGGTCCGACTCTCATTTTGGGGTGCTTGGAATTAGGTCTTCACTTTATGAGCACAAAACATGTCACCCTGGAACAACTAGGACCCCTTCTTTCCTGCAGCCGCTCAGTGACCCCCAAGCCCACATACAGGCACCATGCCCACTGCTCCCTGGCTATTTGATGTTGATTTGCTGTGGTTTGGTTTGAGAGGGTTTATGCCCCAGCCCAGACTATATTGGGACTCATGAGGCAGCCCAGGCTGTGCTTGACGTCACAGTGATCTTGCTTCAGCTTCCTGAGTGCTGAGATGATAGGTGTGAGCTACCATGCCTGGTTCCTTTGCCCTATTTGGATGGGGATACAGGAAGAAGAGCTGGAGAGAAACACAGTGGGATCTCACACAAAAGTCCACCGAGATACCGAACTATGAGGACAAGGAAGACTCTTCTTATGCCATTTATAAAAGGAGAAAAGATAATGCATGATTTTTTTAAATCTGTTATGTGAATGTGTGTCATACATGTTCCCTTTTTTCCAGTGCTTGGGACTGCCCCTCCTATGCTATAGGCATGTTCTACCACTCAACTACATCCCAGCCCCTACACGTTCCCTTATGACTTAAAGACCAATGCTTATTAAAGAAAACTTCCAACCAAACTAAAGAGAAGAAACAGCTCGCCGATTTTAGCAATGATGAATTCAGGGCTGATGCACTGTAATTTCTCACCCCACTCAGTGACCTCACTGCTACCCTCCACTACACAAGAAAGCTAGATTTGTAAATAAGAGGGCATCCAGAAGAAGATTAGGAAACACAAGGGAATTTGAGCCCCGCTTTGACTATGAGACTAAAGGATGCAATAGAATGCTCCAATAGTCCATTCTCGTGAGGACTGGATGAAGAAGAAAACACGAACAGTCAAAAGAAAGCCTCCAACAAGGTGCCCTGAACTCCAGGGCTTGGAAAGTTGACCTTCCTGTCTCTGCCAAGCTCTTTCTTACAGTCTTGAAGCCTGTTAGTGACAACCATTTAATGTTGTTTGACATTATCACAAAACTAAAGAGCAAATTGTTTCAATACAGCACAAGGGGCCAACAGGGATTTTTATCCTACTGAGGACTTACTGGTCGAAAGTGACCTTCCTTACAATCCTGACAGCCCCACCTTAGACAATCTTCCCTGAAGCATTCACAGGACAGAATGTGCAGGTATTCAACAGTGCTGAGAGACACAGGCTCTGGTGGAGATCTGCCCTCGTACAAAGCAAACTCCTGCAGCAGCAGAGGGAACACAACCTTCTGTTCCATGTTAGGAAGCCTCTTGTAGTGTCCCAGAAACCCTACGAGTAGATGACTGCCCTACTAACACTCAGACTGCCACAAAAACTTACAGTGTTTCTCACTAAATGCAAGTCATATACAGACTCAGATGGGGGATTTAAAGGTAAGAAAAGGAGCGCCAACCTTTGGTGACACATAGCAGTACACCTTCTTGGGTTTCTTCACCTTCTCAGGGGTGTGGCACTCGGAGGGTGAGTCTTCATCGTCCTCCTCAGCAGCGGTGGAGGGCCGGCGCTGAGAGGAGCTCATGTGCAAGGGAGGAAGATGCCACGGTGCACCTGTGCAGTTGTTGGCGTTGTAAAGGTAAGCCTCGAAGTAGATGCTCACCCCGGAGGTGGACACGTTGCGCTCAACAATATTCTTCTCATTCTCTGAAGGGGAAAGAATGAATGAAGCTTGACATAGAAATCGAGAGAGGACAAACGAGCTGCCGATGGTCACTTAGTGTACTGCAGGACAGGAAGGTAAATGTGGTTCGTCTATCAAATGTTTGTGGGGTGGGCAAAGAGCAGACATAAGAGGAGGAAACAGGCTGGGAAAGGGCCAAGTCACCGCTCTCAGCTCACCACTAAGGACAATCATGTCAAATTCGCCATTATTGATGGGCTGGTTCTGGTATGAGATGCAGGCATGGAAGCAACCTCGAGAATGCAGGGTGAGTCGCAGGAACACCTGGCACGTCTGCCTGTTGGATGTCACCGACTTCTCAAATGAGACTTCATTGTTCTTGTCTTCTTGAGCACCGAGCTACAGGAAGCAAAGTGTGACTCCATATGCTTCACAAGAGCTTGCCCAGGCTCCTTTAACATATGCCTCACACTTCCTAAACACACATGCACTATGAAATAAAGACGAGATGGCTCCAAAGTCAGGGGGAAGACAAGAGCTGGGAGTGCGATTCCCAGGAGAGACCCTAGCTTTCTTGCATATGGGAAAGAGAAGGCACTCACCTCATGAATGGACAAGCTGTAGTTGTGCTCATCTCTCAGGGACATGGAGTTGTTGGTTGGGTTGTCATACTCATCTCGGGGCACTATCTGCAGAGTGTGTGGTTGACCACAGGTCAGCACAAGAGTAGAAAAATGGCACACAATTTTGGTTTTGGAAGGAACCACCATTCCTGAAACAGACGATGAAAGACAATGGAGACCAAGAGAGAAAAACAGTTCACAGAAATGAACGTGGGGACTTGTTCTCTGTTGTTGATTCTGGGAGTGTTTTTACTTTTCTTGTTATTTTTAACCACTTTCTGTACCAGACAAAATGAGAAAAGAACCTGAAGAAGACGGAAGTAAAGGCACAAATACAGTGCTACAATTTCCCAGGGAGCCTCTGAGTGGGCCTCATAAGTGAGTGCTGAAGCCAGGCGGAGTTCTGTGAATTCGAGGCCACTCTGGGCTACAGCGGGAGTTCCAGGATGGCCAGGGGGTGACTACACGCTGTGCAAGCATGGGGACCTAACCCGATTCCCAGAACACATGCACAGATAGAAGGAGAGAAAAAAATTGTTTTCAAAGTTGTTAGAGGACAACTTTTTTGACCTGTAATCTCTATGTACACACCTGCCATTGAATACACCCACATTCGTACACACATATACAAGTAAAAATAAGCACTGAACAACAGCAAAACCGACTCTATAGTGCATGAAAGAGGTGTAAATCCAACAAAATCCATAGCAGAACTGTATACTGAGCACCATTAATGCTATGAACAATGAAAAACTGGTTTAAAAATATAAAATTTACTCTTTAAGAATTTCATACATACATATCATATATTTTGGTCATATTTACCCACACCCCTCCAACCCATCTCTACCCAACACCACCACATGCCCCTCCCAGCTTCATTCCTTCTTTTTTAACCCACTGAGTCCAATTAGTGCTATCCCTTGTGCATAGCATAGGTGTTAGGACTCCAAATAAACAAAATACAGCTTGTTGATGAATTAGAAGATTCAATACAGAGGACGAGCCAACTTGCCCATGTTGAAATACAGGTCTAACACAATTCTTACTAAAATCTTAGGGAAATAAATTAGATACTATACCAAAATTTGTATAGAAAAAAAAAAAAGGAACTGGAATTAGCTAGAGCAGTTTTGAAAAAGAGGACTAATGGAGAAGAGCCGTGCAGGCAATAAAGCAGGTGCAGTAATCCAGGCTCTGGTACCAACTGGAGGACGGACACATGAGCCAGTGTCACAGCACAGAACCCCACACAGGAAAGACAACCCTCTTAACACAGTCCTTGGCAACCAGAGAGCTTCAAGACAAAAAATTTAAAAAATTTTAAAAACCTCAACATAAATCTCACATACAAAAATTAACTAAAAATGGAGCATGGCTTTAACACAAAGTGTGAAATAATGAAACTTTTAGGAAATTTTTTAGGGAAAAATCTTTAGGATCTGGAATTAGCCAGAGATTTTAAACATCAAAAGCATGATCATGAAAGGAAAAAAAAAAACCAGAAGTGAATTTTATCAATATTAAAAATGTTTTTATACCATGGAAGATCCTATTAGGATGAAAAGAAAAGCCAGGTTTTTGAATGTTTGAAAGGGGACTAGTGGTGCATAGGATTTATTTAAAAGGCTCTCAAAACACAACATTGAAAACCCAAAAATTTCTAATTAAAAAATACACAAATATCATAAAACGATATTTAACTAAAGAGGATATACAGTTGTCAAATAAACACATGAACTATATTTATCGTCACTAGCCATTTGGGAAATGCAAAGTAAATACACATTTATCAGAACTGCTAAAGAACAGTGACAGTATTACAATGGCAAGGATGTGAACAAACGGGACACAAATGCCACAGTCACTCTGGAAAAAAGTTTAACAATTTCTTTCCATGCAGGGCTGGAGAGATGGCTCAGTGATTGGAAACACTGGCTGTTCTCCCACAGGTTCAATTCCTAGCACCCATATGATGGCTCAGGACAGTCTGAGACTCCAGTTCAGGGGATCTGTCACTCTTGCACCCTCGAATAGACATACATGCAGGCAAAACAATAGTGTAGATGAGAATAAATCTTTACAACAAAACAAGCAAACAAACCTAAAGATGCAGCCCTTTGATCCCAGCACGAAGGAGGCAGAGGCAGGTGGATCTTTGTGAGTTCATGGTCAGCCTGATCTACAGAGTGAGTACCAGGACAGCCAGGGCTACACAGAGAACTCCTATCTAAAAAACAAAACAAAAACCAAAACAAAACTAAACCAAACCAAAACAAAACAAAACAAAACAAAAAACCCTAAAGATGTGATTATCAAGTATCTTGGTAATTACACTCCCGGGTATTTACCTTGAGAAATAAAAACTTATGTTCACACAAAAAAGTGTACATGAATATTAATAGCAGCTATGTTGATAATAGGAAACAATCAGGTGTCCTTCAACCGGTGAACAGCTAAACAAATATCCACACCACTGAACAATACCCGCAAAGAAAAACCAACAACTGAGATACCTGACAACCTAGATGAATCTCCAAAAGTTCAGCCAGCCTTGACAAGTTGCTCAGTGTGAGTCTCCCTTTCTAACACCCTTCAAATGACCTAGTGCAGAAACGTTTTGGGACTTTGGTTTGAGACAGGGTCTGTGTATCTCAGGTTGGCCAAGGAAGACCTAAAACTTCTGATCTCCTGCCTCTGCCTTCTGAGCGCTCACGATCCAGATCATTGCTGACATGGATCACTGGACCTGGTGTGTGTAAAGGAAACAGAAACTAGATTACTGGTTTCCCAGGGTTTAGAAACAAGCCTATGGAAGATGAGTGGAGAGAACTATAGAAGGGCAACACAGGGAGGAGCTGGATAGCGGCAGAAATGCTTTGTGTCCTTTCTTTCTAAAACTTTACATTTTACCGTTATTTTATGTGTATGCATGATTTCCCTGAATGTATATTTGTGCACCATGTGCATGCCTGGTGCTCACGGAGGACAGAAGAGATTGTTGGAACCCCTGGACCTGGAGTTAAAAGATGACTGTGAGCCACCATGTGGGTGCTGGGAATTAAAGCAGGATCCTCCTCTCCAGCCTTGTTCTGTACCTAACTGTATTAATGTCAGAAACATGACTGTGATATTGCACTACATCACCAATATACTACAATCTGAAAGACGTCACCATTAGAAAACTAGGTTAGGGTATACCTGATCTCTTATTTATCATGCATGTGAATATATAATTATCAAAATAAGTTTAATTTAAAACAGAGATGGTATGTAAGGATATAAATTGTTCCCCATTGGTGGCAAGAAGAATGTGACAATTCAGGTAGAAAGAGTCTGAGTGAGGCATTCAGGCAAAGGAGGCTGAGCAATGCAGAGATGGCTTGTTCAGTCTTCCTTTGCTCTAGACAAAGAATAGGGACCATTCAAGCAAGACTCACTAACCTTCCTAAGACTTCAGTCACTAAGATGTGCCTCCCCAAGTCAGCCAAGGTTCTATCATGTTTATGGACACCAAACTAGCCAATATCTAATAACATCTTCAAAAAAATGCAAGGAGATCATAAAGCACAGACAGGACTACAACACATTAAACCCTGACATCAAGAACTGGAGATTACAGTTTGGACCTCAATCTCAGTGAGCATTTGTTAACTGGCATAAAGGCATGAAGACGAAAAGGAAGAGATAAAGGCATGAATCATGGGCAGATGCTCTTCAGTGGGAAGTAAAATACATAGTACCAGTGGATTTGGGCCAAGGTGCTTTTACTTGGAAATGTCTTTAAAAAAAAAATCAGAAAAATGTTTCTCCTTTCTATTCTGATATCTTTGGCCCTTAAGACCCCGTCAGACTGGTTACTCAGCAATTCTATTCCTTGAGAAATAGAAACACATGCCCACACAGAGACCCATACACAGACGCCAAAAAGATCGCAAAAGCATTACTATTTTTCTTATTTGAAAAAAAAAAATACTGCCTCCAAGCCTGCTGACCTGACTGTGATCTCCAGAACCCATATGATAGAAGGAAAGACCTGACTCTACAAATTGTCCTCTGACCTCCACATGCACACTGTGGCTTAGATATGCCCCTCACACAATGGATGGATGGATGGATGGGTAGATAATAGATAGATGACAGATAGGCAGAGAGATGATAGGAAGATGATAGATACATAGATAAAGAACATTTACAGTAGTCTTATTCTTATGAGTCAGGAAGCAGCGTGGGAAGAAACAACCTAGATGTGCACTGAGAGGGCTGGGGCGGAGGGGGTGGTGTAGAGAGGGGTGTGCAGACCAGGCTCTCCTAGTAGCCTGACAGAGACCAGGCCTTAGTTTCGGTTCACTAAAATGGGACAGAGCTAAACAGACAGTCCTCAAGAAAACCACTACTTAGAAGCAACCAATCAGCAGGTACTCCACAGCCTTCTGCTAGCTCAGCAGGCACCCCACGCCCCCTTCTGCTGGCTCAGCAGGCCCCCAAAGCCCCTTTGCTGGCTCAGCAGGCGTGCCCCAGTCTCCTGATAACTAAAGATAGCTTTCCCTACCCTGCTGCTGGAACCTTCCACCAATCAACCCCCAGACTAATCTTTCCTCTACCAATCAGCCCCAGATTAATCCCTCCTCCCTGGAATTTCTCTAACTCTGCTTAAAAGGAGCTTGCGACCTTCTTGGGGGGGTCACCATGTGTCACTCCAACATTGGAATTAATGAAGTGCTCTTGTTACTGCATACGTGGCTGTTGGTCTTTCCTTGGGGGCTTCTCTCGGACCCTAACATGCACAGCTTACAAAAAGGCAAACAATACATGGCATATTACTTGTCAAGTAAAATAAATGAAGAACTAAGCATGATACAGCATAGATAAACTTTACATTAGGTCAAATAAGTCAAAAAGGCCTCATATTTTATGATTATGCTGCTAGAACTGTCCAGAGAAGGCAATTCCATAGCAACAGACTAGTGGCTATAGTTGGGGACATGGCAACAAAGTTGCTAATGGGCCTGGGGTTTCTTGAGCCATAATGAAAATCCTCTAAAGCTGAATGTGGTGAATTCTGCCGAGCAATGACTTTTGCATCTATTACATTTTAAATTGATGAATTTTGTGTTAAGTGAACATAATCTCACAGTGTTATTTTTTAAAGAAAGAACTGGGAGTCCTGTTCGGTGGCAGAGCACATGCTTGGCCCAGGGCTCCGGATCCCATCGTACCCTCTAGAAAAGAGAAGAAAGCACAAAGGAGGGACGGGGAAATAAAAGGACAAACAAAGAATAACCAAGGACCTACCAGGCTGAAAAATTTTGTAGTAGGGACTATAGGCCACATTTAATCCACCGAGCTTCACAGTGATCTCGTAACGCCCCGCCTTGCGCACAGTGAAAGCCACCTTTACCACGTTGGAATTTGGCTCTTGGAGGACTTCCTGGGTCACTGGAATTTCCACTGCGAGTTCAACGTGAGAGATGTGAACTCGCAGTCCCACAGGCCGATGGGCGGGGAAAGGCTGTCCATTCTTATAGAACAACTGCAATGGGAGTGGGCACTCATTAGTGAAAACGAGGGGTGATCAGAGTATGGGACAGAGGAAGCAGCTGGCCAAGGTCACACTGGGAAACCCCAGTCCCTACCTGTTCCTTTGAGTTTGCTTTTAGCGACACAGTGAGATGCTAATTCATACAAAAGAAACCATTAAATCATGGACAAGTTCTTTTCCTGTTTGGAGGACAGGGCAGCATACACCGCGGAGTCAAGAACACACCAATTTCAACTTGAGGTTTCTGAACAATAAATGGTGCCTCAGTGTTCCTGGCACTATTATAAAAACCAATGTATAATGATAACCCAAATGCAAGGCAGTAGCCAGCAGTACAGCGGCTAACATTGGCACCGAGGGGGAAGGAAGCACCAGGCAAAGGTTGAGGGGTTCAGGCTCGCACACCAAACTTAATGCTACCTAGTGGTGAAGGTGCTGGACGGGTTGTAAAGGTTCTTTGTAAGGTGCCAGAGAGTAAATATTTATGGCTTTGTGGACCATAGACAACTATCCTAATTATGCAAACGAGAAAGCAGCTGAAGGATGCTGTGGGACAATGGTCTTGTAACCTGTAAAGATTATATTATAGTGGCTTTGTATTGTTTTGTATTTGTATTGTACTGTATTGTTAAATATTGTCACTTGTATTGGCTTAATAAAACGCTGATTGGCCAATAGCCAGGCAGGAAGTATAGGTGGGGTGACCAGAACAGGAGAATTCTGGGAAGAGGAAAGGCTCAGTCTGCAGTAGTCACCCAGATGCAGAGGACACAAGATGAGAATGCCTCACTGATAAAAGGTACCAAGCCATCTGGCTAACACAGACAAGAATTATGGGTTAATGAAAGATGTAAGAGTTAATAAGAAGCCTAAGCTAATAGGCCAACCAGTTTATAATTAATGTAGGCCTCTGTGCATTTCTTTGGGACTGAATGGCTACAGGACCAGGTGGAACAGAAACCTCTGTCAACAGAAGGACAAGTGAATATGGCTGTGTTCCAATTAAACGGCATTTACAATGCCAGGCAGTACATACCTTTAATCCCAGAATCTGGGAGACAGAGGCAGGCAGATCTGTGTTCAAAGCCAGTCTGGTTCAGGACTGTCAAGAGTTACATAGTGAGACCCTGTCTCAAAAAAAAAAAAAAAACAAAAAAAAACAACAACAATAAAGAAGAAGGAAGAGGAGGAAAGAGAGAAGGATGAAGAAAAGAGGAGGAAGAAGAGGAGGAGGCGGCATTTACAGAAACAGAACTGGGGCTTGCTTACACTTTCAGGCTAGATTTACCAATTTCTGATCCACAACCCCTCCTCCCACACTTCCTTCTGCCCTTTTCTTTCTTGCCTCCCCTCCCCCCTTTTAAGACAAGGTCACACAGTATAGCCCTAGAATTCACAGAGATCTGCCAGCCTCTGCCTCCTGAGCACTGGAATTAAAGATGTTTGGGCTTTTTATTTTTTGAGTCAAGAGTCCCATACAGTTTAGGATGGCTTTGAAATCCTTATGTAGACAAGGATGACCTTGAACTCCTGATTCTCTTGCATCTGTCTCCCATGTGCTGACATCATAGTAGTGCAAATCCAACCAGCCTCAATACTGCTCTTCTTATTTCAAAGGCTAACATTAGGCTTTCCACTTCATCAAAGCCATGTACCCAGTAAACCAAAAGGCTAGGAAAATATTAACAATCCCCAAGTTCCTGGGAGGGACTGAAAAACAAGGGAAAATGTTGACATCTAGCCGGCACCACCAAGATAGCACTGGGCTCTGGGAAGCCAATGACTCAGAAACCACAATGGGTACGGAGACAAAAACATTCCCTTACATGCACTCGGAAGGCCATGCTGTGGCCCACCTCATAGGGGTCCTTCCAATCCCAGAACACTTTGCAGGACCGGGGATCCAGGTAATTTCCCCGCACGTAGTCATAAATAGTCCGGTCCCCTCGGCGTTCACGGTCTTCATTCTGAAGAAAGCTGACTACCCGTGCGGCAAGCTCAAAGAGGAACTTAATTGTGAAGAAGAATGCAACCACAGACACTGTGATTCCACCTATGTGAAAGAGAAACACACATCAGCTGCCAGTTACACATTATAATTCCCACAGAACACACTGGTCAGCTCACAAAGCTTAAGGAAGTCAAGATGAGCCTGCAAGACTGTAAAAACCAACACCATACTGGGCAAAGAGAGAAACTTCTAGACCAGGAGTAGGTAACTACAGTACTCAGAGCAAACCCCACACACTGTCAGCTTTCTGCAGATTAAGTTATGCTGGGACATCACCTCACCCTGCCCTAAACAAACTGTGGCTGCTTTTTTTTTCAAAATGGGAACATATTTACTCTCCTGCCTTTTACAAAAAGTCTGCCAACCCAATTCTATTCCATGACACCCATACAATGCTCCCTCTACCTTCCTGCCTGTTTCGCCCCTCACAGAAGCAGTCAAAACAATGTGCTTTTTGGTTCCCTCCATTTAGAAGCCTCTTGTTCTCTTGTCCACTTGGCAAAAGCCTCTGCAAGCCCATCAGTTAGGAGTTCCTTCTCTTGGGCACCCTCAAACTTCTGCATTTATTAACTTCTTCATATTTACCCACCTCCCCCTTCATGTTGTGAGTTCCTTAAAGGCAGATTTTTGCCTTGATTTGGACTTTACAGTAAACAGTGTCTGGCACAGACGGTAATTACTCACTAAATATTTCCCAAATGAATGAGCTTCTCTGCCAACTGTGGGAAGGTACATTTTGGCTCCATTTTCAAGGAGGAGGAGGAGAGATAAGGAGGCAAATAGGAACTAGACAACAATAACCAAAAGACAAGCAAAAGAAATTTCTACCACCTACCAATGACGTAAAACATTAGGTCTCTTCAACGCCAACAGACAGCCGAGGATCACAGCTGCAACTGCAAAAGACACTCTGTTCAGTGCGGCTCTAGTCTCTAAAGTCACCTCAGAGAGAGCGGATAAAGAAGAGCACATGGCTTAGGCCAAGCAGCTCTAGTCTAGCGCCCTACCATCCCTGTCCTCTTTGCCAAGCCTGACAGGGGCCTGCGCCATATGTCAGATAACT
Source organism: Chionomys nivalis (assembly GCF_950005125.1). Taxonomy (NCBI): domain Eukaryota; kingdom Metazoa; phylum Chordata; class Mammalia; order Rodentia; family Cricetidae; genus Chionomys; species Chionomys nivalis. Next base: position 39,965,276 of record NC_080095.1, on the reverse strand, counting down.
AAGGCAAAGTCATAGCACTCCCCACAAAGGTTAGAATCTACTGACCACTCCTGGAACACCACAAGCAGCCTCTTGCTAATTACAAAAATGAAAGGAGAAGACAGTTTTCATCTTCTCTGACTCTGGGTTCCCAAGACAGTTTCCTTCTTCCAAGCAAAGTGGTGCTAAGCCCTGCAAGGAGAGAAGATAATGGGATAGTTTCCCCGAGTGTTATTTGCCCTCTGAAAGTAATTCAGCCAAGTAGAAACATCTAGATAAATTAAAGATTCTTTTTTACAAGTAAACATGATCACCGTGTGGGCATTACATAACTAAAATGAACTCTGGGCCATCCAGATAATGAGTAGTGGGTGCAGAGAAGTCATTCCTGACATTACCAGATCACACAAACTAAAGGGCCCTCGGGAAGATGAGTTCAACAGAAGGCTGGGGAGAGGAACTAAAGGAGAGAGGAGGCTACCCACTAAGGTCAGAATTTCAGGGAAAATTTCACTGTTATTCAACTTACTCCCCCACCCCCATTTCTACATGAGCACCCAGCACTTACTGGGCTCAGATCTTGGAGGGCACAAAACAACTTTTAAAAGGGGGAAGGAAAACAAGCATCTGTGTGCTTTTCTATCTGGGCGTGCGTCAAGTGTTTGGGAGAGAGGGTGACTGGAGCACTTGGGAGGCTGAGACGGGATGATGGCCGACAGTTTAAGACCCTGTCTCAAAACCCAACCCAAAGGTGCTAGTGGAGCTCATTAGTTGGTGAAGTGCCTGTTCCACACACAGAAGGACTTCAAGGTTGATCCCCCAGGACGCCTGTTAATAGGTGTGGCAGAAGCAGACACGAGAGGATTCCTGGAGCTTGTCAGCCAGCCAGGAGAGCAAATTCAAGCTCCAAGATCAGTGAGAGATGCTGTCTCAAAAAATGAAATAAAGCACAACCAAGAAAGACACTCAATGTCACCTTCTGGCCTCATTTGAACGTTTGTATAACGCTTGTATAAGGGCATCTGCACACATATGTATGGACACACTAAACATGTGTATACACACACATAATGGAGGCAGAACACACCCTCTCCCAATTTCTCTGTTAATATATTAAGTGGAACCCAGAGTGGGTAACTTAAGGAATGAGCACCTCAACTTCTACAGGAATGCCTATAGACTGGGTCTAAAGTGCTACTAGAAAAGAAACTCGCAAAGGAACATTGGAACTGCCAGCACGTGCAGTCTCAGGTATTCCCACAAGAATCTACCATAGAGAGGACATACAGACTCAAGGCTTGAGACGACAATTGCCGAGCCTCCTTCCAAATAGTAGCTCATCTCTGGGGGCTCTATGGAGAAAGGTTGTCATGATGTCGCTTACAAACATCTCTGTTCCTCACAGGCTATGCTAGATGGTTCCATGGCATCAAACTGGGAAGCTGTGGCAGCTGACAGAAGTGAAACACATATGGCTGATAGCAGACTTGCATTTCAAGCCTCTTGATCCTTGGACAAAACTTACAGCTTCAGACACAGGGCAGGAGAACGCTTATCCAGCCCTGACGACTATCCTTCCCTCCGCGGGGCAGCCGGGGGTCCGAGCTGCACTGCCTCTGAGCATCACAATTTTTGCTGCTGTAGTTTAAGTTAGAATTTAGTATTTTCTGTGTCATCTCCTTTAGCAGGAGTTTGGCATAACCCCCCATATGATAACTCAAAAACAAGAGAGCGTAACAAACAGTAAAATATAGAGGAACAAGACACCTGCTTGTTCCCTGAGTTAAGAGTCATAGGTGCAAATTGTGACCCTGGCCAAGCCATCTCATCTCTCTCTCTCTCTCTTTTTTTTTTTTTTTTTTTTTTTTTTTTTTGGTTTTTCGAGACAGGGTTTCTCTGTGGCTTTGGAGCCTTTCCTGGAACTAGCTCTATAGACCAGGCTGGTCTCGAACTCACAGAGATCTGCCTGCCTCTGCCTCCCGAGTGCTGGGATTAAAGGCGTGCGCCACCACCGCCCGGCTGCCATCTCATCTCTTTACCAAGTGCCAGTTGTCTTCTCTGCACATTTGTGTGCTGTGAGAATTTAATAAGCTAACACATGTTAGGCTGGAACTATGCCTGGAACACAGTGACTTTTCAGTCTTCATGGTGCTTATCTCTAGAACTAGCATCAAAACTCTGCTTCAGAGCAGACAGGAAATTCAGGGACCCTCTACTGACCCCAGCGTTCTTCAAGGAGAAATGTATAAGCAATGACAAAGGACATGGTTTCTCAACCAAAAAAAAAAAAAAAAAAAAAAAGAGCAAAAGAGCTCTTCACACTATTCTAATGTGGGTGACTGATAATGTCTATAAGAAGTTAAAATTGGGGCTGGAGAGATGGCTCAGAGGTTAAGAGCTTTGCCTGCTCTTCCAAAGGTCCTGAATTCAATTCCCAGCAACCACATGGTGGCTCACAACCATCTATAATGGGGCCTGGTGCCCTCATCTGGCCTGCAGGCATACATAGAGACAGAATATTGTACACCTAATAAAGAAATAAATATTAAAAAAAAAAAAAGAAGTTAAAACTGATTGAAACAAAGCAGCCAACAAACACTGAGTGTTTAATGGTGTCAGGTGCTGGGGATGGCACAGACGTAACATCCACTCGTGACCCCAGTAGTAATCAATCGCCTTTGCCTTTTTGAATCTTCAGCCATTATTTCTTCCTATTCACTTATTTCTGAGCCAAATTATTAGTACTAGCTTTTACATCACCTGGACCTTTTTCCACTAAGTCATTTCTTTAGCTCTACCACAATTCTTCTCAGAGCGCACAAGCCAATACCAATGACTACTCTTCCCAAAGGCCTCTCCTCCTCTCAGAACATATGAGTAAGGCGCCTGCTCTGTCATCTCCTCACCCATCGGTCTGACCTTTAGAAAACATCGCCTACTCTCACATCACAGCTTAAAACCTTCCCTAAAATACTCACCCTTCTCCAAGTTTCCCCCAAGGTCACAGTCTGAACTTGTAATCCTCTGCAGCTTCTCCTCAGCGTCAGAGGGTTCTGTCTGCCCTGTCTGTCCCGCTACACCCTCCACTTTCCTTAACCACACCTCACACTCACCATTTCCCCTCATTATCCATTCTGTGCTGCCCAGAGCAGATCCTTCATACTCGCACATTCACACCCTGAAATGTCCTGTCTCCGTGCTTTTTCAAAAGTCATCTCCTGGTATAGTAAACTTGGTCAGAAACCCATGATTGAGGTCACAGACCCCAGCAGAGAAGCTACTGTGTTGTTGAGCTAAATAGACACGATGTGTCTGTTAAATTGCCTTCTAAAGAACTATGTTTATATTCACAGGTTACTGCTGTTGACACCTGTGGTTATTAAGAGAACTTTCGGTTTGCTGTGGGCAGGGGTAAGAACACACTCAGAGCTGGTCAAACTGGTAAGAACAATGACCTGAATGCTCAACAATAAATGGGACATTTATCACCCTAGTCAAGGCTCAAGGAGCACTGCAGAAGAGAAATCCAAAGAATTTAAGAACCAAAGAGAGAGGAAGGGGTGGGATGCTGTCTTCCAGACATCACACGGCCATTGCCCTTTGGAACTCACAGAACCTGCATAAGATGGAGCCCGTGAAGATCCTATCACGGAGAGGAGATGAACTCAGAAGGCCTGACCCCTTCCTGAGGATTTAAAGGTAGTTAATAGATAATATTTCAGGAGATATTTTCATCAGTGACATAGTCACTGGTAAAGTGACCATGCTCCTGCAAATATAATCAAAATGTATTATGTATACATATTTAATCAATAATGTCCACTGTCTATCTTTCCTCTCATTTTCAATTTTCTTTTTTGAAATGCAGTTGTTTCCTTATTTTTCCTTTTTTTAAATCTTTTTATTTATTTATTTTTGAAACAATTTCCGCCTCCTCCCCTCATTTTCAATTTTCATCCATGAACTGTCTCCTGATCTCAACCTTAGGCATAAGATCTCCAATTTTCAATTTAGAAACTCTTCCTACCTTTGAATTTGTGCTTAACTTTGAAATTTTTCTTCTATGGCATTTACATTCTTTTTTTTTTTTTTTTTTTTTTTTTTTTGGTTTTTCGAGACAGGGTTTCTCTGTGGTTTTGGAGCCTGTCCTGGAACTAGCTCTTGTAGACCAGGCTGGTCTCGAACTCACAGAGATCCGCCTGCCTCTGCCTCCCAAGTGCTGAGATTAAAGGCGTGCGCCACCACCGCCCGGCACCAAATACAGTTTTAAAGCATAGATTTAATTACCAGTCTATTCACTTGAACCAATATATTCATTGAGGCTCCTTTAGATCCCAAATTACTAATTTAACTCAGCTCGGCACGTCTACCAGATGTTCACAGGAGGGCCGTGGCTCGCTCACTCTCTCTCTCTCTCTCTCTCTCTCTCTCTCTCTCTCTCTCTCTCACACACACACACACACACACACGCACACACACACACATATGAGTGCGCACGCCTGTTACTTTTCTACAGCAGTCCGTGTCCACGGCACCCTCCATTTTCTGCTGCTCCCACTCTACGCGCACGACCCTGGAACCTTTCCACTCTAACACAGGTAAGCACAGTGCCCAACACAACTTACTCCCCTGAGCTAGCTGACATTCCTCTCTACAGTATCCTTGCCCTTATAAGGTCTTACAAATTGACACTCTGAGCTCAGGGAGTAACAAGAGAACCGTTAAATAACTCATGTATAGCCTGCAGCTTGTGGGACACATGTAGCCCAGGATAGCTCTGAATTTGCCCCAACACTAAAACTTTAATTTACTTAAGCATTATGAGATTTTCTTTATTGGTAACTCAATTAAAAAGTTCTAGAGTATGATCTTTGTAAATGACCAGGTTGTGTCAATACTGAAAGGTTGGACGTGTCCCAGTGAATGAGGGCTTCTCCAGTACTAAGTACTCAGACTAGCCATTGCCCAATGGGCTTTACATATCTTATGCTAAGTACCCTTACTGCAATCACAACATAAACGCTATTATTCTCATTTCACAGGTAAAGCAAACAAACAACAAAAAGACTAGGCTTAGAAAAATAAACTTTCAGGCTGGAGAGGTGGCTCAGAGGTTAAGAGCACTGACTGTTCTTCCAGAGGTCCTGAGTTCAATTCCCAGCAACCACATGGTGGCTCACAACCATCTGTAATGAGATCTGGTGCCCTCTCCTGGCCTATAGGATATATGTAGACAGAATACTGTATACATAATAAATAAACTTTCAGTCACGCAATGGTGGTGCACACCTTTAATCCCAGCACTCAGGAGGCAAAGGCAGGTGGATCCCTGTGAGTTTAAGGCCAGCCTGGTCTACAGAGCGAGTTCCAGGACAGCTAAGGCTACACAGAGAAATTCTAACTTGAAAAACAAAAAACAAAACAAAAAAAAAAAAAACAAAAAGAAGAAGAAGGAAGGAAGAAATGCAAAGCCGCGACCCTCCCACAGTGGTTTGAGTTTCAGGTCCACAACTGAAGCACCCAACTTGGAACCTGTAATGCTGAATCATGAAAAAGAATGAAGACACAGAAAGAGCCAAGTATTTGGGGGGAAAAGATTTAAGAATACAAATAAATAATTAGAGAGAGAGAGAGAGAGAGAGAGAGAGAGAGAGAGAGAGAAGGTCACTCAATCTAACTGTAATGAATCTCACAGCAAAGTTAAAATTAGAACTACAAACTCCTACAGCTTTTTTGTTATCTTTTGAAGTAAAAATAATGCAAGACAGCACAAAGTGGAATGCAGTGCCGATACTTAGCAGAGAAATAGCACTTGCTGACTGCAGGATCCTAGAGCACTTTAATACTAGAGCACTGTAGCTCACAGGAAAGGGAGGAAATGCTTGAAAATACCTATCTTCAGGAAATGCTAAAACGGTGACAGACACACGTATTCCAAAGTTTGCAAGATCCAATAAATTTTAGCCCATTTTTGAAGATCAGTTGTAAATAAAACTGTCATTTTCAAAAATGAATAATTAATTTCTTTATATTAAAAATGGCTCTAGGAGAGCCAGTCAAAGCTCACTGTCACCCTTCTTCCCTGCATCTCCTACTGCAGAGGCTGAGGATCGGGTCACTGGTCCACGTTTGACACCCCAGTAGCTGAGTTTCAGGGCAATCTATTGCCTCAGTGTTGAGATCAGGCTGTGCCCTGTCCTGTTAGTCCATGTTGTACAACAGTGGGTTTCTAATCTGTGGCCTGCCTAAGAAACTCCCCAATTTTACCAGCAGCAATTAACTCCGTTTTGTGGATGGAGGATGACTGTACCTTGGTGGGCATGGTGTCCAGCACCACCAACCAGCACGGTCTGATACATAACTTATTCCTCAAGTAGGAAGGGTACGACCCCAGAAATTTATCTCAGTAAATTAGACTATGGCAATACTTATGTGGATTTGAGTCTTACTAGGAAATACAGGAGTTTATAAACACCCAGAAAGGCCAGGCAGTGGTGGCGCACGCCTTTAATCCCAGCACTCGGGAGGCAGAGGCAGGCGGATCTCTGTGAGTTCGAGACCAGCCTGGTCTACAAGAGCTAGTTCCGGGACAGGCACCAAAAAGCTACAGAGAAACCCTGTCTCGAAAAACCAAAAAAAAAAAAAAAACCCACCCAGAAAGGCACTGAGAGGAGAGTACAAATCTCTCACTTGAACTTCATAAAGAGCAAGTTACACCTAACTCTGTAATGTTTGACTACTGTGTGTGTGTGTGTGTTTCTCTAAGAAAGAAAGCTTACTCCATGATGTATAATGTGTGATCTGAGAGTAAACATTAGTAATTAAGATTGCAATGAAAGAACCTGTGTTTGTCCTGGCCAGTTGCTGCCAATAAAAGCACTGTACAATGTGAATCTACTCTTCTCCAATCAGCTGACATGTAGGAAGGGGCTTGCCTATGTTTCTGACACAGTGCACTTAGCAAGACTTACCTTTAAACGAGGGCCCATGTTCTGAGAGCCAAGTCGTTCACCAAAGCAGGTAACTTTTACTCCTTTCACTTGTCTTCTAACTTGTACAAGAAAAAAAAAAGCCAGTCACCAGAAAGGACCAGTCCAGAAGGTGTTCATTGAGGTTATGTGTGTCCCAGTAAACAAAGAGTCAGGATTCTGCATTGAAGCGGTTGAATTCTGAGGTGAAGAAATACAAGCCAAGAATGTATCATCCCTGAACGTCTCTAGTGTAAGATGAGACCAAGCATGGAAGATGCATATGTTCTGGTATAGCAGGGTCCTCCTATAAAGAAAAAGAGCACGTGCAGTAAGTTTCTGTTTCTGAAAGAGATTCCACAACCCCTCGCCCCCCGGGGGGAAAAAACAACCAGCAACAGAGGAGCTACAACATGCAGTAAAATACTGAGAGTAACTGAGTGTTGGTCACCTCTGACTAGGCTTTCCAACAGAAACTCCATCATGCGGAAGCTGCTCTAACTCCACAAGGACAACCTCATCCGCCTACAAGCATGTCACTCCCCAGAAGCTCCAGCACTTCAAACGCTGTCTTCCAGTAGGGGTGGGCGGGGGTACAGATTTAAAGAGCCTCATCATAGCCTCATGCCTAGCTGCAGCTTAATGGGGCTGGGACACAGCGTGGGAGGAATGTGGCGAGAACTGAGATGCACAGCAGAGGCATGGAGACGACTCCATACTCAGCTGGAAAGAAGAAGAGCTTTAGAACCTGATCTGCCTGCCTATGCAGTTACCTCCTTTGCACCCATGTACACAGTTCCAAGATATGATAAAAGACAACAATATTGGGGCTGGAGAGATGGCTCAGCTGTTAAAAGGGCGGGCCACATTGGCTGTGCTTCCAAAGGACCTGGGTTCAATTCCCAGCACCCACATGGCAGCTCACAACTGTCTGTAACTCCTGTTCCAAGGGATCTGACATCCTCACACAGACATTCGTGCAGGCAAAACCCAAATACACATTTTAAAAAATGACAATTTCTTAAATTTTAAATATTGCTAAAATTTAAAAATCTGGCTAGGTGCAGTGGTGCATGCCTGTAATCCCAGCACTTGGGAGGCTAAGGCAGGAGGATCATGAGTTCAAGACCAAAAGGGGAGTGAGAAGCTGTAAAATCTGCTCCTATAAGTAATGGAAGGGTACTAATGTCAGTTCATAATTCTCAAAGACATTCAGGGACCAGATGTAGCAAACGGGACGTTATGGGTATACATATAAGAGCTACCAGAAAGCAAATGAAAACAGGTTACTGACTAGTAAACGGGAAGAGACCGTCTCAACAATGGCATAAACCACTATCAGCACTTCCAAACTCACAACACAGACATAGTTCTCTTTAGACACAGATGCTGAACTATTCATCCTGATTTTACAGTCCAGGACATAAAGAGCAAGGTATGTTTTCCCAGTTACTCACAAAAAGTAGCAGACAGTCTGGTTCCAGAGTCCACATTTTTAGTGACCATTCTCCTATCTTTCTGCTAAGGGAAACCAAGGGAGAAAATACAGATTGCTAAACAAACCAGAACAGAAGGACTGGAGGCCAGCAGATCAAATAAGTTGGCAGACTTTTATAATTAAAAATGAGTAAGTATATGCATGTATTTTAACACATGGTGATGAACTTGCCAAGTACATGAGCCAAAACATGGGTCAACCAGCAATTGGAATCAGTTTAAAGGATCTACAAACAAGGGAATAGTTATGTAAACTATTAAAGATCCTCATGATAGAACGTTATATGATAATTTAAAAATGAAACTTTTAAGTAACAAAAACACCAGATTGGGAAATGCTCACAAACAGACATTAAATGAAAAAGCAAGCACAACACTGTTCATACAATACAAACCCAATCTTAGAAATGGCATTATATAGTTGTGAAATGATTTTAAAAGGGTAGTTGGAGATGTTCCTCATTTATTTAAGAATGACTGCTGCCCTTGCAGAGGACCTAACTTCGGTTTCAAGCACCCGCACTGGGCAGCTCGCAACCACTTCTAACTCCAGATTCAGGGGATCCTGCACCTTCTTCTGGTGTCCATGGACATACACACACAGGCTGAGAACTGCTGATAGAATCTCATAGAGCTCAGAGTGGCCCTAAACTCAGCAGTAGCCAAAGATGGTCTTGACCTCCTGATCTTGCCTTTACTTCCCAAGCCCTGCAATTTAGATGTGTGCCACTATGCCTGGTTTATCAAATTATTTTTTTTAAATATTTTACTTAAGTTCAGGTGCCTGCAAAAGCCAGAAGAGGAGGTCAGATCCTGTGGAGCTGGAGTAAAGGCAGCTGTGAGCTACCCAATATAGGTACTGGAGACTGAACTCAGATCCTCTGAAAAAACATGACACACTCTTAACCACTGAGCCATCTCTCCAGCCCCAGTTTTCCATTGTTTTTAATAAAACAAAGACTAATAAAATGTTCCTATTTCAGGAAAACATTTAATATGGGGGACCTATTTTCTTTAACAGGGCAGTGGAGAATAGGCAAATTATCTTTTTGGGTTTTCTTTTCTTTTTCTTTTGGAGATAAGGTCTCATGTAGCCCAGCTTGGCCTCACTCACTACACAGTCAAGGATGACTCTGAACTTTCCCACCTTCCAGTGCTGGGATTACAGACAAACACCACCTTGCTGGGTTTAAGTTACCTTTTTCCAAATAATGAAATGGCATAAAGAAGTTAAGATAAAATATATTGAAGTTTTATTTCTATTCATTTTGATTTTAGTGGCTCTTCAATTCTGTAATCAGCTACTTGGCTATTAAACCAAGTAACTCCTAATATAACCTGTCCCTACTATGAATAAGTTTATCTCAATAGCTCGGCACCTCTATTGAGCATCAAGGCTCAACCTAAGCTGATGCCCTTTTCTAGCCCAGCTCCCAGGCTTCACCATGGCCTCTACCATGCTAGACAGAATCAATCACCTCCTTTGTGATACTCACACAACAAAGATATCTCTATTACAGCACTTATTAGTCTGCATTATAATAATCTGTTTACATATGGGTTTTTTGTTGTTGTTGTTCCTTGTTTTTCGAGACAGGGTTTCTCTGTAGCTTTGGAGCTTGTCCTGGAACCAGCTCTTGTAGAGCAGGTTGGCCTCGAACTCACAGAGATCCGCCTGCCTCTGCCTCCCGAGTGCTGCACCACCACTGCCTGCTCTGTTTACATAACAGTAAAGCAGTGAGAGTGGCAGTTCCCTGGGGAGTCACAGTGTGTCTTTGCCACCTTTGCCTTCCACTGTAAATTAGGTGTCCAGCCCTGGGCTGTCAGGGTCTGTACCCTCTTATAAGCTCCTCGATTGAGTTCTACACATGTCAATGTTTCAAAAGCACTGCCTCAACTGTAAAGCAGGCAGCCCAAGGTTCCCCATGTTCTAATAGGCTTACAGGTAATCCTTACGTTGTCAGTACTAGAGACTATGCTCTCAAATGCAAGAGACTAAAGCAGGAGTCAGTAAACTTTTATTTGTAGACCAGATTCACTTGTTTGATCTTTTTGTAAACACAAACAGAACGAAGATGGTCAAGTTCATTCATTCACATAGCCAGTCTATCACCCAGTTTTTGCACAGCAAGGCAGAGCCAAGTAGTTGCAGAAAAGATAAATGTGTAAATTATCTGACCTTCAGGGGCAAAGCCCACAGATACCTGGCTTTCAGACAGGACTGATGTGGGATTCCCCTCTGTATGCTGTGAATATCACTGATAAATAAAGGAACTGCTTTGGACCTATAGCAGAGCTATAGGGGAACAGAGCTAGGCAGAGAAAACTAAACAGAATGCTGGGAGAAAGGAGATGGAGTCAGAGAGAAGCCATATAGCCCCGCCAGAGCCAGATGGAACTTTAGCCAGTAAGCCACAGCCATGTGATGATATACAGATTAATAGAAATGGGTTAAATTAATATGTAAGAGTTAGCCAATAAGAAGCCAGAGCTAATGGGCTAAGCAGTGATTTAATTAATACAGTTTCTGTGTGATTTTTTTCGAGGCAAAGCAGCCAGGAACCAACAAGCAGCCCCCTCCTTATAACACAGCATCTCTCCACACAGCTGCCTTGAACTCCCAACACTTTTGCCCCAGCTCCCAAAAGCTCTGCTTTACAGCCTTGTGCCGCTACTGTCAGTCCTAAGGGCTTAAAGTTACGTAGCTGCCTCTTGTAAATATGAATACATTCCTACAATAAATCAAAAAAAGTATAAGAATTATTTTCTTCCCATTCTACTATCGCCTTTTCTGGGAAGAGAGCTAGAAAGCTCACAAAATTATGCAAAGATTTCTCATTTCAATTCTTCCCTCTCATGGGTTAATCAAGCTCTCAATATGTAGTACAGGCTAGCCTGAAACTTATCATCCTCTGTTCTCCACTTCCCAATCATTCCTGGCTCTTATTTTAACTCTGATTTAAAAGTTTCATGTCTATAGTCATAGGATAACTAGAAATTTTATTCAATCATTTCCAAAGTGCTAAGCAAGAGGATTTTTTTATACAATGTATCTGAAGGATCAAACACATTACTGTCCCTACAATTAATTAATACATACTAATGACTCAGTCTGCTTTCAAAATGCTACTGGAGGGCTGGAGAGATGGCTCAGAGGTTAAGAGCACGGGCTGCTCTTCCAGAGGTCCTGAGTTCAATCCCCAGCAACCACATGGTGGATCACAACCATCTGTAATGAGATCTGGTGCCCTCCTCTGATGTGCAGGCATACAAACCAGCAGAACACTGTATACATAATAAATAAAATAAATCTTAAAAAATGCTACTGGAACATTTTCTTTTTTTTTTTTTGGTTTTTCGAGACAGGGTTTCTCTGTGGTTTTTGGAGCCTGTCCCGGAACTAGCTCTTGTAGACCAGGCTGGTCTCGAACTCACAGAGATCCGCCTGCCTCTGCCTCCCGAGTGCTGGGATTAAAGGCGTGCGCCACCACCGCCCAGCTACTGGAACATTTTCTAAAGATTTATTTATTTCGTGTGTTTGAGTGGATGCACAACTCATGTATGCTTGGTGAAGGTCAGGAGAGGGCATGGATCCTCTGGAACTGGAATTATAAATGTTGTGAGCCATCAGCCAGGTGCTGGGAACCTAACCCAGGTCCTCTTCAAGAGCAGCAAGTGCTCTTAACCACTGAGCCATCTTTCCAGTCCTCAAAATGCTATTCTAAGAAAGTAAGAAAACACTCATGTAAAGGTCCACTTCAGGTATATTTGGAGAGAGTGGCCAACAACCAAGCGTTCTAGCATCACAGACTGGTTTTCACAAAACAAGGCAGAATGTAAGAAAAATGTATTTCGCCGGACAGTGGTGGCTCATGCCTTTAATCCCAGCACTTGGGAGGCAGAGGCAGGCGAATCTCTGTGAGTTCGAGGCCAACCTGGTCTACAAGAGCTAGTTCCAGGCCAGGCTCCAAAGCTACAGAGAAACTCTGTCTCAAAAAAAAAAAAAAAAAAGAAAGAAAAGAAAAGAAAAAAGAAAGAAAGAAAAAGAAAAATGTATTTCTCAGACTTATTCTCCAATGTTTAAAAAAAAAATTCAGCTGGGACAAGGTCCATAAGGTAGAGTAGTCTAAGAAGATTCCCCGAAATAAAGTATGAACTGTTGGTTTATAATATGCTGCCTTAATTTTACTCTTGCATTTTTTTTCTCCCCATCCCAAACCCCACCATAAAGAGTTACTCTCCCCAATCAAGTTTATATTCTTGAGATATTTATACAGTTGTATACTTCTGCTGTCTTGGTTCAGCCAAGTTATACGGTTTTCATTTATATTCTTTCCTCATCAGTCAGCCTTTTCAGTCTTTCAAGCATTCCTGTGGGTCTCCTGTGAACTCTCTCCAACTGGTCCCCAGCACTCTTGTAATGAGGTGCCTCCAATTGACTGCAGCCTTCCAGGAACTGCCCAGTCGATCAGAACAAGATGAGCTCACCCTTCTCTGTCCCATGACACAATACCTCTTAGTGGGTAATCCCCCAAGTCACAGAAAGCTGGTGTGCTGCCATTCTAGACTAAACCCCAATCCTTATCTCCCAGATCTGGGCACTGGGACATGCAGAGCATGCCAAAGCCCAGAGGACAAGGGACACATGTCTTGCAGATCTCTCTTACTGGAAGAGAACATGAACAGACAAGAAGCATTTTCATGTTCTAGATACAGATAAGAACACAGAACACCAAAGTTCCATGAATTTCTAAAGCTAAAACATGATGTCCAGAACAGCTGTACATATTTAAGACCAAAAGGCTCCTTGGTGCTGCACCACCAGCTGCTGCCCCTGCCACGGGCCTTAAAGCTCTTGTGTATAAAAGCCTGAAGAGCACTCACCTCCCCTGCACTCTGGTCACCACCCACTACCGCCTCGCACACACAGTTTGCTGTTGTTTTCCCATCCCTAGAGCTATATTTCTTCATTGGTTAGAATTGTTTTCTAAAACTACAGGAACACTTCAATATGCAATTCACTGACAACCAACAAACACCCTTGGTTCCTCTGCACGACTTCCTCTTCTTCATTACATATTTCTTGATCTGTCAGACTACCTGCTAAAAGCTGAGGTCCCAGGCACAAAATAAGTAAGACAGGATTCCCCTACATCTTCATCCTTGTTTCTTTTTTCTTTTCTTTTCTTCTTCCTTTTTGTGTTTGGAGTCAAGCTCAAGGCCTCAAACATACTACACAAGGTCCTACCATAGAGCAAACTCCGTGGATACTATACAAGGTTCTAAAATAAAACTAACTCCCTGCCCTTGTTTTTTGTTTTTGTTTTTTTTAAGTGCCTTAGCCACGTACTCAGACTGGCCTAAAACGTGCTATGCTGCTCAAGCAAGACATAATAATGCTTTTCTTTTTTTTCTAAATTGATTCATCTGATAGATGCATAAATGTATAGAATGCATTTGGTCATTTTCGCCCCCTACTATCCTCTCTTTCCCCTCCCATTCCTGCTCAACCCTTGCTTCTTCCCAGCCAGTAAGCCCTTCTCCCACTGTCATGTCTTTTGTTGCTGTTGACTTCTGTGACCCACTGAATTTAATTAAGTTGCCTGCAAGAGAATGAGTAAGGGGCTATCCACTGCAGTGTGCACAAGTTAGTAGTTGCTGTATCAGTGAAGAAAATGGCTCTCCCTTGGCCAGCAACCAGTAATGGTCCCTCAGGGAAGGGTGGAAAGACAGGGGTTTTGTTAACCTTGATGCACTTAATTCAATACGGAAGATAAACAATATAATGAACTAAGTGCGGTGACAGAGAAATAAAGTGTGGAGGACAAGAAAAGAGAGGCAATCTTGCCTTAAGAGGCAGAAGATGTCTTCATAATAGAGGCAATAAGGTCGATTAACTAAGAACGAGGGTGATGGGCGGGCTCAGTGGTTAAGAGTGTGTGCTATTCCTGCAGAGGACCAGAGTTTGGTTTCTAGCACCCCGATCAAGCAGCTCATAACCTGCTATAACCCCACCTCCAGAAGTTCTGACTACATCTCCTGGCCTCTGCACTTTCAAGGACACCACCCCCCAAACACACAAATTACACATAATTAAAAAACAAAAAAAAAAATTTAAAGAATGAGTAAATACTTGCAAAGGTAAGGAGTGGTGTGCGTGGAATATCCTAGAGACAGGTAAAGGTAAGTGTGCGGTGGGATAACCTAGAGACAGGTAAAGGTAAGTGTGCATGGGATATCCTAGAGACAGGTAAAGGTAAGTGTGCGTGGGATATCCTAGAGACAGGTAAAGATAAGTGTGTGTGGGATATCCTAGAGACAGGTAAAGATAAGTGTGTGTGGGATATCCTAGAGACAGGTAAAATCCAAGCCCAGATGAAGAGTGATGACAAACTTCAACATTGTAAAAGCAAAGTATTTGGAACGTCCACCAGGGACAGAGTCTGCTTCTAAATACAGTCTCGAATAATGGCAAGGATCTCATCACTGATGGTCCTGGACTAGTCAGCTGCCCTTCCTTTGTTGTAAAGTGGAGACATACTGAGAAGAGAAGAACTTCAGCTGCTCCGTAAGAGCAAGCGTGGACTACAGGGACAGAAAGACTGAGAATGGGCACCCCCGACCCAGATGGCCAAGGCTGTTGGGTTGCCAAGAGAGTGGTTTATGTCAGGCCACAGCAGCTCCAGTAAGTAAGGAAGAGGCCTACACTCTACACAAGGGATTAACTGGTTTTCTAGAGCGATCCCATGTGGGAACAATCATAGCAACCACCCAAAAGACTGAATGTGCTGGGACTCTCAGGGATGACGATAACAGGAGTCTACCTTGCTGAGAACATCCTGGGAGCCAGGTAAAGTACTTCATCTGCGTTCTATCATCAACCCTAACAGCAACCATGTTAGGCACATATATTATAAACTCTATTAGATCAGGAAACAGAGGCATAAAGAGCTAAAATAATGTTGATAAAGCCACCTACTTGATAGCTTAAAGAGTCAAACAATTTGATTCCAAACCTATGACATTAACCAGGAATTCTGATGTATATAAAAGAATCACCAGTCCCTGGCCAGGGAGAGGAGTATTTGGGAGATGAGTAGAATAAGAGCACAGATGATATATTTAATTTGCATTTTAAAGAAATATTACTTTGCGGGGCGGTGGTGGCACATGCCTTTAATCCCAGCACTCAGGAGGCAGAGGCAGGCAGATCTCTCTGAGTTCGAGGCCAGCCTGGTCTACAAGAGCTAGTTCCAGGACAGGCTCCAAAGCCACATGGAAATCCTGTCTCGAAAAACCAAAAGAAAAGAAATATTACTTCATTTTAGACTTTAAACAGCAAGAAAAAATTTTCTAAGGTGATGTTCTTTTTAAACCAAATGAGAAAGAAGATTTTTAAGAGAAATAACTCTGGAGGTAAAAAAGGAAGAACAAGACAGACTTTTGACTGAGAGACAAGATCAGAGAACCCATGGTGGTGCTGCCTGTAATCCCAGCACTCAGGAGGCTGAGGTAGGAGAATCAAGTCTGAGGTTACCCTGAGCTAGAGAATAAGATTCTATATTCCCTCTGCTCCCAAGAAGTAAACAAAGCCTGGTGGCAGAGGCAGAAACAAAATGATCAAAAGTTCAAGGCTTCAAGGCCAGCATGAATTTGCAAATTTCTGTCTCAAATAAAAAGTTCAAAAAAACTATTAAAAAGTGGGGTGGTTGGAGACATCATAGTTCAGTGGTTGAGCGCCTATCTCACACACATGAGGTTCTAGATTCAAGCCCCATGCCACCAAATAAAAAAATAAAGGAGGAAAAGAGAAAAGCTGAAAAGGAGAAACAATTAAACTAGTCAAACTCTAGTCATGAAATAGAGGTTAGAGTGTTCTTTACGTTCTGAGAAGCAACAACAGGATGAATGTCCTGTGAGGTGAGAAAGAAATAAGGGTGAAAAGTTAAGTACCAATGTTGATTTTCCGACCTTGGGAGCCTAGAGAAATGTTGTGAATGAAGGAGGAAGGGCAAAGGGAAGGAGAGTTAATAAGTACAGAAGAGCATGCTATATCTGTGCCCTGATAGGATATACAGGAGACATGCACGAAACAAATGGAAACAAACAGGTATCTGAAGGTGTAGACAAGTGCAACACCCCAGAGACACTGGACATGCAAAAGACCACTATGAAAAGCAAGCGCAGAGACAGGCTAATTGAACTTCAAGAAAATCAATCTAACCAAACAGAAGGGTCACTTAAGACAAGGAATCTGAGGCCAGTCTTGATTATAGAGACCTTGTCTCAAAAAGGTAGAGGAGGGCATGTTGATTAGTATTTTGGGTATAGAGGTAGATCCACTCCATCTTGCTATTCCTGCTCCTGCAGAGATGGCAGGAGGTTCCAGAGGTAGCTGCCTGCAGATACTTGTGCTACTCCTTATATTGTGCTCATGAGGTCTGCTGCCACCCCCTCCTTTGGAGTGAAGTATATAAGTGTGTGGAAAACAAACACGGGCAGGTTCAGTATTCACTGAACGTCCCTCCCAATGTTGCTCTGTGTTCTGTCTCTTATTTCTCTCGTATCTCTGTTACTTTTGCTTAATAATTCTAATCCTCATGCTCCTACCCTGGAATGTGTGAATTTCGTCAAGGCTGAACCCCAACAACTGTGTAAACCAGGCAGGCCCTGAACTCAGTGACCCTTTGCCTCTGCCACAGAGTGCTGGGCTTAAAGGTGTGCACCACCACACCCAACCTGTGTCCTGTTTAAAACAAAACAAAACAAAAAAAGGGCAGGACTGGTGAGATGGCTCAGCATTAAGGGCACTGGCTGCTCTTCCAGAGGATCCAGGTTCATTTCCCAGCACCCACATGGTAGCTCATAACCATCTGTAACTTCTGGTCCAGTGCATCTGATAGTCTTCTGATCTCCATGTGCACCAGGTACGTACTTGACACACATACTTACATACAGGCAAAAGAGTCACATATCTACTAGTTTAAAATTTTTAGGATTAAAAGAATCAAAAGTATACTACGGGGCTGCAGAGATGGCTCCGACTCTATCGGATGATCTGATGCCCTCTTTTGGATTTCCTCGGGCACCTGTGTGCTCGTGTGTACATACACTTACACACATCAATGAAAATCTTCTCAAAAAGGAATATTAGTCTAAATTTGACCTAATTTAATAACCATTAAACTCTTTGCAATTCAACCTAGTAACGGTTATTTCAAAAATCATGTGTCTAAAATAAGTTAACACCTAAACTAATCTCAATCCTAATCTGAATCTAACTCTATAGAAATCACAGACTCTCATCCAAATTTTAAGATTTTTAAATCTTACTTTATGAGTGTTTTGTCTGCATGATGTCTGTGCACTATATGTGTGCCTAGGGCCTACAGGGTCCAGGAGAGAGTATGAAGGCCCTGGAACTGGAGTTACAGGCAGCTATGAGATGAAATGTGGGTGCTGGGAATAGAAGACCAGTCAGTGCCATCTCTCCAGCCCCAAACACACCAGTTTTTAGATTCACTCATGCTTTTACTTACATCAGTAAGTAGTTCATTCCTGATTACTGGTTAGTAGTCTCTTTTAATGATGGAGTACAAGTTGTTTATCCATCCAGCATATGAACATTTGGACTATATCCAACTTAGTGTTGTTATGCATAAAGCTGCAATGAATCTTCAAGCATAAGTGTTTGTATAAACACGTGTTTTATTTCTCTGAAGTAAATACCTGGAGTGGAACTGCTAGTTCATATGGGAAGCACATTTCCAGAGCTGACTGCCAAGCTGCTTTCCCAGGCAGCTGCATTACTTTACATTTAGAGCAACACATCAGAGGTCTAGCTGTACTCCCACCAACACTTGGCACTTCTCACAGTACCCCCAATTCCTGGAGTTCACTGAGTAGTCCTGGCTGGTCTCGAACTCACAGAGATCTGCTTGCCTCTGCCTCCCACATGCTGCGATTAAAAGTTTATGCTATTACACCTGGCTTAATCTGCGTTTTTCCAAGAGCTAAGAATTCTGAGCATCTTTTCAGATACGCATTAGCTATTACATAGCTTCTCTGCTAAATGTCTGTTCCAATATTTTGTCTTCTTACCACTGAGCCTCAGTTCTTTATAGGCTCTCCATGTAAGCCCCTTATTAGACATCAGATAGACATGTGCCAAGTATTTCCTGTGGCTTGCTCCTTGCTTTATTTTCTTTAGCTTATATATATTTGTGTGTGTGCTATGTGTGTGTCTGTAAAAGATAGAAGAAGTGTCAGAGTTCCCAAACCTGAAGTTGAGATGTTGTGAGCTGCTCAACATGGGCGCTGGTCCTCTGGAAAAGTAGTAAATGCTCTTAACTGTGAAGCCATCTTTCTAGTTCTCCTTTTCATTTTCTTAATAGAAACTGAACTATTTTTTTTTTCCCCTGAGACAGGGTTTCTCTGTGTAACAACCCTAGCTGTCCTGGAATTTACTTTGTAGACCAGGCTGGCCTTGAACTCAGAGAGATCTGCCTTCCTTTGCCTCCAGTGCTCAGACAAAAAGCATGCACCACCATGCCTATTGGAAACTAAACTTTTTTTTAATTTATTTATTTATTATATGTACAATATTCTGTCTGTGTGTATGCCTGCTGACCAGAAGAGGGCACCAGACCTCATTACAGATGGTTGTGAGCCACCATGTGGTTGCTGGGAATTGAACTCAGGACCTTTGGAAGAGCAGGCAATGCTCTTAACTAACCGCTGAGCCATCTCTCCAGCCCCGGAAACTAAACTTTTTAAGAGTAAACACTTCTAACATTGATGAAATCCAATTTATCAACTTTTTCTTTTACAGTTTATTTCTTTTTATTTTTAAATTGTGTGTGTGTGTGTGTGTGTGTGTGTCTTCACTCCTGCCTATAGCCAGAAGACCATGCTGAATCCCCTGGAGCTGGAGTTAGAGGCATCAACTGCATGACTAGGTAGTGGGACTTGAACTCAGCAAAAACAGAAAGTGTTCTTAACCACTGAGCCATTTCTTCAGCTGTTTCCTGTGTTCTACATTTTTAAAGTCTTTGCTTAACTTAAGATCACGAAGCCTTTTTCCTGTTTTCTTCTAAAGTTTATATTAAAGTTTCATAAGAAAAAAAATCTCATCAAAAATTTTAACAAGATTTCACTAAAACTCTGCACTCCACTCTTCTCCTGACTATCCGGGTTTCTCATCTCTTTGTTTGGCTCAGAGTCCTCCCACACTACTGAGCACTACTCAAGTCAGAGGCCATTTCTGAATCTAGACTTGTCTTCTAACAGATTTCTCCTTCCACCTAACAAGCGGCATAGCTAAATGGATCCAAGGTTTTTGTTCCTGCACTGTCTTCAGATCAACCCCAAATCTCTACTGATCTGAATCTGCTTCTGATGACGAGTTCTAGAACCTGGAACAGACACCCTGGGACATGGCCTGGAACGATCAACCGCATGCCATCCTGATGTGAAAGAGAAGATTCCAGATCATTCTCTCTAGTTCAAGTCACTCTTGCCTGTAGGAAGCTGGAGAAAGCTGCATACCTCACTAGTTAATTTAAAATTTGATCTTATAAAAGTTAAGATGACCAGAACCAAAGCAATTCTACATCCATTTATTCTATATAAATTCTCTTGGCATCATTTTTTTTCTTTTTTCTTTTTTTTTTTTGGTTTTCAAGACAGAGTTTCTCTGTGGTTTTGGAGCCTGTCCTGGAACTAGCTCTTGTAGACCAGGCTGGTCTCGAACTCACAGAGATCCGCCTGCCTCTGCCTCCCAAGTGCTGGGATTAAAGGCGTGCGCCACCACCGCCCAGCCTGGCATCATTTTCTTTAAAACAAGACAGTTTTGGGGCTGGAGAGATGGGTTGGTGGTTAAGAGCACTGGTTGTTCTTCCAGAGGTCCTGAGTTCAATTCCCAGCCACCACATGGCAGCTCACAACCATCTCTAGTGGGATCTGATGCCCTCTTCTGGCAAAGGTGTACATCCAAATAGAGTTTCTCTAAGTAGCAGACACAAAAAGAGAGCTTGGATGCATTCCACTTCCGTCTGGACTAGCTTGTTAATCACTCTGAGCCCTGTTCAGATGGAGTAGGAAAACAGCATCAAAGCTAACAGGACAAAACAGAGAGAACAAGCAATGACTGTCACTGCTCTCTTTGTACTGTGGGACATCTAAAGAAAAACAAGAGAGAAAACTGGCTGTCTACACCCCGTCATATCCTTTCTCCCCAAGTACAGAAAACAGAAGCTTCTAAAATTATTGACCCACGGGGCCTTTGTGTGGTTTCCTTTCTTGGTATTCACTACTTTATTCAAATAAATAAAATTATTTTGAGTTTATTTTGAAAGATAGCCCAAGCTATCTTTCATGCAACCCATGGTATGGAACAGCCTGGATTCCAAATTCCAGTCCTCTAGAACCCCTCCTAAGTCTGGAGATTACAGACATGACCCACGAGAAGAGGCCTAAAAATATAACTTTGCTCTTTGTCGTGTGTGTGTGTGTGTGCCCGTGGAGGCTAAAGGTAAAATGCCATGTCTTCCTTGGTGGCTTTTTCCTTCCCCACCCCTACCAGGTAAGACCTCTCACAAACCTGACACCCAGTGATTCTGCTAGATTAGCTGGCCATCAAGAGTATCTGTCCTCCTGTCTCTGCCTCCTTGTGGCTGGAATCACAGACCAGTATTGCCACATCCAACTTTTTACATGGGTGCTGAGGGTCTGGACACAGGTCCTAAAAACTTTAACACCTGAACCTTCCACTCAGACAGTCTGTTTGATGTTTTACGACAAAGACTCATGTAGCTAAGTTAAGGCTGGCCTCTACCTGCTGATTCTCCTTCGTCTACCATCCATCGGATGGAATTATAGCAGTGGTTCTAACCTCCCTAATGCTGTAACCCTATAATACAGTTCCTCATAACCATAAAATTTTCATTGCTGTAATTTTTGTCAGTTATGAGTCATAATATAAATATCTGATATGCAGGATATCTGATGTGTGACCCCACACACACACACACACACGAGGTTGATACTATTGTCTGGATTATAGACAATAGGCCTTTATGTTTGGCTGAAAATATGACTTTTCAATCTTAGCCTGGCATCCTTCATCACTAACTATGTCACTATTAAGGCAACTTCATTAGATGCTAACACGTGTCAGAATGGGGCTACAAAGAGAGAAATGGAATGGAATCAGTAATATCTAGAAATAACTGCCCAGGCAGTATTTTCACAGTGCAAAATGACACTATATGATACTGCTTTAGACAAATTCCTAGAAAAAGAGCTTCTCCCCTTTAAGTCCTCCTGTGGCTATGGCAAGGGGACGACTGCTCATGTACACAAGTCAGGACATAGAAGAAACTGGGTTTCAGAAATCCTCTCTGTGCATGGCAAACTCCTAACAGTAATGGGGAGGTGACAGGAATTCGGGGAACATTTGCCCAAGGAGATAAGCTTTACCTGTGGGGCTGGAGAGAGGGCTCAGCAGTTAAGGCAAGCACTGCTCTCACTGAGGATCCAAGTTTGGTTGTCAGCACCTAGGCCAGGTGGCTCACCGCCTCCTCTAACTCCAGTTCAAGGGGACCTGATGCCCTCCTCCGGCCTCTGTGGGCAATGGTGTTTACACGTATTGACATACATGTGTATATAATACATCCCTTTGTTTAAAGCTTCAAACATTTCCTAAACTGGTTCCTCCCATTCACGTTCACTTCTCCAAGTGATGGCTATTGTACTGACAAGTGACTGAGTTCCAGGTGACCAGAACCATTTCAAAATGTAGCACAGAGAGCAACTGCCCATAACTGGGCACTGGGTGAGTTTGAACCCACTTGCTCCTTCCATCTGTCAGGGGTTTTATTGTCTTTTTGAGACATGTTCTCACTCTGTAACACAAGCTGCCTCAAACTCTCGATCCTCATTTCAGTACTGACTAAGATCCCAGACATACACCACCACACCTGGTGTCAGACTTATTTCTCTTGGCTCCCTCTTTCAACATACTTCCTGGGACCATTTTCTGGAGCCATGTCCAGCTCAGAACAATTAAGAACTTTCAAAAATTTTAGAGTTGACAATATGTCTAAATCAACAGCAAATTTGTTTTGAGTATTTTAAAAGGAAAAGAAATTACTAGTTCAATTTACAACTTCCTCTTATTCTGATGGTTTCCTGTCTATAAAATGAACTCTTCCATGTTGATCCACAGAATGAGGACAGGCTGCCAAGCTCCCATCTCATAGCAGCCTTTATGTTCAGGTAACCCTGAACTACTGAACTTGGCTACAGCAGGAATATTTCTACAGTAATTCTCTGAATCTGACAAGCCGTCTCCCTCAATAAGGCTAGGAAGTTGTTATTTTATTAACTGTGCATGAAAGGGCAGGCAAATGGCCAGCTATGCAGCCCTGCAGGGTAGAACTGCAATTGTTACACACATATTAAAGGCTAAAATTTCTGCCTCTATTATGATCCACTTCTTACTTCCCAGTCCACTCTTGTTTTTTAGAGTAACTTTAATACTTTATTTAGTTATTGCTATTTCAGTGTGTACAGAGGTGTGTATGTGCCACATCTGTGTAGAGGTCAGAGGACAATTTTCAGGAGTCGGTTCTCTTTCCACTATGGGTTCCAGGGGGCAAATTCAAGTTGTCGGGCTTGTGTAGCAAGCACTTTCAACCAACTGAACCATGTAGCTGGCCCTACATTCTTCTTCCTCCTTTTTTTTTTTAAAAAAAAATATTTCTTTAGCCTGGTGTGACCGCTATGAGACAAACACCAAACTGGTCTACATGATGAGTTCCACAACAGCCAGGGTTATGTAGTAAGACACTGTCTCAAAACAAACAGCAAAAAAGTATGTATTTATTTTTATTTTATATGTGTGAGTGTTTTACCTGCATATGTCCTACCTGTATACCTGGTACCCTTGGAGGCCAGAAGCAGGTATTGAATCTTCTGGAACTGCAGTTGTGAGCTGTCATGTGGGTGCTGGGGACAGAACCTGGGTCCTCTGCAAGAACAACAAGTGCTCTTAACCACTGAGCCCTCTCTCCAGACCCCTCCAGTCTTATTTTTAAGGAAAAAAAATTATACAACTGAAAAGAAGAACAATCTTTTTACTGTTTGTTTGATTAGTTTGTTTTATTTTATTTGAGGGGGCAGAGTTTCATGTAGCCCAGGTTGGCCTTGAGTTCATTGTGTAGCTAAGGATCACCTTAAATTTCCTCCTCCTCCTGTCACCACCTTCTGAATTCAGGGGTGATAGCCACGTGCCATCGCTCCCACCTTAATATGAAAGAGAAGCTCAAAACTTACACACTCAAGCCAAAATTCCTGACAATTTTGAAGCTCAAGTTCCAGGCGAACAAGGGCTACATAAGGAGACCTTGTTTTTTTTTTTTTTTTTTTTAATTACACAGTTTAACTGCAATCTGGATTCTGGACTGGATTCTGCATAGAGGAGGAAGGTGAGCTGAAATTTTGTGATCATCAAAGTCTGTAGGTTAGTAGAGAATATCATACCACTGCTAAAATCTTAGATGCACCATGGCTATGGAAGAAGCTAACATTTAAAAAATAGATGAGAAGCAGATATGGACGCTCTGTATTGTTTTTAAACTTTTCTATGAATTTAAAATGATTACCCCACTATTTTTTAACTAAAATATAGTTGGTTAACTTTATATCCTCACTGTCCCTTACAAGTCTGATGCTGCTTCCCTAATCACTGCCCTACCGTAAGCAGTGGAAGGTTAAAACACTCTAGTAGATACTTTTCTGTTCCTTTCTACATACTACTTGCTCATCTGCACTGCCTTCTTTACCAAAATGTGAAAAACTGCTTCACACTTGGGAGGTCTCAGATGTTTTCTCTTCCAAATAGCTTTACTATTTAAACCAGAGGTTATCCTTACATTTGAACTTCCCAAAGTGGATGAAGGTTAAAATAACATGGGCTAGATCATGAGGGGTCTGTACTATTAAGAACTATTACTAACTATTAAGAAGTATATAATACTATTATCACATTACAGAAAATGATGTTGCTTATTATTAAATTATAGTTATCTCTGGCCAGAAAGTATAATGAACACAAAATACAATTAATATCAGCATTTCAATAATAACAGGCAAACTGCACTAAAACGAATACATTTGTTGTAAGTATACACATATATGAACACACACAGGTACACACATGCACCACAATATGTAAACCACCTCAAAAGTTTGAAAACATTAATATGAAAAAATGAAAGCTAAACATTCAATAACCATTCAAAGAAAATGGTGCCAAAGAATAACAGCTTACATTTAAACCTAAGACAATCAATGGCTAGAGGCATTTACAAGGTAAAATGATGGCTCTGGATGTAGCTGAGTTGGTAGAGCTGCTTGCCTAACATGAGGTTTGATCCTCAGCTTGAACTGGGGGGT
Organism: Chionomys nivalis; assembly: GCF_950005125.1. Lineage (NCBI taxonomy): Eukaryota > Metazoa > Chordata > Mammalia > Rodentia > Cricetidae > Chionomys > Chionomys nivalis. The sequence continues at coordinate 39,940,374 of NC_080095.1, read as the reverse complement.
GTGGTGCTATGCTGCACTCAGGAGGCTGAAGTAGGAGGATCAAGAAATTCTAGGTGGTTGGCCACCGCAGAGCACACCTTTAATCTCAGCACTCTGGAAGCAGTGGCAGGCAGACCTCTGGGAGTTCAAGGTCAGCCTTGAACTCCATGGGGAGAGACCCTCTATCTCAAAAC